>NC_139701.1:33788219-33918219 GCF_964188405.1 Protomyctophum parallelum
GCCCCTCTCTCGGGACGAACCCATTCCAGGGCGCCCTGCCCTTCACAAAGAAAAGAGAACTCTTCCCGGGGCTGCCGCCGGCTTCTCCAGGGTCGTTTGCGTTACCGCACTGGGCGCCTCGCGGCGCCTGTCTCCGCCTTCCAGGTTCGGGGATCTGAACCCGACTCCCGACTCCCAATTCTATATTGCTTAGGCGAAAATCATGTACTTGTACTGCTCTTCCAATTTAAGGCTCACAATCACCCATGGCAAGAGATAGTATAGGCATATTATACATTTTCTGAATCCTTATGGTCCTGAGCGTGTTGTAGACTTTGAATTTTGTGTCCCTGTTGCTCCTAGATGACACAGGGCTAAAAGATAGTATATAATTTAGGCGGAAATTGTATTTTTCGCCTAGGTTTTTACAGTTCAAGGAGTTCTAGTAACCTCTATATTGGTCAGAAAGGATCACATTTTATCTTGAATGAAAGATTACATTGTCCCCTTTAAAATGATACCAGAGACAATGTTGTGAAGCATTGACAGATGTCCTGGACACGAGTCTAAAGCAGGATATGTACCAGTATCTGAAATGCAATTTCTTGAAGGGGCGGGTATACTTCATGAGGTGATAACTATGATTTAGCTACCACTCTGGAAGGTCTATCATACCAAAATATCATCTACAGACATAGATCTTTGAAAAAAATATAAGTAACCTTCGTCACCCTGAGTGGTACCGATATCTGGTCTGGCCCATGGACTAAATGCCCTATTTTATACTTCATCACATTGACAGTGTCGTTCAAATTATAATATTTTTGTTTTTTGTCACTGGTTGAAAGTGGATAAGTCTGTCTATGAGGTTTATAAATATTTACCAAATAACTGGATTGCATCCATTGGAACACATGCACAATGCTATCAATGCATTGACAGGAACACATGCACAATGCTATCAATGCATTCAAGTTTAATCAGACCATTGAATGCGCTCAGTAGTCGTCTACTGACCTATCAAGATCGCAGTAGCTGCATTCTGTGTGTTAATCACGGCTACTGTTTTATTTTTTTTGCTTTCGCCTTTATTTTATATTTTTTATGGAGGGACAGACAGTAGGCTGACAGGAAATGGGGAGAGAGATGGGGGGGGGGAGACATGCAGTAAAGGTCGTCGGGATCGGGAGTCGAACCCGCGGCACACTGCCAGACTGGATTACCAGCCACGGTGCCTGGACCGCTGAGCCATGGCCCAGGCCACGGCTACTGTTTTGACAGCAACGATACGCGTTGTCCGGCATTACTATTTAATTTGAAAAAAATTAAAAATAAGAAAGAATTACAACAAGGGGAACTTTGAGGCAGCAATCAGATAGCTGGAAATATTTAACTGGGGGGAATACTTTGCTGACTATGATGTCAACGCTAATTGGAGACTATTAAAGTTAACCCATTCTGACCTGAGATCAGATTCATACGAGGTTTTCCACTGGACACACACTGGTCTGATGAACCCATTCTGACCTGAGATCAGATTCTAAAAATGTCAGTCGTTTTTTTAGATTTTTCAAAAATAGCAGACCTACAAGCTCGTATCGCGCCACTCGGTGGCGCGATATGAGCTTGTAGATCTGCTATTTTTAAATAGCTAAAGCATAACATGATGCTGACACCAAAATGGGTGCCCGGTCAGAATGGGTTAAAGTTGAAAGAAATAGAGGATAAATATGTCCCAAATAGCAAGAGCAGGACATGGAATAGGAAGCACACTTTCCCCTTGGGTAGTAGTACAAAAATGAAAATAAAGGAGAAAAACTCTCTTCCGAAAAAGGCCATGAAAAGTAATGATCCAGAGATACAAAAAGATTACCGTAGAGTTAGAAACTGTGTGAGAACGAATTCAATATGAAGAAAAGTTAGGTGCGCAGCGACGCCTGGAAAAATGGAACAGTGGCGTATCGGAGCGACAGGCGAGGCGTGAACGCGTGTCGGACGCCGCCGGTGTGGGATCGGTTCATTGAAAATAACGGAGGCGGCTGTTTTGACGCGCGGCGTTCGCAGACGGTGTGTGTTGGGCTTGAGACTACTTGAACAAAAGGACAAAAAGTAAGAGATCTATATGTCAATCAAGACAATAAGAACAAAAAGCAGTGTATTTGTGAATAAATCTGAAGGGCATGTTATACCTGAATTGGAAGTGTGGAGTGGAAGTTCAGCATGCAGAACGTTTTATAATAACAACTGAGGACACAGAAGAACTGTTACAGAGCATGAATATTTGTA
Organism: Protomyctophum parallelum; assembly: GCF_964188405.1. Lineage (NCBI taxonomy): Eukaryota > Metazoa > Chordata > Actinopteri > Myctophiformes > Myctophidae > Protomyctophum > Protomyctophum parallelum. The sequence goes on from NC_139701.1 coordinate 33,790,485, forward strand.
TATTATGTCTGTTTATGAGTCTGGCGTAGAGGATTTCATCCTGTGCTGGGAATCTTTTCAATAAATTTCAATAAATCTGCGTTGTTGTGCCCCTCTTGAGCAGACCTGGAGGAGACCTGTCGTTGATCCAGGCAACAACGCCTGCGTTCCTCACTTCCCGTTTGAAAGGCCCAACCCTTGAAAATTCACACCCGTGTGAACTGAGTGGTGCAATTCCCCCCCCCCCCTCTCTCTCTCTCTCTCTCATTAGCAGGCACAGCAATACCCCTCTCTCTGTTTCTGGTGCCCCCTACTGGTATAAATAAGTCACATACTCGTGCTCACTTATACATACAGGTACACATGCAGGTAAACAGGTACACGGACATTGCTGCTTGTAGGAGTGGTTGCACTACTCAAAAATTACGATCTAATTCACGCCAGCATTTCTTCCAGTCGAGCTCTTATTTTGAAAAGCCACAGTTCCAGTCTACCGGAAGTCGCTTATCCTAGGACGCGGAGCCGAGACAGGCCTTGTTTACAATGTGAATCCAAACCGGGGCACTGGAACGCTCCACATCGCCGGCTCTGTGCCGTCAAAAAGCTACTGAGATCTTTGTAGGTCAGTAGACGGCTACTGAGATCATTCAATGCTCTGATTAAACGTGATTTTGTCCCTTTCAAATCTGCATTGATAGCATTCGAACTGGGAGGACTTTTATGCCTGACAGTGATGTTATATTGTCTACCCTTTTCCGAGTCACATCAATCAGAATCAGAATATGTCTCCTAGAATAAAACCCCACGGCTCTCGTATAAAACACTGCCTCATCTTCTTTCACATCTTTCTGCAGTAAACTGGCACGTTTGGAGCAGCTGGAAGAACTGGACCTGAGTGGCAACAGGCTACGGGCCGTGCCCACCACCATCCTGAGCTGCCGACGGCTGCACACCCTCTCCGCTCACTCCAACTGCATCACTGTGTTCCCTGAGGTGCTCCAGCTTGCCGACATCAAGGTTGGTAGAATGGTTGGTCAGAATGGTCACATGCATCAGACTTCTAAGTTATATGCCTACTGAGTGGCAAAAAACTACTTTCTGGCCTTGACAGTCTATACATCCAAACAGAAAAGTCTGCAAATCTGATTGCATTAAATTACTTTAAACTCACTTTTCCACTTACTTTGCCAGTCGATTTGCCATTCACTCTATTGTATTGCAGTGTTTCCCTATAACAGTGATTCTAAACCTGTGGTATGTGTACCACTGGTGGTGGTACTTGAGTGGTACGCAGATAAGTCACCCAAAAAAGGAGAAAAAAGACAAAAGGGGAATGAAATATTTATATTACTACAGGTAGTTCTTCTGACCAAGCAATTGGTTGAAATACAGTAGGCTCTCTGTATTGTGATTGTTGAACTGCATTACTATTTCATTGTGTAAGGACACCCTGTGCAGAATGCTGCGCTTGGGTGCACTGATTTGCCTTAGTTTGAACCAGCTAACCAGCATCCTTATAGGTCGGCACGCTCACTAGTGGGGCAATTGAAAAATGCTAATGGAAATGTTACATTTACATTAGTGCCAGAAATGTGTGTACAGTATATGGAGCCGAGGGGTTAACACATACTGCATAGAAAGACTCAAGTTTTTGTGTGCTGTGAAATAAAGACAATTAAAAAGCTACAATGCGTTTTCTTTTGTTTTTTAGATATTTTTTAGGCTTTTTTTTGCCTTTTTTATTGATAGATCACAGTAGGTTAACAGGAAACGGGCGAGAGAGATGGGGGTTGGGGGGGGGGGATGACATGCAGAAAATGTCGTCTAGATCAGGACTTGAACCTGGATTACCAGCCTAGGTGCTCGGACCACTAGGCCGCTGCTCGGGCCAAAAGCGTCATTTAAAACAAAACTGCATACAACCCCTCCTGTTAGCTGATGTCAACGACTGTGCTGCATTACTTAGTGGAGTTGAGTAAAGGGAAAGAGGGTCAGTCTGTGACTCTGGTCATGTCTCTATGACTATGAGTAGCTCTCTCTTTGTTGCTGTTAGAGCTCTCTCTCTCAGTTTCACTGCTGTCCCTGTGTGTTCATCTTTGCCTCAGGAGAAATCCTCTGTGATCTCACAGTTAACTTTCCCCCTAATATAATCTGGCCTCACCCTGCTCTACTCCCACACACATGCGTATGTGTGTATGTGGGTCAGTTGCATAAACTAAGTTTAAATGAGATCAAATGCAATATAATATTGTTGCATAAAAATAAAGATTTGATTTTGACACAGAAAGTTATCCTTTAAAAGAAAGGTCTATTGTAAAACAGCTATTGTATTTAACATTCTTCTGGCCACCATACACAATTTCTGGGACAGTGGGAATCTTTATTTTCAGCAGACACTCTTAATCTATACTAGCAATTTACAGTAAGCAAGAACAACAAATGGTAATACATCAGATACATAGAAATAGTCATCAAGACTCATAAGCAAGCTAATATCCGTTTAACAGTGGAATATCTATATAATGAAACTATGCGTATGAACCAGTTTTATAATCAGTCTCTCGGTCTTTGGCCCTGCGTCTCCCCCCATGTGTATTAAGCCGTGTGTGTGTGTGTGTGTGTGTGCGTGTGCATTCCTCTGACAGTGTGTGGACCTGAGCTGTAATGAGTTGACTGACGTAACTCTGCCAGAGGCCCTTCCTCCTAAACTCCTGGAGCTGGATCTCACCGGAAACCCCCGTCTCAACCTGGACCACAAGAGCCTGGAACTGCTCAAGTACGAACTCAAACAATACAACACAAATGGCATAGCTAAGAATATTGTAGCGTGACCTCTTTTTTTTTCTCTCTTTTACTCATTAAACCAACTGACTGTGCTTCCTCCTCTCTCTCCACAGTAACATCCGATGTTTCAGAGTGGATCCGTCTCCCTCGTCTCTGTGTGTGAGCGAGGGACCCGGCGCCCCCGCAGTGTGGAGTCACGGCTACACGGAGGCTTCTGGAGTGAAAAACAAGTCCGTGTCATTTTCTGACTCTTTTACATTTCACAAAGCTCTTTTACATTTCACAACACAGTGTTTAGATCGTCGTCTATTTTTGCTATTTAGAACACATTGTTCTAAACATATTTATTCCTGTGCGTGTATTCTCAGACTGTGTGTGGCAGCCCTGGCCCTGGACAGTTTCTGTGGGATCCGTGAGGCGCTGTATGGAGTGTTTGATGGAGACAGGAATGTGGAGGTGCCCTACCTGCTGCAATGCACCATGGGAGATGTGCTGGCAGAGGAGCTCCACAGGAGCCAGAAGCAGGGAGACTACATGAGCACCACATTCCTCACCATGCAGAGGTACAGTGTGCACACACACACACACTAAAGTTCTCAAACTCTGCCCGAACCTGAACTGGCCCGATCGGTACCGACCCGACATTATCGGGCCGAGCCGAGCCCAAACATTATGCTAATTAGTCGGGCCGGGCCGAGCCTCTGGCTCGTGATTTTCCATGATTTTGTTCTTTTTTCTTTTTTAAAGAGTGTTATTATAATAAAAATAGCAATTCTGTTATTTGTGTAATGTGATTGAGTATACATATATGTATTTATTATGAAGAGGGCTGCGCTAGGCGATTCACTTGTGACGAGGAGGACTGGAGGCGGGTGTCGCATCGCACTGGCATTTCAGACTCAGAGACCTCGTACACACATGTCAAACCACGTGACTTCCATTGGAAAAGCATTGAGCCTGAGGCGGCCATGAAACACAGACAGAACAGATCATGTCCGTCCGGCAAGTGTGTACGAGGCCAGAGCAGCATGCAGCCCGCCCCGCAGTCCTGCACTGCGCGCAGGCAGTACAGTAGAGAGAACGGTGTGAGTTGCCATATGCTTAAAATGTTTTATAAAATCAATCGGATTATCACACGCTATAGCTGAAGCGCCAGGTTCTCGTCATGTTGCACTGAGTCTCGTTAACCCAGCTGGCTGCGATGAATAAAACCTAATTATTAATCAACGTCACCAAACGATCCATGGTGATGTATAACTTAAACACTACACGTAAAGCAACTTCACTTCAGAGGAAACTAAGGGAGGGAGCTGCAGCTGCTATTCGTGTTTACTCACCAGTCACCACCACCACTGTATGGAATTTTGATAAGTCCGTTGATCTCCGTTCTCACTTTCACACTGAAACATGGCTCCGCCATTTAGTGGCGTTTTCTTTTTCTTTCTTTTTTTGTCAGGCTTTTGTCGGGCTTCGGGCTTAACATTATGGTAATTTTTTGGGTAGGGTCGGGCCGAGCCAGTTAAGGTAGGGTCGGGCCGGGCCATAAATGATGGCCCGTTGAGAACTTTAACACACACACACACACACACACACACACACACACACACACACTCACACACACACACACACACACACACACACACACACACACACACACACAGTTCCACATTAATACCAGTGTATGATAAAGTGTGAAGATAAAGAAAATGCACTCACATAATGCATCTTTAGAGTTCCATCAATTTAGGTTTTACCTAATGTGATCTAAACATATCCCAATATCCCAAATCATGTCCCAAAGAGCTGCACATAACTAATACAGTAATAATCAACAATAAGTAAATACACAGGAGTGTACACGTAAAAAGAATTAGTAAAAACAAATATAGCTGTAATATTTCTATAGATGAAAGTGTATACTTGGCTTAAATTTAGCTTAATTTAGGTGCCAAGCTTTGTTTGAGTACAAGTGTCTAGGGAATAGGGATGCAAAATGGGTCATTGACATCTTTACCTAGAAAACAAGCTTAATCATGTTGTTTGTTTTGATGGTGTGTAGTAAGCTGGGTACAGCAGGCCAGAGGCTGGGCGGCTCCGCAGCCCTGTGTCACATCAGACACGACCCGGTGGCCCCCAGCGAGCGAGGAGGCTGTTTCACCCTGACGGCCGCCAACGTGGGCAAATGCCAGGCCGTGCTGTGTCGGAACGGCAAAGCTCTGCCCCTCTCGACCGCATACACTGTCAAACAGCAGCACGAGTACCAGAGAGTCAGGCAGCACAATGCCATTATAACCGAGGTATTTATGAACAAGAAGAGTTCTGTTATACGTGTGACCTGTGCGATGACCTGTAGTTCGTAGGGCGTCCTGAAAGGATGTTATGTAACTCGTCTCCTGGTCCTCCTCCCCACACAGGATAACAAGGTCAACGGTGTGACTGACTCCACTAGAATTATGGGCTATTCTTTCCTGTGCCCCTCTGTGACTCCGCAACCGTACATCTCTACGGTGACCCTGACGCCCCAGGATGAGTTCTTCCTGCTGGGCAGCAGGGGCCTGTGGGACACGCTGAGCCCCAGCGAGGCCGTCGAGGCGGTGAGGAACGTGCCGGACGCCCTCGCGGCCGCCAAGAAGCTGGTGACCCTGGCGCAGAGCTACGGCTGCTCCGACAGCATCAGCTCCGTGGTGGTCCAGCTGAGCATTACTGAGGACTGCTGCTGTTTCTGTGAGCCTCCACCACCGCCGCCCAGCCCTGGTCCCGCACACACAAACGCACACCCATACCCGAGCGCTGATGGTGCCCTCCTGCCCCTCCCGCCGGCCTCTTCAGGGACAGTCAGCGAGCTGAGCAGTGAGTTCAGCACGTCGGAGATGAGCAGTGAGGTGGGCTCCACGGCATCTTCGGAGGAGCCGCCGCTCCATGCCGAGCCACCGGCATCGCACCTGACCCTGCCGGGGCGGGGAGGGGCGCGGCGCCAGGCATGCGGCGGCAGCACTTTCCAGAGGCAATTCTCTGGAGCCCTGTCAGACAACGGGCTGGACAGTGAGGATGAGGAGCCCATCGCTGGCGTCTTCTCTAACGGCAGCCGTGTGGAAGTGGAAGCTGACGTCCACTGTCTGCATGGACGGGACTGCTGCCCAGCACCCCACACATGCACCCCTCTCCCCGGCACCTCGCATCCCGAGCTTGCGGCTCTACCCTCCTCCTCCCCATCGCCCTCTCCGGCATTCCGGTCGTCATCGCCCGTCCCCAGGCCTCCTTCCCCCTGCCTAGGAGGTGAGGGGTGGTCGGGCACGCTGGGCCGCAGAGCTCGGCCCAACGGCTCTGTGGCCTGCCAGGGGAGGAGCCAGGACGTGATTGAGGAGGCGGCCGACGCCCCCGTCCGCAAGCAGGGGGGTTACTTTAATGCCCCTGCCCAGCCCGACCCCGATGACCAGCTCATCATCCCCCCGGAGCTAGAGGACGAGGTCCGACAGATCATCCAACAGCAGCAGCAGCAGCAGCAACAGCAAGAGCAGATGCACATGCAGCCCCTTAGCCAGCAAGCACACACCTTACAGAAGCCTGCGGACTTCTTTGTCACACCCCTCTAACTCTGCGCTCAACGCTATGCCCTGCGCAACAGTAAAGCCCAATTTATACTCTATTGCACAACGGTGTCGCTCGTCAAAAATCTCTTACTTTTGAAGAGCGACTCGGACACACAAGTATAAATTAGTCTTCAATGTGAAGTTCTTGTCCGGGCCTTAAGAAGGCAAGTATCAGGGATGGAGATTTGATGCACTGCAGCGCATCGATTTGTTACTGCTCCCTCCAACAATAGCACACCCTTGCTGTATTCCATTTGCCTCACACTAACTGTTAACGGACCACAAAGACTGTTCTGTTATTGTTTTGTTGTTTTACTTTAATTTTATAATGCTAAATCTATGGCCCAGGAAAATGCAATGCAAATTTTTATAACACTTTTCAAGCATTAGTTCCTCACACTTCCTTTAATTTATTTGATTTTTTTTTATCATGTTTTTATTTCAGGAATGGAGCACTTTGAATGCTTTTTTAAAATCTAACATTTAATTTGAGATCAGTTCATCATGTGCAACGGTACTTTCTGATGCAGAGCACGCTGTTCCTTGAGATGTAGAGGCTATTTCCTGAGGTAAAGTGTGGCTGTGGGCCTTTACAGTCATAGGAGTTAGTGAACCTGTTTTAGACTAACTCCTAGGAGTTGCATACTCACAAGTGACCTAGTCACTGAAGCGTACTAATATTCTCTGAGAGAAAAGATGATTATTTCTAAAGGCTGATGTTTCGAAGATGTGTGTCCTCGGGGGTGGTGTGTGGAGTTTATAGCCTTATCTATACTTGGTTGCACATGGGTGTCGCACACCCCGCACCACACTGCGATGTGTTGCGAGCTTGTAGATTGTGTTTTCGGTGCGCGTCACCTGTACGCAACTAAGTATAACTCAGGGTTAAAGTAGAGGCACAGTGGTAGGTAGGATGCTGACAAAGCGTGGCGATCCCATGGGCATTACCCAGTTCAATGAATGTTTTTTGGAGCAGTGTTACGCAGACTTCTTGACAATGGCAAACCGCACAAAAGAGCTACTTTTTGCTATATAATAAAAATCTAAGTTTTCAAATAAAAGTTGGTCCTTGACTTCTTTGGGAAGAGGAAGACTAGGTGAAGGGTATTTTTAGTAAACCCAGAGAAGAAATTACTTTTCTGCATTTTGACCCAGAAGTGTGCTGCTCTAAGTGAGTGCAGCAGCACACAGGAGCAGTGTCTTACTATGGGACACTTCAGCACAAAGCCTGGGGGAGCTAATGATTGAGCCGGGGACCTTCTGATTCCCGGATGGCTGCTCTATCCACTGAGCCACTTCTGCCCCACTTTACAACTTGTAGAGTATGGGCGGCTGATTTAGCAAACTAATTATGTGGTCATCTCTTCCTCCAGTGATTGTATATTTCAAAGCCTGTGCTGTTATGATTACCCTTCATTATGTGTAAGTTGTGTATTATCATTATCATCAGACCAAAATGTACAACTTGAATGCTCTTTGTGAGTAATTATGGAACCACACAAGCAGACAACCCTTACATCACCTTAGTGCTGTGTGTGAGGGCCATTGTGACAGTCGAGTGACAGAGGGCATGATCTCATAGTTGGCACAAAGCCTTTCAAAGGAGGAGAGCTGGTGACTAATAGCAGGGCTTAGGAATGGAGTTGAGATGGAAATGTGTGGGGATCTGATGCCCCCTTCAGGCCATTTTGATGTACTGTATCATTTGGCATAGTGGTACAGAACATGTTTGAATTGAGTGAGTGGCATGATTTCAGGTTTATTTGCATACATTGTGTTCAGGTAAACGTTTTAAAAAGTACATTGCATTATCAAAAACTTGACATAAAAAAAGTAAACATCAGATTAAAAACCTTGTTCATTCGTACGATTATACAAGTTTGAAAAGTCTATTTAATTAGAGGTCCCTGCGACACAGCTCAAGTGACGGGACACCATTCATCATAGGCAGCATTCACAGGAAATTATTCAGGAGGTTACTACAAAACAGCCACCCGTCCCAATGTTTGTAATCCCCTGTCTCCTTCACACAGCGCTGGTTGCTGCCTGCAGCGGTGCTCTCTGTGGGTGGGAACGAGCGTGGTGCCTCTGGGCCTCATGCTGCTGCTCCTGCTCGCGGTAGCGCTTCACTCCACGGATGGTCTGGAACGTCACCACGGTCCCAGCCGTATACAGTATGGTCGTGATCAGGCCGAACAACGCCACGCCGGCATCAGCCCCACCCACGTCGCAGTTCATCCACGTGTAGCCGTTGCGTGCGTAGAGCCTCTCGCGCTTCTGACACACATCGGTGGAATTGACCTTGATGATGAAGTGCAGGTACAGGCCGACGGCCACCACATACACCACCGCCCCCACTGCCTGGAACACCAGCGCCCCGATCAGGATCTTCCAGGACAGCATGTGCGCCGGCTTGTTGCCAGACACCACGAAGAGGAGGGACATCACCCCGAAGGTGAGGCTGAAGGGGATACCTCCGTAAATGCCTGGCGCCCTCATCTGGCTGTACTGCATGTCCAGGTCTCGAACCTGCTGTAACTCTGTGCCCTGCATGTTGAAGTTGGAGTTGATGTTGAAGCTAGTCATCCCGCCCATGGCAGACATACCGGATGTCACCATCTGAGCTGCCACTATGCAGACCAGCACCAGCGCGTTGGTCAGCACAGAGCAGATCAGCACAATGCCTACGGAACACACACACACAAAAGAAGCTCTCACAAACTAAGATTCCATTAACCTACCAAAAGAAAAAAGCTTTTGTCTCATTATGCCTGATTTACAATTAGTTGCGAAGTGGAGTCTCTCACACAATGGATAGATCTACAAGCTCACAATACATTGCATGATGCATTGTGAGCTCATAGATCTGCTGTTTTCTGTGCGAGACATGTTGTGCAACCAAGTATAAAATAGCCTTTATGCTTGACAATGGTCAAAGTATGTGATTAGTATGTCTGTCAATCTTCAATGGCAGGTTATCGGCTCTCTCCCTGGTCCACTCCAAGTGTCATGTTACTACCTTGCCTGAAGTGACACAGCATTGTAAACACATGAAAACCGGTTTGTCCAGTCGCCTGACGGAGGGAGTGGGGAAGGCGGGAGGTATCACTGGGAGGGAAACCTAAACCTCTGTGTGACAGTATTCTGCTTAGAACATGGGAGTTTTTTCATTTTAGCTCCATCCAATGTTTATCAGAGGAGCATCATGTTTTCTTCGTATTATGCCTTCTACATTGTGAATCTCAGCTAAATGCAAATTAGGCATTAAGGCATACATGCTGGCAGACAGTACAGTAGCCTACATCCAGTTACTCCCTACATATTTCTGCCCAACCGCCTACCTCTCCTAGAGCATATGTTACTGCAGCTGGATTCACGATGCTCTTCCCGTTGGACATCCCGATCATGTTTGCGAGGTGGTGGTGGTGTGGAATCTCTGTAGTATGGGGGTCGAGAAGAAGACCTGTTGAGTGTCAAATTGAAAGGGTGAAGGTTAGGTTTAGTAACTTGAGATGGAGAGGAGACAGCATGAAGAGGCAATCGGATTAATAAATGAGTTAGAAAATTGGGTACAGTGACTACAGTCCAAGGAAGGTACATGTCAATACAAAAACTGCTAAGAGGATAAAACCAGAAAAAGCACTAGTTTACATCAGGGTCCTCCATTTTCAATGTAAAACATTTAAAGACATACAGATATACACATCTATGGAAACACACACACACACACACACACACACACACAGTTAGAAAAAGGGGAATACGTTAGCAGTATAGAACGTGTACCCACACGTTATCAGCTATCTAGATCTTGTCCATAGCGTTAGAATGAGAACTCTTCTATAGACGAGAGCTATGTCAGTTACCTATGATGATTCATATTATAATGACAAAACAGCCAACCTGTCACTGGGTGAATGTCTCTCATCATGTGGGTCGGGGTCCCGGTGATGATGTCTGTCCCCGTTTCTCTCTCGGTTCCTGTCCCGGTTTGTACGGGGCGGGTGGCTCATACCTGTTGCGGAAAATGCAGCCACTGTAGTTACGAGACAAACTATACTTGATCGTTTTAATTTAAACGCCTCACAGTAACAGACACGAAATCTGACCAGCGCAAGATACCGACAAATATTATCACCTGTCTAAAAAAACACAACCAGCTCACTTTATCTCGGTCAGACTACTTTAGTTTAGGCCAAGCTATCCCTTTCAAAAGTAAAAACATGTTGATGTTTCTACTGAAGTGAACCGATTTAGTGAGCAATCTACCGCTTAATTAACACATCGAAAATGTAATAGCCACCAAGTAGAACTTACTTTCAATGTGATCTTGCTGGAATCAAATCAGTTATAAGTCCAACAATTATGGCATTTTGATGAAGTAGTTGTTTCAAAAAACACCTTTGGTCCTACGCTGCAGGTAGACAACAACTCCACCCACCGAGGCAGGAAATACGACGGAAGTAGCAGCAGGTGGGCAGTACTTTCATTTTAATGCTCAGTCAAAGAATCTCTTTAGCTCAGTCCAGTAGGCTTCCCTAAGAAGTTGTTGGCTAAACGCTCTTAGCCTCTTTCTACACAGAGAAACAGATTCTGGACTATGGTCAAGAAATTACCAACGGGACTGAATTGGTCGCTTTGTCTGATTGCGGTTCCAGTCCCATCCCTGCTATAAGAAGCCACTGTTTGGGTGGTTGGACAGTAAACACGAACAGCTGTGTATCTACCCGCCCAGGAATGCTGGGATGAACGAGCCCCCGTAACCCCATCATTTATGGCATTTAGGCCTACTCTTTGCGGGTGAATGTGTTGGTTTGTGCAAAGAAGAAGTATTGTATTACATTAATAGTGGCCCACTCAATTGGGGGATACGAATAAAAATTCCACAGCCCACTAGTCTGTCTGTGTCAAATTAATTTGAGCTATAGGCAGACTGAGAACAGAACACAGATAGTGAGAGTGAATAGGCTATATCTAGTAGCTCAGTGGTTTATTCATAAATGCTTTACAGTAGCTTTATATAATAGATGGTACAGTTATTCATAAGACAGACAGGGCTATGGATAGGCCTGCAGATGGGAGGTGTGGACAGCCTGCCACTGCCTGTGCCACATATGACTGTCATCCCATGTACAGTATAGCCTGCTTAATAATAACTGTTCTTACTCACACCATGTGTCATCAAGTTGATCATGTGTTTGTGTTCTCTGCACATACACTCCTATCAGGAAACTACCTGTATGTCGCATACAGTTTGTACTGTAGTGCATTATGCATCTCAGTGACATCATCATGCTTCTGTCTGTTGCTGTCCTGTTTTTCCATACTTCTTTATTGATTTTGATTGATTGATTGAAATATTTATTAACAGTTTGCAGAATTACAGTACAGTTAACAAGACTGTTAACTGTGAGTGGAGGACCCAATTAAGCATTAGGCCTACACTTGTTTACAAGAGGGTTCACCTTGTTTAATTCATCAAAACATTTAGAGACGTACAAATAGACACTTCTATATAGTCAAAGGACGGAACAGGAATTCACATGCATTCTGGTCACAAGTGTGGTTTGTGCAAATGTATATTCTATGTTTAAACTTAAGAACATGTGACACTGACTTAGCGGTAGTGCAATTGTGCTCGTGTACAGATGAGTCATTCAACAGAATGTCCAGTCACCATCCTTTAGGGAATCTTTAGTAGAAGATTCAAAAATCACACCGCTGTTAACAAGCCAAACCATGTGGTTGAATCCAGGAGGGCCTGTCTGACCAGGTCAACCAGGCTTAAGAAGGTCTGCATACAAGGGCCTTCAGCTTCGTAAGGGCCACATTCAGCCAGCTGAAAGAAATACTGAAGATTAGGCTAATGTGGTCACACCTTTTGCATTGTGTGACTTTAAAGGGACACTTCACCCTTTTTACAAAAAAATATGACGTTTAGAAGATTTAGAAGAACTTACTTCCTGGACTACATTGTCTCAGGCTGTAAGACAGCCCCATACCCCTATCTACAAGGAGGAGCAGTGCACTAAAGCATTATGGGAAGTCCAGGAAGGAAGTGAGCCCAGTGCCCATGGCTCACTGCTAAAATATCCAAAACCACATATTTCACACATAATGATCCCCGGGAAAGTGTTCTAAATCTTCTAAATGTCATTGACATGCAAAAAGGGTGAATAAGTGTCCCTTTAAGGCAAGCTTATCCATATATTTGACAGAGCAAATAATTCTCTACGTATTATTCTATGTTATCATATAGACAAAATACAGTTTATTACTGTTGACGATGTTATTACATTAGTGGGGAAAATTACAATTTCTAAAATGTTGAATGATGTCACTTATCTGACATAAAGAGAGTTTTTGGAGACACTGCAATATTATGTCTGAATTTCTGAATAAATCCAAATTGACACTTATACCAAACATGTAAAATATGCAGAGAATATGATAAAATGGTTGAGATGACAGCAAAAACATTTTATAACAACATGTTTCCCCCCCCCCCCCCCACAACTGAGGACAACATTTTAATGTTGATGTTGGAGTCATTACATACTGCTATGTGCTCCTGCACAATATTGTATGCATTGTCAGAGTAAAGTGATCCATCCTTGCAAATCCCACTGGCACCACCTAAAGCTGGGGGAGGACTGACAGGAGGTGGGGATTAATGACCCCTGGCTTCCTTGTAGCTGGTAGCATGCAGGGAAAGCCCTTCATGGGTACAGTGGGTACTGGGTAGAGATTTAGGGGACATGGCTTCTTCAGTGTTGCAGGCCCTGATACTGTATGGATAAAATAAACATATTGCCTGGTCTGCAGCTGAATGGAGGACAACAAAAAGAAAGAGGAAGGAATCTTGTATTTCAAGCAGATCAAATTTGCAGAAGCAACATTAAATTATGATTATATCCTGAAGTCAAGGTGACGATCATTTATCATTTGGGTTCACGGCTTGATTGACTGAATACTTTTTTAGTCAAAAATGCAAGCAGTACAGTAAATGTACTAATGTGGCCATATGCAACAATGTCTGCTTCATATATCTTTTACATAAAATATATCTACTCAATTGTACTATTGTAATTTCGCACCTTGATCAGATGGGCAGTGAACTGCCTAGACAGCTTTTGTCGTAAATAAAAAACAGGTGAGAAGTTATTGAACAAACAATTTAATTGACAAAAAAAAGTTTCAAGAGGCAAAACTTATGAAAGTATTTGTAAAATGTGATAGCTGAATAGTATTCACATTCTTCAAAAAATACACATAGAATGACACACACAATACTTAATGTTGGAATTCTATTTAAATCGCAGCATAGCTGCTATTTGCTATTGTTTTATTTGCACATCAGGCCATAAATCTCCCACACACACACACACACACACACACACACACACACACACACACACACACACACACACACACACACACACACACACACACACACACACACACACACACACACACACACACACACACACACACACACACAGAGAGAGAGAGAGAGACATTAAAAAACAATACAGTGGCTACGTTTATGGACAGTTAAATCCCCTTTTCATTCAGAATAAAAGTTAAATCCTATTAAAAGTTCTCATGTAAACACATACAAAAACTTAAATCGGAATGAAAATGGTCAATCTGATTTAAACTTAGATCTGATGTAACTGACCGGTTTATTCCATTTTTAAATCCTATTGAAACAATTGTGGACTCATGTAAACACTCATTCGAATTGAAGTTCATTCTGGTCTTTCTGTGCATGCTTGTTTCCATGTAGGCTAATTGGTCCCATTTATTTTATAAATGGGACCATAATTTTCCAAAAAAAATATTATGACATTAGAAATGAGACTTTAAACTAGTGACTGGAAGCAGAAAGTATTCATGACCATGTTTATTAAGGTAATACAGTCAGTGAAGTACATGGGCCTCTATGGAGCTATGGGGCTTTTTGGGTCCAGTCCAGCGCCACAACAGGCCATTATATGAACTACCGATTTCAAATGAGGCTTCACGAAATATCTGGCTGACTGCCCCCCTGATCTGAATCCAACATATAAAAAAACATGACCAAACAGGCGCTGGTTTCCAATGTATACAGACATTCAGAATAACGAAAAACAGGCCTGTGCTCTATTGTTTCATTTTATGTTAAAAAAAATAACTTTTCTATTTTCTCGTTTTCAAAAATTTATTTCGAAGAAAAGAACTAAGTATACTTTAGTACCCGGACCATTAACACAAAATAGATAGGTAAAGTTAGCTTAAGTTGTGGCAAATCTGCAAAAAGAAATGCTTACCACTAGCTTTCTTCACAGATGTGTTCATAAAGGTGTCTAGTTGGGGTACCATTATCCAAATTTCATTATACTTTAAGTAGCATGTGACATGTCAAACTAGGGGGTTTTCATGATGCTGAATCCATTCCAAGCATTAGTTTTGCACGAAAATATTCCTTGGGCTAAATTCGGCCATAGCCACTTGTGCTGACCTCATCACATTTGTGATGACGGCTATGGGCATTTTTAGGCAAAGGAGTGTTTTTTGTGCAAAACTAATGCTTGCAATTGTTTCAGCACCATGGCTAGTGAAAACTACCGGCTACCGCCCTCCTGTGGCAACACCTGTGAACACTACGGGCACTCGCCTCCCAGACTACAGGGTAATGTTAACCTTTTTTGGTATACATTTTGTTTTGTATCAAATCCTTTTAAATAGTAGCCTACCGGTATTTAAATAAATAGCTATATTGTAACCGGCACTGCAAGGTAAAATAAATTTGGCACATACACAATGATTCAAAGCTGCAAGGCTTGCAGGCGCAGCTTTGAATCAGCTATATGCCATATAATCTAAAAGATTTCATTGGCTCTTTACAACCACGTGTCAAATCAGCAAAATAGAATTCACATGCTTAACTATAGCATAGCGTCAAAATACGATAGCCGATGTTTTTTTTGACACCTCTATGTTTATTATGAAAAATAAGTAATATTAAAGCCTTGTGACTATACCGACTATACTGCCAGATACGACATGGAACCTAAACCTATATTCAACCCCCCGCTGCACCAACGGAGACACCAGTTTGTAGTGGACTTCATCAAAAGGAACAACACCAAGAAGGTGTAACACACACACACACACACACACACACACACACACACACACACACACACACACACACACACACACACACACACACACACACTCCCTAGCCCCACTGGTATGGAGGAAACACTGTCACTATCATGAAATTAAACTAGATATGGCCTACTTGACGAGTAGGATTATTGTGATGAACTTTTATTGTGTTTTTGGCATTGAACATTGGAAAATATTAATGAAAACGGGCCCCTTTAGTATACACTTGTGTTTGCCTTAATTTAGACTTACTTTGTAAACAACTTGCACAGGGCAGATGCCAGATATGACAATTGCCGAATAGTCTCTTAAAGTGTAAAAAACTGACATATTTAATCATTCATAGTACTCTACTTTCTAAATGTTTCAAAATGAGTGGAAATAGTCTGTGGTGTGAGCTTGTAGATGTGCTATTTATGTAATACATTATGGGGGGAAAAATAAAGCAAAAATGCTGATTATTTCGATTTATGTAAACATTGTGACAGGCCTATAGGAACACATCATCATCATCATAATGATAAAATGTGCTTGTGCTCTCAATAGGTGGTGGATCTGGGCTGCTGCGACTGTACACTCCTACACAGGCTAAAATTCCACCGTGAAATTGAGCTTCTCAGTGGAGTAGACATCAATGGCGAAGTGATGAAGAAAAAAATGTAAGGTTGTAACTTACACTTATGTTTCACCTCTGTTTTCTGGACTGGTTGGGAACTTGGGACAGTGTGCCCTCTGAGTAAAGAGAAAAAAATAGAGATGGATAGCACACACTGGCTCCCCGTTTCAGCCAGGATCGACAACATATGGTCCTGCTAACCATATCGATGTCGACCGGTCGATGTCGATCGATGTCGACCGGTCAATGTCGATCGAAAGGCGGTAATCACCCGTCGCTGAGTCCCGACACGCGTTGGGTGCATGTTTCTCCTTGACTTTGCAACTAAATATGCAGAAAATAAGGAACTATAGGCCTATGTATGTCTTCCTTTCCTGTCTGCAAGTAGCTGTTTGGTGTTGTCACTGCAATGGGAGATTATAGATGTATTGTTTTTGTTTTTTTTAATTAAGGCGCAGTCTGGCACCCCTCCCAGCTGATTATCTCCAGCCAGGGGATCGTCCTTTGAGCATTGAGCTGTACCAGGGCTCAGTCACACAGAAAGATAGCCGCCTCAGAGGATTCGATCTTGTGACCAGCATAGAGCTGTAAGTGGTCATTCATACAATGTTACCCAATTAAAACCCTATACTTGTTAGCTTCGGAAACCCAGATGTTTTTATTTCCAGGAAGAAATAATACTTTTTGGTTGACCGCAGTATTTGGTTGATACTACATCAAGTATGTGATGAAAATAGACGATCCACAAGCTCACAATGGGTTGCATTGTTACTTAGTTGCAAAGTAAAGTTCAACATATATAACGTACTTACGTACAACATAAGTCATGTCTCTCGCTCTCTATATTTTTCCAGCATAGAGCATCTCCAGCTGGCTGATGTGGAGCTCTTCTCTGAGGTGGTGTTTGGCTTTATGGCCCCAGTGTCTGTGATTGTCACCACCCCAAACTCTGAGTTCAATCCCCTACTTCCAGGACTGGTAGGCTTCAGGCACTACGACCACAAGTTTGAGTGGACCAGAGCCGAGTTCCAGACCTGGTTTGTTATTGTTCTATTAAAAGTTCTATCGTTTCAGATACCGAAAGTGATGAGAACTATACATGTGTGGTACACCAGAGTGCATTTGTTGGACTCAAAACCCACACTATTACAAATTTGTGGGGCATTTCCCAGCCTGTGGAAGCCCAAGTAACTCAAGAGCAATAAGACTTGAACCCTTGTGAACCACACCCCTGCTGGTCAATGAAAATGTAGAGTGATTTAGAATGGAATTCTATCTTTCCTCAGGGCTCTGAAGGTGTGTGAGGAGTATGGTTATGAGGTGTACTTTACAGGGGTAGGACAGGCACCACCAGGAAAGCCAACAAATGTCGGCTTCTGCTCCCAGATCGGGGTGTTTCAGAGGCTCTGTAAAACAGAAAATGCCTGTGTCATGCCCAGCAGTGATGTAGATGAAGTGTTTTCATACACTCTGGTGAGTCATTTTATATATCTCCCTGCAGTTACTGATGTTTTTAGAGCTTGTACAGTTCATAGATAAGACATTTCAAGGCATATACACACAGAGAAAACAAACTTTGATTATGAAGACATACTTAACGGGTCATAAGAGGAAGCATGAAGACTACACGACTACATTTAGCAAATAAATGGCATTACACTAACATACATACATATCAATTTATAATGCTGCATTGTGTCATCACAGATTTGCGGATGGGATGAACTAAGAATATATTTGAATATGGTTCTAATCTTCTGCAATTGTTTCCATCCCATGTCTTTGTTATTAGTTGTACAGTGTTGCCTATCCTAGTCTCCGTGACAACAACATCTTACAGGGTGTCGTGGTGAATGAGGTGATGTACTGGACTGAGCGACTGAGGAGGGAGAGGATGGAGGAGAGGACCAGAGAGGCGGATGAAGATTCTCAAGTTCAAGGTAAACTTTTTTTGTGGAAATTTGTTGCACGGGCAGCTGTAAATACAGCCATGAACAATCAACACACAAACAATACTCACAGGAAAAATAGAATGACACTGTTATTTAAAGGGCAAGTGGCAGCGGGGATAAATCTGTCCTTAAACCTATCCCTCGTGCATCTTGGTAGATTATGTCTGTGACCAGATACTGAATATGGGGCCTTCTTAGTAGTTATGACTTTGTACACTTTGGAGAGCTCATTTAGATGTGTCTGCAATCTTATTGCACATTTTGGAAATTTTGTCTAGGCTGTTGTGACCCAAACCAGTAAAAAAAGAGCTTTAAACAGATTCAGACAATTTATGATGTGCACTTTGCATGCAGCAGCAGGCAAGTTGTCCAATTCCCTCCAAATCTCTGCCATGGGTCTGGCATTTCAACAGCCGGCTACTTTTCATACGGTTTTCTAAGAAATGTTAGGTTACATTAATTAACATTTTTAGCCACTAGGTTGCCCAGAGGCTAGACTCCAATGAGAAAGAGTTGTGCCTCTGTTCACGCCATCAGCCCACAAAGTAGTGTTTCCGATTCCTCTTTGATGCAACTCTTCTTCTGTATCTATCTGTTTTTTGTCTCTGTCTGTTTCCTGGGCATATTTTGGGTGCTGTCCAACTGAAAGACCGCAAACTCTGTGTCCCCCATATGACCCAGAGGTGACCCAATGGTTTCCGAGACCCCCCCCCCCCCCCCCCCCCAAAAAAAACACCACAAATATCTTATCTGTGTATCTGTTTCTCTCTAATTTAATCCGTTGTTTTTTGCTTAGCTGGTAGGCATGATGTGATTGTTCCTCTGGTCCAGTTATGGTCGTGTTGTCCCAAGGTCAAAGACCTGTGCGGAACCCTCAGCCACTTCACACAGCTCCTTCTGGACCACCCCCTTGTCACACTGACACAGGATGCCACTGCTGTGCTCGTCACTGACCAGCGTCAAGGTACCAAACTGACTAACACAGTGATTCTCAACCTGTGGCCCGGGGCCCCCTGGTAGGCGGTGAGGATATTGCAAGTTGTTCCCCAACTAATATGGCACAATAACAATGTGAAAAACAAAGAAATATATAGCTGCAAGGGTTGAGAAAGAGAGAGGGGGGAGAGAGAGAGATAGAGAGGGGGGTGGAGAGAGATAGAGGGGGGAGAGAGAGTGAGAGACAGAGAGAGAGAGGGGGAGAGAGAGAGAGACAGAGAGAGAGAAAGAAAGAGAGAGGGGGGTGGAGAGAGAGAGACAGAGAGAGGGGGTGGAGAGAGAAACAGAGAGAGAGAGAAAGAGGGGGGGTGGAGAGAGAGAGAGAGAG
This sequence comes from Protomyctophum parallelum, assembly GCF_964188405.1. NCBI lineage: Eukaryota > Metazoa > Chordata > Actinopteri > Myctophiformes > Myctophidae > Protomyctophum > Protomyctophum parallelum. The sequence continues at coordinate 33,809,886 of NC_139701.1, forward strand.
GGTGTAGAGAGAGAGAGAGAGGGGGGTGGAGAGAGAGAGAGAGCAATATGCACAAATAAGAATCACAGGCTGAATTGTCATTACCTGGATTTGAACACACAACCTTGTGGTCCGAAGGCGAGAGCTCTACCGACTGAGCTAAGCAGACACTGTCAGTAGACTCATTCTAAACGGTAACATCATTCAGTTCATATAGGTATTGGGTGCATGAAGTTTCACAAAACAGCAACTTTCATTGGCTCATAAAAACTTCATTTCTTTCACTTAAAATAAATCTGTTACGATTATTTGTCCGTATAAGTCCAAAGTTCAAGTGTAGACGTTTTTGTGCATTTTGATCAAAGATCCTGGGAGGAGATACATTTTAAATGGTTTTCATATAATTCAAAATGGCGGGTGATCTAAAGGTCAGAGGTCAGAAGTCAGTATATGCAAGTTGTTTGGCATGAGAAGAGGCATGTGTATCAAAGTGTCATTGCCAACGGTCAAACGGTTGATGAGATATGCACGTTCAAAGTTTGCATTTTCAACTTAATTTTCAATTTTCAGTGCTATAGCGCCACCATTTGGCCAATGGTCATGGACTTCACATCACGTCACCGTTTGGCAATGCCCTCTACCAGATTACAGAGTTTTGCGAAAACCGACTGCACGGTTCAGTCAGAACTGCTATTTTTGGCGGAAGGAGAAGAAAAATAAACACAAAAACAACTAGAACTGCACTCTGTCGAGTGCATACTTGCTTGTTGCACACTAGTAGGCCATAAATGGCCAACTAGTGCGCAAGCAGAGCGCGCAAGTACTTTCGACCGCTGTAAACTGTCAAATGATGACGTAAGACATACGTATACATACATATACTATATAGAGTATGTAGTTGTAAGTTGATTAGCGGTATACTGTGGTTACTTTGCGCCAAAAACGCGACACCACCCGCCATTTTATGCGTATGCCAATAAAACAGCAAGTCTGTGCCTGGTTTGCTGGGACCAGATCACATAAATGACCATATGTCTTACGTCATCATTTAGAGCTAGTCATACGTATACTATATACATAATCAGTAAAATAAACTAGCAAATTGTGCCTGATCTGCTGGGACCAGAGTACGTGGTGTGTGTATATGTATGACTAGCTCTAAATGATGACGTAAGACATATGGTCATTTATGTGATCTGGTCACAGCAAACCAGGCACGGATTTGCTGTTTTATTGGCATACGCATAAAATGGCGGGTGGCTGTCGCGATGAACGACGACCGGGCGGAATTATTACTTGCGCGCTCTGCTTGCGCAAGTAATAAGTGACCAAAGTGCGTGTCTTCTTGGTCCCTTAAAAACTGTTTTCATTGTGATACTGATGTTAGTTCCATTGATCCAAATTAACATGCTCTATAAATATTGGGGATTGGGGATTTTCCATTGGGCCCTGATCCTCAAAAGGTGGTTAAGAATCATTGGATATACAGTATGAGTGGGAATACAGTAGGTATGTCCATGCATTATCATTGTTACTGAAGTCTTTACATTGTTAAATAATGGAATTTACTACAATAACCTAACAAGGATATTTTGACCCATAGCCAACATAAACAGGACATGTAGGCCTAATCACTAATCCTAAAAGTAAGTAGCCTTTGGAACCAAGGGTTGCCAAGCCATAGGGCAGTAGCCCATCTCGTCTGTGTAGCATGAGGCAGCTTGATGTAAAACAAGTACACCCCTGGATATTGATGGTATGTTGCAAGGATTTACCCCCAATTCAACCCATGATGCTGATTGCCAAGCAGGCATTGGGTCCCATTTGTATAGTCTTTGGTGTGACCCAGCCAGGAGGATTGAACCAATGGGATTGAACCAATGATAGTGGCTCAGGGGTAGAGTGGCCGGATGGTAACCACAAGGTTGCCAGTTCGAACCTGGGCTCCCCCAGAGTTAGTGTCGAAGTGTCCTTGAGCAAGACACTGAACCCCTAATTGCTCCTGGTGTGCTGGTTGGTGCCTTGCATGGTTTCCGCCGCCATCAATGTATGAATGTGTGTGTGAATGGAATGCACAATCTCTGTAAAGCGCCTGGGATAAAGCCAAGGCGCTATATAAATAACCATTTTATATGGGTTTTGGTTATAATCCTCCAAGGCTAATATTAGTGGTAAATGTTAATGTGTGAATGATTTAATATTTCAAATATTATTCCACACATAGTCTTGTTTAAATTCATTTGATTCCTCTGGTTTATGTTCCTAGATCAGGAGGATGCTGAATATGAAGATTTGGAGGATACTGGATTTACAGAGACTGGACAGTACTTCCTCAGTGCCATCCAAGAGGATGACTGGGAGTCAGAGCTTTGAATTGCTGGGAGATAACCACTTAAAAGTTAAACCCTGTAGTTGACAGGGGTCCCCCGGGGCTCTGTTCAAGGTCTGCTCCTTGCCCACCCATACCAGTCTCATCACTGAAAATAGCCCATCTACAAACTCACATTGAATCATGTTGTGAGCTTGTAGATCTGCTATTTTTGACAAATGTTCAGCCCAGAATATGGACAGTACTGCATGACCAGGAGAGATTAATTCAAGGAGAAAGGTGTGCAGGTGTATTTACCCTCCACTTTCTTGTCTCTTATTTTGAACAGCGTGCAAGTTTGCCGCATCGTCTTGCTCATGAAAAACCATTACCATTCTTCCCACTCAATTTGGCTGGCCATTATGCTCGTTACTGTCTGGCTGAGATCGTCACAGTATTGCCATTTGCTTCCTCATGCCTCTTAAAACAGTGGTTCTCAAACTTTTATCCGGCCACGGACCGCCATCTGAAAAGGTTTCATGCCAGGGACCCCAGAAAAGATATAAAAATAACATGCAAGTTTGCAGCATGGATGAGCTTGTGGATTTGAATAGCCAACATACAAAGTGATGAAAAAAAAACCCAAACAGGACGCACTTGACAATGTCTTAAAAGCATCCAACTCCTAGGAATCACTGTAAATGGTACACTTGACTAGACAATAGAGCTCTACTAAAGCAAGTGTCATTTATTATTTTTCTGTTTATTAAAACAAGTCATGTAAAGGTTGTCAATTTATGGTTTAATTTAAGCATGCAGTAAACCTTCCCCTTCAACATACAAGTGCATATTTAATAATTCATAAATGGAGAAAAGTTGGTTCAGCTGGCAGAGAAATACAATATAGGAATATTGTTTTTAATAACATTTTATTCAACAGTGCAAGGTACACATTTAGAGCATACATTACACTTGTTAAACAAATATTGGTCAAAATGACAGGTCTGCATTGGGAAACACTGGACACAGTCAAGACAGCAAAGAACATCACTTTACATTTTAAAAGCTCCATATATAAGCACAGCTTCACAGAAGAGAAGAAGCAACCATGTTTGTAACATGTTCGGTACCTGTCTCACACAGGTAAAATAAGTGATCAACAAATCAATATCAATAAACAAATTTCATTCAGTTTCATTTTCAATAGAGGTCTCATTGTCTTTTTTTGCTGCAAATACTAGACTACTAGATGTGGTTCATAAAATAAACGATCTCCCAAGTTTTAAACACTACATACATGAGGTGTAAATATTGAGTAACAATGGCACAATATTTGCAAATGAATTACACAAGTGTTTTAAAGACAAAGTAGCAATAACCTACCTCTGATGGAAATTACAAAATCAAAGCTTTTCCAACTAAAAAAGGACATCTAAATCATGCAAAAACAAACCGAACACTGATCATCTTACAGATAAAATACTTATTTTGACACTTGTGCAGAAACTCTTAAGATGTATGGTTAGGCAAGTACTGTATAGCTAGCCCTGCTATGGCTTATGACGGGAGAAATGGGTCACACCAACTATATAGTCACGTTAGTTACAGTATATGTCAGTTTACAGTTTGCAGGCTAAATAAAACCAAGTCTGTTTTTTAAAAGATGCCGTAATCCTTGATAATGCTGATAATGCAGTAAAGAGATGGCTCTCACAGTATACCTCTGATGATGTTCACTACTAGTCACAGTATGCATCAGTTGGACAAGAATCAGTTTTTGGCATCCGTTTCCAAAAACTTAATTCTTGCAGCAGTTCATAAGAGTTTTGTTCATTGCTATGAGCCTCACTAATCTTACGTCTTACCCCAGAGTTTTGATCAGATTACTTTGTTGTGTATACCCAATCCTCCCTGCAGTGACTGCAACCACCTGACAGTAGTTGGCAAGAGGTAATGGGTAAGATTTTTAACTTGACGAATCATGAATGTTAAAATACGGCACTGCAGTCACCTCCAATATGACCTCAGCTTACATTACACTTCTGTTATTAAAAGAAAAATACTTTCCGCACAGAGCTAGGTCACCTTCATAGCACAAACTGCTCACAACCAGAACACAATACTGATGTCAGCAATACAGTGGATGATCATAGAGTAGTGTGGGCAGGTTTCCCCACACAGTTGATAAATGGGTTGCCATCCCTAACGAGTATTATTACGTACAGTATATCACACCCTTTCATTTATCCATGATGACAGGATTACTGTCACTACTCACTACAGTGGCCTTACCACTTTACAAGTCACAATCACACCCTTTGTCTCCTTCACACAACCACATCATGCACATCAAACACAAAAAGGCTAAGGTTGATGCTATCAGTCTTTGTAGTAAAATATCCCCATCGACTTTATAACATGGGTTCAACGACTAGCTTATTAGCAGCTTATTGGTTAACAAAATATAAAATTTAAATACAGTCCAAAACAAAGAACAGACGTCATCCTCAAGACAAAAACACAACAGTTAGGAATGTATTCAGAAAGCATGGCATATTCCTCTTTAGCAACGTTTTCACTTTCTAATGAAGCACGCAAAAACCCATCCACCCATAGTCTGTTATCGAGAGAAGGTTTGTCGTTTTCTTCCAGTATGTATTAGTCTTAAATGGGTTCATGTTGAAGGCAAGGTGATAACAAAAAAAGCACCTGGATAATCTACCAACATAAGGAAAGAAAAACAAGAAGTGGTCAGTTTTGTCAGCAGAACAGTAAACACCACAAATGCACAGCGACAACCAACGGAAATTAGAAGGTTGAAGAGAAATCAAGGTGAGTGGTGAGTATACTGTCAAAGGGTCACACAAGCATTGAGAATTGTCAGCAATCTTATCTGTTTGTTTGTTCTAGAACATGCCAGTGAGCCCAGTCCTGACTGGAAGAGAGCTATAGTGCACATAGTCTAAAAAAGCACAAGAGGGCACTGTTGTAGTCTCTACCCTCCACGGAGTTGTTTGCTTGTTGTGGCGCAGCGCCTCATCAATGCGTCTGTTACAATTAATATTAAAAACCGATGACCGTGACCTGACTTTTGGAAATCTGCATTACCATTCTCCATGTGTGGGAATCGTCACGTCAGGGCTAGCGTTTTATCACCACCTGCTCATAAGCTCCAGCGCCAACCCTGGAATCGCAAGAGAAGATTAGATTAAGATTCTCTTCAGGGGTGTCCTGGTGGCACGTCATACAGTATCTAGGGTTGTGACTACCACGATATTTCTTTGAAAAAGATTATTTGAAAAGAGATAGAAAGTTCATTCAATGGAAATCTTCAGTTAAAGTTGTATGACTATCATGTTAAATAAAGTTTAAGTAAAATACATTTTCATTTCATTTCTCAGCCCAAGCTTTTTCATATAGCTCTGTGTGTGTGTGTGTATTTATATATATATATATATATATATATATATATATATATATATATATATATATATATATCTCCATCCAGAGTAGAGACTCTAGGGTTCCCGATTTCCGATCCTATGCTAAACTCACCTGGTGTGCAAGTGATGGCTTCCCAGGGCTGTGCTCCCCCCAGGGCCAACAAATAAACGCAAGCCTTCCTCTGAAACAAGACAGGCACATGCACACACTTTTAACTCAGATTCATGTAGTAGACAGAGGGAACAGTAACATACTCCTGCATATTCCTTGGCATCAGTCGCTAGGCAATCTAAAAATAATCCTCTATTGACGGGACCACTTTTCCCAGCACAGAGCTCAGCTAGATAAGAGACCTTGGTAAGAATAGAACTTCCTCTACATCTCTCAGACTCATTAAAAGAGAGGGGTATAATTTTCTGTTATATTAGTGTGCTATATAACATGACCTGGTATACTTGAATACTTGATTCTGATGGAGGGGTGTTAATAAAGTTGTATTCTCTGTTTGAGCCCTCAGCTGTTACATTTAACACCAAACCTAAACCTTATGAAAGTAAAATATTATTCTGACTACATATCTTCAAGACAAAAGCTTCAAAAAGCAATTTACAGTAGCTGTTCAATTTATCCAATGTTTGGCCTTCTAAAAAAGACAATTAACATTAGGCTTTAGGCAAGAGATACTTGGTTCGTCTTGACAGGCATTTTCACAGTATAACATTCAGTGTAAAATTCAATCCCACTAGATGCAGCTAGCATAGTTTGGCGTTTGGAAGTGGTTTATTGATTTTGGGATTTTGGGACAGTTTACAACAGTGTTCAGTTATTCTAGCCTACATTTTATGTTCACTACACTCTTTATCATTGCACATCTTGTATACCAGTATATAAAAAAATCACATCCGTGTGAAGTGAGTGGTGCAACTCCTTGTGGGGGGGGGGGGGGGGGGGGGGTTTCCAGACCCACAGGAACGCACCCAGGGCGAGCCGCCCCGCGTCCGAAACGACATGAGTTACCGTGTGCCGGTCCCTCTACTGTAAACTCTACTGTACTGTACTGTACTGTCACTGTACTGTACTGGCACACCCGAAATCATCATATATACAGTTAATAGGTGCGTGTGTGTGTTAGGTTGCGCACAGGTGGTGAAAAACAACCATGCTGCTCATACCCAGCCAGGCAGGCACCCAGCCAGCCAGCCACCCACCCACACACATAACTCCGTAAGGGAGTGGTTGCACCACTCAAAAAAGTAGCTTAGTTTGGATGCCAGGAGCTTTTGAGTGCCCAGAATCAGTGGCATACTTTGGTTGCAGTTGCACCGATGACAAAATTGAGGTTTGACGTCAACTTTTTGCACGAGAAAGAATACATACTGTGTATGGTGTACAATTTCCTCTTTTGTTATATTTCTTCATAAATATAACAGGATATGAATTATACAATCATGTGGCATGTGTGCTATCTGTGGATAGTGTGAGAGGGAGGATGACTTTAATTTAAACAGTCACACCTGGCCTGAGTCAAACTAGAACTGGACTCAGAGCTGGGTGTGGCTGCGCACCTGTTGTGCATGGACTTGATCAAGGCACAACAGGTTTAGGCCTGGGCTATACGACTCTGGGTGTTTTTTCAAACGCACATTTCTATGTGCGTTTGGGCCTTTCAGCCAGACGCAAACGGCGTTTTCGGCCACTCAAACGGAGGTTTTTGGCGACGGATAAATAAGTGGAGATTTTCGAAAAGATCCGGATGGTGGAGCTGTGTAGTCATGCGAAACGGAGTTTTTGAGGAAGGATGACGTCACCTCCCTAGTCGCGCATGTTCGTTGTTGCTTTTAACTCTGAGCATGCGCATCAGTTCATGGATTGAAAAACGAACAACTTCCGGGGTGAACGTGAGGTTACCATAGAAACGACAACAAACACGATGGCAGCTATAGCGCCACCCGCGCGGGCGGATCCTCACCATCTAATATAATCACAAACCCTATTCTTCCAGCAGCCTTGCTAGCCTAGTGGACTACTACGCAGACTAAGAAAATATATGCTTTGCTTCACTTCGCTGGTTCGCGCCCCACTGCCGCAGCATTTTTTTACAACCGCAGACTTTTTAATAGTTTTTGGATTAAGGTTGGTGAAGGATGCGTTGCTCCCCTGCTTGCGGTTATGTATGCAAGCAGGGAAGCAACACATCCTTCACCAACCTTAATCCAGTCTTTTTAATGCAACCTTAATCCAAAAACTATTAAAAAGTCTGCGGTTGTAAAAGCAGTGGCAGCAGTGGGGCGCGAACCAGCGAAGGAAAGCATAGATTACAAGTGTGCGTAGTAGTCCACTAGGCTAGCGAGTCAGCTGGGAAAATGGGGTTTGTGTTTATATTAGAAGGTGAGTTCCAAAGTTGCTCACTAGACGGAGTCCTGTCTGCATGCCTTGTTTGTTTTGTTTTTAGTACTACCGGGTTACGTGGGGGATTTATTGGGAAACCAGCTCACCGCGCATGCTCAGAAATCTTTTCTATTGCGTTACATATTTCTTATCGCCACCTACTGGCCTGGCATGCTTGTTGGAGACTTGGAGTCAAAAATGATCGTTTTGGGTTGTATGTGTGGACACAGATATCTTTGTCGTATGGGCCCCTGCCCATACGACAACGGAGTACGAAAATATCCGTTTTATAAAAACCTAGAGACGTATAGCCCAGGCCTAAATCAGTCATCTCCATAAACACTGGGAAGCGAGCCTCTGTCCAGACAGTGGAGAGCCATCTGCTCTCCTGTGTAAACTATTATTGTGATGCTTTCAAATTGTGATTCCCTTGACTTGGAGGAATAAAGAGACAAACTTAAGGAAGCTGCCTTGTCTTGTGTCCTTCCTTGCCCTGGGTAGTGACGAGTCGGTCACATTTGTCACTACCCAGGGCAAGGAAGGACACAAGACACTGCAGCTTCCTTAAGTTTGTCACTCAGGCCAGGTGTGACTGCTTAAATCAGTCATCCTCCCTCTCACAGATAGTTTGCCTGTCCTGCTTGTTTTTCAGTGTTTGATAAATGTGTGCCTTACCCTCAACGCTAGAGTCCATAAGTGAGGCTGTGAAGTCTTGACTTTGGAGAATCTTCTCTACTACATCGTCGGCATCTACTCGTGTGTCATCCATTCTCTTCAGCTGGGATTCAATAGAATCCTGCTTCACTAGGTGTCTGGAGGGAACATAAAGGATTACTTCTGTGTTTACCAATTGATTGCATCCATCTCTACTACCTTGAACTGCATCTTTTGGATTATAATTTAAAGAAGCACAAAACTAAATTGAAACCTCATCTTCATATAATTGGTCCTTACCAATACTATGGTGAGTAGACAATTTCCATCTACTCTCTCTGTGTCTCATTGGTTGGCTGTGGACAGTTCAGAAACCTGTCTACCAGTGACATCATCGAGTGGGATTCCTAGCTAATAGAAACTACAGCCTCTCTCTTCCTGGAAAGTTAGCATGCTTACATAGAAGCCATGATTCTTGAATTTATAAAACTAAGTTTGAAATCTTGTTTGAAATGACCAAATCTACATACCGATGTCACTGCTTGGCAGATTTCTGAAGTGTCCACACCCCACAGCCCTGGGGTTGACATAAATGGTGCTATCTTATAATGAGCATTTAGTGAGAACTAATTATATGAACATAGGTTGAAAATGGCACAAGTGGTCCTTTAACCACTTTTCAGTACCGCTGCAAGTCAAATGTAAGACCAGTTTTGCATCACATTTAGTCGTTTATTATGTCTGACAAAACAAATGGAAGTGAATATGGCGCGGTGACAAATCAGTTTTTAAATAAAGAAAAGCTAGAAAACAATTCTAACCCTTTTTCTCCAATACAACAAAACATTTCATCACACTTCTCACACTTCCTACTTGTGGATTAAATTAAACTCACCGGTTGAGCCGTTCGCAGGAGGAGGCACTCCGGACAGGTGTGCCTGCTGGGCTGGCAGTGGTGGTGGTGTTGGTGGGTATGGGGTGCTCAGGAAGGGCAGGACAGGGCCTGGTCTCCCGGTCTCTGTCCTCACTGGGTTCAGGGAGGCTGCCGATGCCTGTGGAGGCACTGCCGACTGAGAGGTTCCTGCGATGGCTGAACTCCGATAAGCTGGAGGAGCGGGAGTGACCTGTGCTGTAGCCTGGGAGGGAGGGAGGCAGTGATGCAGTTATTGAGTATTAGTTCTGAAATGTTAGAGCTAATTTATACTACAAAATACTTAATAAACAACATTGTGATGAGGCGTTTGTGGTGGTTTTGGTGTTGCCCAACTTTGCAACCACATCTAAAAAGATGGGAAGGTATTTGTCTCATTGCAGTGATGACAAAGAAATGGAATTTGGAACATTCTGACAAATAACGGTAATGGGTCGCACCCACCAAGACATTTTGAACAGGAGACAAATGTTTCGGCTATCCAGCCTTCATCAGTGTGTCACACACTGATGAAGGCTGCATAGCCGAACCGTTCAAAATGCAAGAATAAATTATTGAAATGCAGTCTTGGTGTGTGTGACCCATAACCATTATTTATTTGATATGATTTGAACGGGTAATGCACCTAAAGTCAGAGCGCGGTGGTCACATGAAGAGTGAACATTCTGACAAACCTCAAATGACTTTACTTTTCCAGCTGATAGTGAACTGAGAAAAATAAAAGAGGAAATGAAATCTCAAGTCAACGATATAGCCTACTGTATGCATGTGCCATACATGAAACTGATGCTATCATGTGTATTTTAAGTCGCAGTCACATTGTTTCATGTACAAAACACTTTTCCAGAATGAGTCTTGCCTTCATTATTAATATTAAACTACATAGACTTATTCTATATAGTTATAATTACTCAGGCTGGGTCGCCTATATGTGAGTGAGGGGTATGATGTTCGAGAGACCCGAAACCCTGATGACCTTGGGATACATCACTGAGGATACGTCCCAGGTGCATCCATTCAAGGCCAGGCCATTCAAGCAGCAAGCACACCACCTTCTCGCTCGGGTGGAGTCTGCAGAACTATAGCCCTAGAACGGCTCTTGTTGTTACATACAGTATGTACAGTATTTCACATACAAGAGCCATAGTACACCCTCCTTGATTTGTGGTAGAACTTTAACATGTGCGGTCTAAATGTGATAAATGCTCCGTTTGTACTCACCCATTAAATAATTCCAAAGACGTGGAGTGAAATATGGTCCTCTAGTTTTATATCCATGTGAAAGTTCTGGAACAAAACGTGTATTTAGTCAATTATCTCCACTTTTTCAAGAGATGCACACGGACATCTTTCTCTCCGGGCGAGGGGGGCCGGAACAATCGATGAACTGATTTTACAAATAGTCCTGTTTGCCGCAGTCGTCATCACCAATTGACATGGGAAACACAAAGGTTTGCAGTCACACAATTGGCAGGTGCTTTGCGATAGGTGCTGGGTAATTAATCACACCACCTGCCAATTGTGTGACTGCAAACTTTTGTGTTTCCCTGGTCAATTGGTGATGACGTCTGTGGTAAACAGGACGTATTTGTAAAATCAGTTCATCGATCATTCCGGCCCCCCCTCGCCCGGAGAGAAAGATGTCCGTGTGCATCTCTTGAAAAAGTGGAGATAATTGACTAAATACACGTTTTGTGCCAGAACTTTCACATGGATATAAAACTAGAGGACCATAGTTCACTCCACGTCTTTGAAATTATTTAATGGGTGAGTACAAACGGAGCATTTATCACATTTAGGCCGCCAATATGGAACCCGACCATAAAGTAAGTGGGACCGTTCTATGCCTCTGATACATGAAAATTTACGAAGTATAATTAAATGATCACAGGCATCCTAGGTCTAGCAGAACTATTGCCCATCACTCCTGAATGAAGTGTCTGGTGCTGGGACCCTGGTGCAACACACAGGTCCTGGGCCTGGTGAGAGCAGGAGTGGACCTGGTGAGACGTAGGAGGGGCCCGGACAGGAGTCAACCCACAGAGCCTAGTCCATCCATGCGCCAGAAGCGTACCTCCCAGCCCTGGCAGAGTAGTTCTGGAGTAGTTCCAACGGATTGTGTGGCCCTGGTTTTTCCCTAATGGGACTGATTGAGGGTAGCTACTGGGACGTAATTCAGGACTTGATCACCCCAGCTGGGTCACCTGAGTGAGGGGTATGATGTTCGAGAGACCCTAAACCCCGATGACCATGGGATACATCACTGAGGATACGTCCCAGGTGCATCCATGCAATGTTTTGTGTTATAATTCTATGTTTGCATTATAGTTTTCACCATCCGGGCAAGATCTCACCACACTTGGAAAACAAGTAGATCTTGTGCCCAAAAGGGTATCCCCTCCCCCTCTGGTTATAGCATACACATCACACATTTATGGCACAAGATTCATTCACTGTGCATTTACTGCAAAACATTTATGAACTCATATGAACAAATTACTTTTCGTTGTTGAAACCCCAGGTGCCATGCAGTCAAGTACATTTTAGACTTGTAGTGTGTTCAATCATTTAGTAGTTGAGTAAAAGCAGCACCACATACTCAAATTCTATTACAGTCAGCAGTAAAACACATCACAGGTCCTGAATGCACTGAAGCAATGAGAAAGCAAACCTCCTACACACTAGTATCGACTAGTCATCGACAGTAAAGTAACAGAATTAAAATGACTTTTAATGCATATACTGTGTACATGTGTGTATAACTTTTTTTATGCCATTTACCCAGACAATAACGTTTAATACAGACCACAGATGTAGAAATAGAAAGTGCATTCATCATATTAAGATGGCAGTTAGGGCTGTGCTTATGTTTACCACATCTTGTCACACTTCCCCTCAGTCTCTAATGTCGATCTGATCTGCCGGTAATGGAAACTCGAGACATATCGAGATCTAAACTGCTTAGCAGAGTGATATTGGCAGATAGCTCACTCTCCCTCCCCCAGTTGAGGCTTATAGTACATTTCCTACATTCGCAGAGAGAAAAATGTAGCTTTGCAGCCTACTTCACCAACTGTCCTTGATAGTACCAATGGAACTTTACTTTTAGGTGTACAAAAGGAGTTGTAAACAATTCATAGTGTATAAATTGGAATATGTGGAAAAAGTGAAACACTGAGATTCTAGATAATATGACAGACAATCAGACAAGGAGTCAGATGGAATTGTTCAGTCAGTGGTCACTGGATATGGAGAAGAAACTCTTACTTTTAATCATTGTCAGATAGAGCAGAGACAGAACTGGGGAGAACTGGATTAACACCAGGCATGCAGAGAAAGGTTTTAACATGCAAAGAAAAGTTTTTATCAAATTTGAAGAAGAGAGAGAAAATAAATCTAGAAATTATGTTGCGGTGTGCTACATGTTTTTTCTTTTCTTAAAAAAGAATCAATCAGAAATTGCGTAAAAGGAAGGAGGGAAAACCCAATATCGACAATCAATGTGTTTTTCTTGTTCACAGAACCCCGATTTTCCACCATCTGGGAAGGAAACTTGGCCTTAATTGATTCAAGACATCTTCAAGAAGTCTTACCGTTTGCATGTGCCCTAAAATGTACTGGACAAACAAAATGGAAAAAGTTAGCATCCAAGTGGGGAAATCTGACTCTTGTACTTGGCTGGAGGGCTCCGACAAACTGACAGGCCATGATGTTCTTTGTCACTGTTGCCTGTGTGATGAAAATGATTTCATTTGGCATAAAATGGGAGCAATTCAGACAATTTGTTTGCATCATTTGTATGAAGCAAAGGATTTGGCATGTAATGTGTGCCAAACTAAACTAAATTATTAGTTTATTGGCGTTTCAGACGGGGATCGAGTGACACAGGCGTTCTCGCCTGGATCAGCGATGCCTAAAATAATAATTAACCATTTTGAACGATGACAAATAAACAAAAAATTAAATGGTTAATAATAATTATATCGGCAAAAAAGGTATGGTCACTATATCGGACGGATATATTGGCTGGGCTCTACTTATTTGTCTTGCCTGTGTCCGGGTAGCTCAGTCGGTAGAGCACTCGCCTTTCGACCGCAAGGTCATGGGTTGGATCCCAGCCACCACCAACTCAGCGTATGAGTAGTGCGGCAAGTACTGGGAGCTGATGGTAGGTGTTGTGCTCCACCTCAGCATTCCATCTCCCAGAAGTCTAGCGCATTGAAACGGGGATAGACTCCCGCACCCTGGCTGATACCGACAATAAGCCTCTCTGACTTACTGTCTTGCCTGTCTAGATACGTTTTGCTCCACAGATATACATACTGTCCTGGTAATACATGACGTGTGCAGCAGGAGTGCTTGTCTCTCAAAGTAGACAAGCCACAACATACAAATCCTACGTGTTGTAAATAGAAGGAGAGCCTACCTGAGAGTTTGGACTGTTGGCTAGCGTAACTGGAGGTTCTGGAGTGGCCGCATGCCCCTAGGTCATCAGGAGCAGTGGAACACTTGCTTTCTCGACTCTCTGCAAGGTTTTAGAACAAGAGGTGTGATGATGATGATAAGGGCATGGAGTACAATAAGGGTCCGCCCTCGCAGAAAGTGGTGTCCTACCGTTCCTACTGTATAGTCAGAATTGAACCAAGTCCAGCAAGTAATGCGCAGAGATGGCACTGAAGAGTAGAAGTTCTAGCATTCCAGAGTAAGAAGAATTATTATGAACTGATCATCAATTATGAACAGATCATTGAATAAATTATAGCACACACATACACAATAGTATATGCACAGACAGGATTGGTCAACCATTTGTCTTGCGTAGGAAACGCAGCTAAAATATGTGCAGAAAAGCACTTCACCTAACGGATAGCAAACACACAGTTCCTATTTTTAACTGTGCGTGAGCCCCCCAGGGTCAGAGCAGATTGTAGCGAAGCTAAAAGAGATAGTTTAAATGATACATGAAAGAGAAGCACAACGATCTGGAGGAGACGAGCACACAACGCTCCAGTGCATGCATTCACACATGCATACACCACACATACAGAGACATAAGAGGATAGAGAAGAATAGAAGAGAATATCTTTATTGTTCACCAGAGTAGAAATATGTCTTGAGCTCACACAGCATAAAAAGCAGAATTGGTCATACTTTAGAGACAAATATAACGCACATCCGTTATTTGGTGCTGAGGGGCGGGGGCTCACAACTCAATTTTGAACGCTCCAAAGATTATTAGCGATTAAAAACAGGAAAAATACGTTTAGACCGCGGGGTCTAAACTAAGTATAAAGTATCAAAAGTGAGTTGCAGGGCTCCACTTTGTTGCCTCATACTTTACTCGTAGAAATGCTTGTGGCTGTGGCTGTAGCTCATCAATCACATGGTTGAGTTTAGAAGATTGATGGCATCTGGGATAAAGGACTTATTGAAAAGAACTTCAGTAGGCGGTAGCTAAAAAGGCTCAAACTGGATGAAGAGAGGATCTGGAGCTATTTGCCAAGATACTTCCCGCTTTCTGTAAAATGTTGGTCAAGAGCTTTTGGGGTTTGCCAATGATTTTGCTTGCCATGGATGGACGCAATAGTAGTGAGTTTCTTCTATTCTTAGATATACAGTTTTGGTGAAAAGATGATTGTACCATGCAGGCAGATGAGCCGTTAGAACACAGTCATCAACATTTTTATACAATAGTTCTAAAATCTGCGAAGAATTATAGACACACGAGTTGAGGAAGAGTCTTCCTAGCACAGGGCGCATACACACAGTATATACTGTATCCATCGCGAGGGCACACACACGCGCGCGTTGAAAGATCAATAAAAAGTCAATATAGTTTAATGAACTTGCCAATTTTAAATACATTCAAAGGACTCCCAATGGAAATGAGCTCTCAAGCTATATTGTGTTCTATCTTTATGCCTTTATGTGTATGCATTTGCATTTTGTCGGATGAAGATGTCACTCAACATCAACAATGCAAAAAAAAGAAGAAGAAAAAAAAAGTCTACAAAGACGATTTTGCTTAGTGATGCGCTGTAGTTAAACAGAAGCTCATTTATCACTACCGCTTTAAAAAAAGTAGGGGTAAAAGACATGTCACTGGTTAATGATGATGGACACAAACAAACAAACCCCCCCCCCCCCCATTTCATGTATATGCTATACAGTAGTATAGGAAACTGTGATCCCTTTCATTTAATTATTCCAACTGAAGATCAGGCTTAATGAGTTATTCCCAAGACCAAAATGATCCTCACCAGATCATCGCCATTGATTGATTGAAGTATAACAGTTTGCAGAATGGGTACATTTCACATGAAAGCACAACTCAATATAAAGACAGTTTACTACATAAAGCATTACACTTGTTTACAACAGGGTCCACCCTTTTCAATTAATCAGAACGTGTCTGGGAATGGCAGTTAGAAATACCTGATTACCCAAAATCTATTGCTTTCTGGCTTTGGTAACCTGTAAGAGATGTGGTCAGTCTTACCCAGACAGACTTTTTGAGTGTCCCCTCCTTTTCTCTCCTCCAGTAGGCTCTCTCCATCTCCCTGGATTCCTATCACAGTGGCTGTGGATGGAGGCCTGGGCAGAGAGGAAACAGGAAAACCATGTTCCGTTTCATTTCATTATGGTTTTACATGATTATATAAATTTTATCCTTTACTTTTTATCCTTATACTTTCTTACACAGCATTTGACAGTTCACATCAAATTTCAGCTTGCTGTCAAATGTAGTGCCCACTGCTCTGGGGAACATTCAGTTGGAGAAAGGCATACAGTATATGGATATGGGCATATACCGCCTATCTGACAAACCACCTATCTGACTTTACGCCAGGCAACGCAATATTATGCATGCCGCGTTTGAAGTTAACCAATCTGACGGTTCTCTGGGTACAAAGGACAAACACGCACACGTTCAGAGGTTTGTGTAATATATAAAATTGTCAATAGTGCTTGTCTGCATTTCAATGCTGAATAAATAAATAGAGAGCATAGGGTTGGTATGCTTCCATAATTATAAACAGAAGCTACTGTATAATTTTTAGGTCATACTCTGCCTTTGGGGCAAGGAACTTTGCTTTGACCGTCCTGGCAGTTTCATTGAAAAGCCTGCATCCCTTTTCCGTGGTGTACCCAACCGTCACTAGGGAAGAAGAACCGGTTTTACAAGCTATGGCATATCACTTGTTTACAGTGACATATTAGCTACAACAACAGACAGTCACAAGGGCCAACTCATAGGAAAGTAAATGACTTTTGAACCAGGTATTGTCATTGTGACCTTAAAGATGTTAGCTGAACAGTCCAGCAGCTTGCGAGATTAGCTCTGGACACACAGAAAACATGACACATTGAGAGCTTGTAAATTGGCTATTTTCAGGCTGTTTTCTCTGCCATGCATGATGGAAACCTGGCATGACAATATTTTGTGGAAAGGTTTTGTAAATCAAAATGCTTAAAAGAAAAGGACATTGTGCCATGACATTGTGTTATGCAAACATCATCATAATATAATTCTAACAATGTCTGAGTGTGTGTCTGTGTCTGTCAGAAACACTGCCGTAACTCCTTACTGCCTGCACCAATCACTCCCACTCCCACAGGCATTGACCATATGAATGTGGAGGGCGTAACGAAGCCCTTTTTTCAATTCGACACATTCATGATTATTAATGAATTGATTAGTCAATTACAAACGCACCCGGGCGCAGTACCCCCCACGGCCACAAGGGGGGGGGCAAATATCTCACAACGGGTAAGGGCTAGTATTTATTTAATTCAGTATTATATATTTTTTATCTTTTAATAATCAGTAGTTACAATTGTACAAACCATATGATATTTAGCCACCTTTAAAAGTAGTGGAATATTGCACAATATTGCAAAACACTTACGTTTTAAAACATGGGTCTCCTGACATGAGCTGTGTACTGATGATCACCTAATACAAAAGACAGAAAATACAAAACATATATATAAATATATAATTTGCATGAGAATTTTATACAACATAAATTGCATTTGCTTTTACACAACATAACATTGAACCTGCGGTCTTGCTGTGACTATTGTATAAACCTTCCTCCTGCTGTGACTACGGCTCTGGGAGGTTAACCTGCCTTCCTGCCGTGGCTATGGCTCCAGGGGAATAGAATATACTTACAGTATTACAGACTTACATATTCAAGCTTTTGAGAGATATTTGACAAACCAACCGCTAGCAGGGATGAAAAGCTGAGTCAGGTTTCATTAATTACTATTCTTGAGAAGAATTCTGGGTTACACACATTTCCCAGTAAATGTTTAAATACTTGGTTTGCTGGCTCTAAGGTCAGCAAACAATGGTGTGTTCTACAATGGTTACTGTCAGCCATCTTGCACCGTTTGACACCTGGTTCGTTTTGCTGGGGATTGCTTACAGTGTTAATAAACAGTTTTTTAGGATAGGAAACCTGTACATTGGCACGCTTTACTGGAACTACACCACAGCTCAAACAGCACCTACCTTGAGAATGGAATTGTCCTGGCGAGTGTTTTTGGTATCATAGCCCTCTAGGAGACATCTGCGCGTTGTATTCCCTGAGCCAGCAAATTCTGCCAAATTCAGGTCAGCAAAACCAAGCTGTAGGAGAGCAGTGAGGGATAGATTCATTTCATCCCGTTTGTTTTGGATATTGATTGACGTATTCTCTTGAGGAGAGCCGTTTACATTTTGAAGGGCTGTATTTTGCGTGTCTTAAGTACCAGGTCTTATTACTTAACTTAAGACCTGGAGGCGTGATCAATGCCATTTGGCTATTCTGAGTGGCAAAAGAGCATTGACCACGCCTCCATGTCTTAAGTTAAGTAATAAGACCTGGTACTTAAGACACGCAAAATACAGCCTATACAGGTCGATTAACCAGTTCCAATAATATTACATATAATATTACAGTTTTATGAGCTGGGGGCGTGTGGTATGTCATATAGCAATTTTGGGCATGTTAAGAAGCGCTTTCGACACCCCGTGGATTGCGCAAAACGGCCTTGAATTAGTCATGGGAGTGTTTAAGGAGTGTTTGAGACGTACCCAATCAACATGTCCGTACTATTCTCTTTACCAGTCAGCTGATGTCACATACGGAATGCGCACTTTGGGGATCGTGGTATTACATTACTTCAGGCTGGCACCATAGAAGACATGACATTGTCACATTTGGGTTAATTATTCCTATTGCATTGCATGATGTCACCTTTATGCCTCAAAATAATTTGTTTCTATTGAAAAACACCAGTAAAATTATATTTTAATTTAATTTATAATTATATTATATTTGAAATGAGTAATGAGTTGAATGCGTGGTGCGTAATGCTGTGGCCCGTGATGGTATATGGTCTTCGCTCGTAGCATTTTATTGAAGAAGACTTGAATCGGGTGTGATACAGCGTATGAAAGCAAACTTCCCAAGGATTATGGAGATGTTTTAAAAAAAATTAAAGGTTGAGAAATGAAAGAATTGTGGCCGTTTCTAATCTCAACATTTTACAAAAAAAAGACGCAACAAAAGAGCTGTTGCCATGTCTCATAGAAACAAGTAAATAGGTCTATAAAAATAATCCGAAAATAAGCGCATATAACAGGGGTCTGTAACCTATTTTAAATGAAGTGCCATGTTTTTATTTTCTAGATAGTGAGTCTGCCATATCCAGATTAATTTTAATGACACCACATTAAAATAAAAAAACATATTTTGATTGTCCACAAATATAAAGTTCTTCCTTCTTTTATATATAATATGTTCTTGCACGTTGTTATAATGATCATTATATATCCCCCTGCAGTCAGAGTTCATAGTTTTAATGAATGAATGTGATGCATTGTGAGCTGGTAGATCTGCTATTTTCAAAAGTAATCTTGGAAAAATGTAATTACATTTTTGGATTAGCCGTCCTTAGTTGGGCAAATGCATTCATCTGGAGATCCTTGACATGGGAATGTGCTGTGTGAGGATCACTGGTTTAAACAACATTAGGAGAAAAGCCCACATAACCACTTTAGAAACAAGAAAAGCAACCACAACTAGTACAATTTAGGGTTGGGTGACGATACGAATACATCGTCAATCGCGAATATACGAATCCAATCGCCGAATATTTTTATTAGGCGATTTCTCGGGACGATTTAGCCCAATTAACCTGTAAAGTGTGAGCAACATGTGAATCAATTTGGCCAAGCAAAGTAGTAACAGCGGCCGGGTGGAAATCACCTCCTCCCGTTATAATGTATGCTCCCACAGTCCCCGCACTCAGCAGCATCGCAGCATTACGGCAGCCGCCAGCCAGAGTAAAGGCTGGGAGCCAGGGAGCTGAGGGAGGCTGTAGCCTACATGTTGTTTAAGCTCCGGAGTCCAGACCCATGCAGTTTAATAATATACAGTCACAACAGAATGCACACTGCTGTCTCGTGTCTCATCACAATCCCAATGCCTCACCCCTGAAGTCGGGGGGGAAAATAAAAAAACTGTCTACTAGTGTTAGTGTATAGCCTCGGGGATCATTCGTTAGCTTAGCGCTTAGCTTAGCGTGTAGCCCCTACTCGTGCTGCAACCCAGTGATTGAACTTCATATGCGCCTGTAATCGAAGTTATTTTTATTCACAACGTGAACGAACCCCGACACCAGCGCTGCAAAAATAGACAGATCTACAAGCTCTCAACACGTAGCGAACGGCACTGCAAAAACAGGCAGGATGCGATGCCTTGAGAGCTTGTAGATCAGCAGCAGCCCGGCCGCAGCAGCTTGTGGGCTCCGCTGCTCCACTCCGAGCCTCCGACGGACCGGTGCGGGAAGGCAAGGGAGCAAGTTACCCTGGCTGCGCAGCTGCGCTGCAGAAACAGACTGATCTACAAGCTCTCAACGCCTAGCGAACGGAGCTGCAAAAACAGGCTGGACGCGGCACCTTGAGAGCTTGTAGATCTGGCTTTTTGGCGACCTGCAGTGAGCTGTTCTCACTTTACTTTTATGACACGAATACATCGTTAATCGGCGAATATTTGTCAGACGATGGGCAGTTGAAAATAATTGGCATATCGCCCAACCTTACCTTAAGCAACTTTACAGAAAAAGAAGCCGCTTATAATAAACAGACATGGCAACACTCCAGCAGCCTCCCAGAGCCGCTCAAGTGTAAAATCAAAGAGTGCTTTTTGCATTTTTGAGGTGGTCAGACCCACGTCTAATCGTTATGCGCCGAGTGTTTTTAGGTCAAGGGGCTTAATAGCAAATTGCGTAAAGCGAAAAATGTTAACATATGGACACTCCCACAATGCTAAAATATTCAGGAACGTGGTATGCCATATGTGTGTGCGTTCGACACGGGCCGATAAGGCTTTCACAATACGATTGTGCGCAGAGCGAGGCCAATTTATGTATTACCCCATTGTAAAACGGACCTTCAAAATCCAGCCCATAGTCTCCAATCGTTTCAACTTTAATGGAATCCTGATTTGTTTTTGTCTTTCTTTGGTCATCTTATAAAATATCACTATGTGGCCTAACATTCATCCTGTACACATGAATATTAAAATGTATATATCCCTGAAATGTACTTCTACCAATAGAAGTAAACCGACATAACCAACATAACATGCCATGCCCACTTGCAGGCAGTGAGACCTCTGTTTATAATGGGCTCACTAGGCCATTAAAACATAAACACACCCGATTACTGTAAATCTAGGTTAACTAATCTGAAACACAATAAAATAAAAATCTTAATTATTACCTTTGCATACGCCTTTCCACCCTTCAGCTCCTGGAAAGGATAATCATCAATTATTATTTCAACACAGGCCCCCAAAATATCTTACAGGACCATACAATCTCTAAACTGTTGATGATCTGATACTTTTCAGTTTTGGATCTACAACTACCAAATTCCCCTGGAAACGGCACGCTGAGCTGCTCCAGATGAGCAGGTTGGTACCTTGCATGGTTTCCTCTGCTTTTAGTGTGTGAATGTAATGCACATTGTGAAGTGCTTTGGATAAAGACCTTTACAAACTCTTACAAAATAAAGCAATAAGCCACAAGAGGTCTCAGGTTACGGGGTATTTTATAATGGCTGAGAGGCATAGTGAGACACGACACGTAGCGGAGTGTCTCTGACCGTTTCAGCCATTATAAAATACCCGTTAGGCTGGGACCTCGAGTGGCTTATTGCTTTTCTAAAACGGTTACAAACATATAGCAATATTAACCTCAAAACTATTCCTAATTTACAAAAGTAGCTACACTTTGCGCCGCTTTGCACCCACCAGCTGGGTGTGTGAATGTAATGCACATTGTGAAGTGCTTTGGATAAAGATCTTACAAACTCTTAATTTTGTAAGTTGAAGCAGACTATACTGTACCTTTCTGACAGACACTCGACACACACAGGGGTCCAGTATTCCTGTCCCTGCACTGGCACTCATCTTACAAGGGAAAGAGAATGTTCTTCTCCAGCGAACACAGTTGGCTTGTACTGGCTCCCTGTATGGGGAATAAGACATTTGAGTGCATTCTGTTCAGAAATAAAACCACAATCTGAATATATTGAAATAATGTCTCCACGAAGGGAAGAAATTAAAGCAATAGAATCACTCTCTCTGTATAAGGATAAACGGAGTGGATGTAGATGTTCTTGTACACAGTAAACTTTACTCCACTCACAGAACAAGTCTAAAACCAAGCTATCTGAACTGCAAATGACTGTGTTTTAGAGTTGAGAGAATAGTTCGTTTTTCAACCATAGACTTAACACATTATACTAAACATATATAATTAACTAGAACTGCACTCTGTCGAGTGCATACTTGCTTGTTGCACACTAGTAGGCCATAAATGGCCAACTAGTGCGCAAGCAGAGCGCGCAAGTACTTTCGACCGCTGTAAACTGTCAAATCTCAGTATCTCTGTGAAGGAACGTTTGAAATGTATAATTATTAGATGTAACTATTTGCTACCTACCTACTTTATGCATATAAACACCTAGTATTATTAAGTATGGTTCAAGTTTCTATCTATACTAGTCCTTACCCGTTCTGATATATTTCAACTTGTATAATATATATTTGTGTGTGTGTGTGTGTGTGGTTTTTTATGAATAAAAACAGCAGTATAACATTAAAGTATTCTTCCAAATGCATGGTAGGGAAACGTTTTCATGGCAAGAGCAAGGACCGCAGCATTTACACTTATTAGCCCACAGAGCCCCATTTGAAAAGTATCAAGGACCCCCAGTTTGACATGCAGCTATATATGGACAGTCGCACAGATCCAATTTGCGGGTGGATTTGCGTCCAAAACGGTCTCAATTGTGAGCTTTGGCTTGAGAGAACTCATGGCTTTTGCAACCTGTGATGTTGTGAGCTTGTAGATTAGCTGTTTTCACCAGAGCGTGCGCTGTAGCCACTTCACGCTGTGTGTGTGTGTGTGTGTGGCTTATGGTCAAGACAGTTGTATCTCGTGTTGTGTTTATAGCTAACTGAAAAGTGAAAACGGCCACGCGATGACGCACGCGCACACATACGAACGTGCGCACTCACAGCTTAAGTAGTTTACACACACACATGCTCACAGCGAAAGTAGTCTGCACACACACACACACACACAACCTCCGTGTTGGCTGGGGGCGGTGTGAAAAAGGGTATAGGTGCGTGGAAGAATGCGCTAGGGTCCTTGAGGCTGTTCTTCGTGGCATGTTGTTTGTTGAATTGTTGTATGTAGTAATTGTGTCGATGCGTAAGGGGGTTGGAAATATCCCGATCGCTCGCCCGCTGTCTATTGCGAGCAAAATTGACAGCGGGCGAAACAACTGAAGTTACACGGAAAACTGTGTCCCAGTATTAATCAGTGACCGTCCCAAAATGCAATTCACTGGTGACACGTGATTTCTGGGGAGAGGAGTTTTGCCGCCCTGTGGCTGCGGGGGGTACTGCATGCGTTTTTAATTCACTAATAAATAAATTAATAATCATTAATGTGTCAAATCGAAAAAAGGGCTCCGTTACGCCCTCCATATTCATATGGTCAATGCCTGTGTGAAAAGTGGGAGCGATTGGTGCAGGCAATGAGGAGATAATGAGGAGATAATGCGGTCGGACACACACTCACTCACACACACACTCAGACATTCGCTCTATTATAGTATAGATAAGAAATACACTTTTATCGATGTAGATATATTCTGGATCCCTTTTTAGTTTTTTAAAGAAAAATCACACCAGTGTGAACCAAGTGGTGCAACTCCCGTCTATTGGTTCTCTGTATCGTTCCAATTTGTATCATTCCAATTTCTTCTCTGTATCGTTCCAATTTCTTCTCTGTATCGTTTGCGTCCAGCAGGTGGCAGCCATGTCACATACTTCTCTCGTTCCAATTTCACGCATGCGCACACCACTCGTGCTCACACAGGTACACACACAAACAAACAGGTACACGGACATTGCATGCTGGATGTAGAAGTGGTTGCACCACTTAAAAATAAATCATTGATATGTGATGAAAAAAAAAGGTATATAAACTGAATTAAAATATACGTATACATATACATATACTATATAGAGTATGTAGTTGTAAGTTGATTAGCGGTATACTGTGGTTACTTTGCACCAAGAACCGTGCCAGCCAACCCGCCATTTGATGCGTATGCAAATAAAACAGCAGATTTGTGCCTGGTTTGCTGGGACCAGATTACATAAATGACCATATTTCTTACGTCATCATTGAGAGCTAGTCATACATATACACACCACGTACTCAGTTCCCAGCAGATCAGGCACAATTTGCTATTTTATTTTACTGATTATGTATATAGTATACGTATGACTAGCTCTAAATGATGACGTAAGACATACGTATACATATACATATACTATATAGAGTATGTAGTTGTAAGTTGATTAGCGGTATACTGTGGTTACTTTGCGCCAAAAACCGTGACAGCCAACCCGCCATTTGACGCGTATGCAAATAAAACAGCAGATTTGTGCCTGGTTTGCTGGGACCAGATTACATAAATGACCATATTTCTTACGTCATCATTGAGAGCTAGTCATACATATACACACCACGTACTCTGGTCCCAGCAGATCAGGCACAATTTGCTATTTTATTTGACTGATTATGTATATAGTATACGTATGACTAGCTCTAAATGATGACGTAAGACATACGTATACATATACATATACTATATAGAGTATGTAGTTGTAAGTTGATTAGCGGTATACTGTGGTTACTTTGCGCCAAAAACCGTGACAGCCAACCCGCCATTTGATGCGTATGCAAATAAAACAGCAGATTTGTGCCTGGTTTGCTGGGACCAGATTACATAAATGACCATATTTCTTACGTCATCATTGAGAGCTAGTCATACATATACACACCACGTACTCTGGTCCCAGCAGATCAGGCACAATTTGCTATTTTATTTTACTAATATGTATATAGTATACGTATGACTAGCTCTAAATGATGACGTAAGACATATGGTCATTTATGTGATCTGGTCCCAGCAAACCAGGCACAGATTTGCTGTTTTTTTTGCATACACATCAAATGGCGGTTTGGCTGTCACGGTGAACGAAGACCGGGCGAAATTATTACTTGTGCGCTCTGCTTGCGCAAGTAATTACATAATAATATCATATGGCTGATAAATGATAATAATATGAGACAATATGTTAGTAGGGCTTGATGGCTTCTGTGTGAGATCTAGGTTACGAATAGAACTGGAGGTCTATAAGTGTGCAGCAGATGTGAACAATAATGTTCCCAAACAATGATGTCAACCTATGTTACATGTTTCCTGTCTATTTTCCTGCCTAAATCCTGAGTCAGAGAAAGGGAACTCCCAGCCAGCTGCACTCCAAGTGCCTTGGGACTGTTGAGCCAGCCGCACTTCTCGTGCAGCAAAATCAATTTGTGCATGTGAGAAAGTCTGCTGTGAGCAAGATATGAGCCAGAATAAGGCTTGTCTCATCTCATTCGACGGGTCTCCTAGTACTACCATGTTAAAGTGTGGCTGCAGTCTAATTTTGAGGGCATAATACAATCAGACAAAACACTGCTTCAAACTGGACTTCAAGTGGTCCAGTGTGTGACGTCAGTCATCTGACACATCTATTACACATTATTCCAAGGTTTCAACCCGATCCAAGCCCCTTTGAGTTCCATTATAAAAATGATTTATTTTTATTTATTTTTTATATGAATTGCATTTTGACAGCGCTTTCCAAAGTGCTCAAAGCGCTTTATAATGGTTCATTGATCTTTCATATTACATTATGAAACAATTTGTGGAACCTATGGTCTGGCAGTGTACACACGAAATATGGCACTGAACGGTCCAGCAGTTTGCAAGATTAGCTCCGGACACAGAAAACGTGACACATTGAGAGCTTGTAGATTGGCTATTTTCAGCTAAGAGGTTTGTGGGTAGATTTTGAAGGTGCGTTTTACCAATGGAAATACATAAATTGGCCTCGCTCTGCGCACATTCGTATTATGAAAGGCATATCGGCCCGTGTTGAACGCACTGGCCCGTGTTGAACGCACACACATTATGGCTTACCGCGTTCCTGAATATTTTAGCATTGTGGGAGTGTCCATATGTTAATTATTTTCGCTTTGCGCAATTTGCTATTAAGCCCCTTGACCTAAAGACACTCAGCGCATAACGATTAGACGTGGGTCTGACCACCTCATAAACGCAAAAAGCACTGTTTGATTTGACACTTGAGCGGCTCTGTGAGGCTGGTAGAGTGTTGCCATGTCTGTTTATTATAAGCGGCTTATTTTTCTGTAAAGTTGCTTTCTGTGTGGTTGCTTTTCTTGTTTCTAAAGTGGTTATTTGGGCTTTTCTCCTAATGTTGTTTAAACCAGTGATCCTCACACAGCACATTCCCATGTCAAGGATCCCCAGATGAATGCATTTGCCCAACTAAGGACAGCTAATCCAAACATTTAATAAAAAGATTACTTTTGAAAATAGCAGATCTATACCAGCTCACAATGCATCACATTCATTCATTAAAACTATGAACTCTGACTGGAGGGGGATATATAATGATCATTATAACAATGTGCAAGAACATATTTAAAAAGAAGGAAGAACTTTATATTTGTGGACAATCAAAATATGTTTTTTTATTTTAATGTGGTGTCATTCAAATTAATCTGGATATGGCAGACTCACTATTTAGAAAATAAAAACATGGCACTTCATTTAAAATAGGTTACAGACCCCTGTTATATGCGCTTATTTTTATAGACCTATTTACTTGTTTCTATGAGACATGGCAGTTTTGCGTCTTTTAAAAAAAAATGTTGAGATTAGAAACGGCCATAATTCTTTCATTTCTCAACCTTAAAAATAAATAAAAACATCTCCATAATCCGTGGGAAGTTTGCTTTCATATGCTGTATCACACCCGATTCAAGTCTTCTTCAATAAAATGCTACGAGCGAACTCAGCGAAGACCATACCATCGGGGCCACAGCATTACGCAGCACGCATTCAACTCATTCCTTCGTCGAGACTTGAATGAAATAAAATATAATAAACGTTATTTTACTGGTGTTTTTCAATAGAAACAAATAAAGAGCGTGTGTAGGCTACTGTGTGCAAGTGCAACAGTGCATATACATGCATGCACTAGGCTATATTTCTTCCGTGTCGGGATGGTGATTGAGCTCTTCAAGTTCACAGCCCGTTTGTCTTTCATAAAAAAACGTTGATATTAGCCTATAAACACTCATGGTTCTCTCATTTCTCAACCGTTTTATTAAATGTAAAAATCTCCATATTCCTTAGGAATCTTGCTTTCATTCGCTGTATGGTACATGGTTCTATCGTTATCGAATTAAACAATATCAAACGAACTTGCATGTTCGGGGGTTAGACGATTCTGGGAACATTACGCATGGATTGCCAATATGCTGCTATCTACTCGCAGTTCCATTCCGATCTGAAAGGTATAGGTGGGTCTGTTATTTTGAGGCATAAAGGTGATAGCATGCAGTGCAATAGGAATTATTAACCCAAATGTGACAAAGTCATGTCATGTCTTCTATGGTGCCAGCCTGAAGAAATGTAATACCACGATCCCCAAAGTGCGCATTCCGTATGTGACATCAGCTGACTGGTAAATAGAATAGTACGGACATGTTGATTGGGTACGTCTCAAACACGCCTTAAACACACCCATGACTAATTCAAGGCCGTTTTGCGCACTCCGCGGGGTGTCAAAAGCGCTTCTTAACATGCCCAAAATTGCAATATGACATACCACACGCCCCCAGATCATAATACTGTAATTAGATTAGTAATATAGAAGTAAGTAAAATAGAAGTCCTAAATCAACCCCTTGGTGTAGAGGGGGACAAGAGCACACAAAGTACAGTTAAGAATAGAGGGTTTGGGCGCTCGGCAGGTGCAGTGGTAAAGTCCCTGCCCACCACCACGGAGGCTGTGGGTTCGAATCCACCGTGGTGCATCCGGCTTTGTTGGGCGTTTATGCGAAGTTGTGAATACAATTGGCCCGTGTTTGTGGAAGGGAAGCTGGGCGGGGAGGTGATACTGGTCATTGTAAGTATTCCTAGTTCCTACAGACTGGGGCCGCACTTGTCAGCAGGGGGTGTTGGCGGGAGGAGTAGGAAGGAGGCTTTAGGTCTTCCCGGTGGGGGCTCCTCACTGGCAGGTGAGTCAGTAGAATACAACAGCAGTGACAACACAGTAATGTGTGGAGATTAATTAATTGGCATAACGACTAAATTCCAGTAGAAAAATGGGTTAAAGAAAGATTGGCTACTAAATTTAGAAAAAAGAAAAGGGTAAGAGGTTTACGTGGATAATATATTCGCAACCGGCCGGGGTTGTCCCATATAGAGATATATAGAGATATTTGTCCTAATCTCTGGTGTAGGAAGTATCACACAGGAGTATGTTTACATTTGTGTGGGTAGCAAGGTAGAGGCTAAAATGTAGTGGCGTGACATGAGAGCATAAAATGGTTCTGCTGACCAAACAAAAAAAAACAACCCACCCAATAAAGTAAAAGCCTAACTTTGGTGAGGTGACATTGTGCTACCAACGGTAATGAAATTGATACTGGACATTGATCACACAATAAGCACATTTGTCATCAAGGACAATGAATTTCCAACTGTCACCTATCTGGGGATGGCTCACGAAAAACCATAAACTATAAATGTTGGGTAATTTGACCCCATCTGTTCTCCAAATCCCTGACTTGTGTTACTTCCCGTTCCCGGCATATAAAAATGCAGAATCATCCCGATGACTCAGATTGTTGGAAACAGATCATTGTATCTCTATTTTCTACTGAATTTTGCAAAAGTAATAGTAAAATGCATGTAACATATCGCTCTTCTTTAGTCTTTGTACACCCCAGTACATTCCTCTGTACACTTTCTTGTGTTTGGCTTAGTACTTAATATGCAAGTTTAAGTAAAGATGAATGACATTCATTCAAAATGTTGATCTTTCAACAGACCACATTCATTATCATTCCTGTCAAGTGGATTATAAACGAACTGGTAATTGATATAGCTTATGAACAACTGTAGTTATATGCACAGCAACAACAATTGATTGTTTCTGTTTTTCCACAACAAACCTGCACGTACATTGTCAACAAAAGATCGAGCATGGATGGGAATCACATTATATTCTGAAACTGAAATACCTAAATAGGTGTTACATTAGTTACATTACTAACACCCCCCAAACCCCATCATAAATCAAAATAAATCTGTTTTACTCCTATGTTTACAAACAAAACATGAGCTAAACTGATAGCAAATACTGCAAATACAGTTCATTTCCATTTTTGATGCTGAGGCAGCTGCTACATTAATTAACCGTTATAGCTAATGCCGTTAATATGAAATTGTAACTATTATAGCCATTATGTGTTGACGATTTCTCTTTTCCAGTATACCATTTTCAATACAATTGTTGTAGCTTTTACAACCACTAATGTAATAAGCTCGTTATTACGTGCTAGTAAACATCTGGTTGGCAGGCAAGTATCCTATCTGCAGCTTAAGTGATATTAAACACACGGTTCATTATAGGAAACTGTAATATAGCCAGCTGGTTTTAATTAATGTGATGGATGATGGTTGTCAGGAGGTAAGAGGGAGAATGCTAGCCAGTTAGCTCCGTTAGCCTGTGTGTGTTGTTGAATGAAAAGCAGGCAGATCTCACCGTGATGACTCCTCGGAGAAGCCCCCGTCAAGGAGTCTGACTTTACAGAACAGAACGCCGTTGACAAAGGGCACCGACGACAGCTCGTCGAGCTCGAAATCCACCTTGAACTTGAACTTCTTCTTTTTCATCATCATGAAATCCATGCACCGCCTGTCTGTCGTCGTTTACGGTCTCCGACTCTCCTTCTTGAGAGCGGGGACGTTCTCTATCTTGACCAGAGAAGAGCAGTCAGTGTTCCCACTCCCAGTGTGTGTGTATGCGTGCGTGCGTGCGTGTGCGTGTGTGTTTAAATCAGACACGCTCGTCAATATACTACATAAGCATGTGACTTCCTGTTGGCTCGACTTCAAAATAAGAGCAACCTACACTAATCTCTGATATTTAAATTTTAGCAGTCGCTATATGGCTACAGTATACAGGCTGAAGTTATTTTCTTGAAGTAAGCTCTGTAATAATATTGTGGGACAGTGCAAGATGCACATTTATTTGCACGTGCAGATTATTATTACTTGCGCAAGCATTGCGCGCAAGTACTGTGATCGGCTGGGTATGTCGGTGTTGTCCACCGGCCTATGGGAATGTATGTATGTCGGGTCCACCGGCCAATAAGGATCACCATTCTTGATTGATTGATTGATTGATTGAAATATGTATTAACAGTTTGCAGAATTCCAGTACATTTCAAGCACAAACTCAATACAAAGACTGTTAACTGTGAGTGGACGACCCAATTAAGCATTACACAAGTGTTTACATGAATGACGAATTGAACAAGCTTGTTCAATTCATCAAAACATTTAGAGACGTACAAAAGACACTTCTATATAGTCAAAGAACAGAACAGGAATTCATCATAGGGAGGTAAAAAGGGAAAAGAAACATACTGTACAGTGAGGGGGGAAAGGCGTGGGCGGTGGGGGTGATGACGTAACTAAGGTACGTTTGGTGATCGGCTGGGTATGTATGTATGTCAATAACGGGTCTAAAGGATTTAGAACAGTTGTATTAGACATTAGTAGCAGTACTTGCGCGCTATGCTTGCGCACAAGTAGGCCAATATGGTCAAGTATGGCCTACTTGTGTGCAAGGTGCAAGTTGGCACCTTGACAGAGTGCATTTCTAGTTAATTCTGATATTCTTGAACACATTATGAGACCTTTAAATGTTCTGTCTGAAATAAACACCAAAAGCTCCCAATTTGAAACCCATAGCTTCACAAACAACTCTTATAACAATAACACATGAACGAAAACAAGCCAATAAGAAGCACATGACATTCTTGTAACCACATGGTGCCACTCCAAAATTTGAATCAGCCCCAGACAGTAGCGTTGTGGTCAATTAAGCGCACACTTAAGGTGCAATAAGAACAAAATAAAGTTGTTTGGATGCAACTCAACCCTGGTCTCTACACCTTGCAAATAAACTGACGGGTCTTACGTTCATAGTGTTGTTGAAAGCAGTCAAAGCACGACTAATACATAACTTCACAAAAAAAGAAAGAAAGAGAGAGTGCAATGAAGAGATCATCAGCATATCATGCATAAGATTTTGCTATATACTAATACTATACACCAATAGCATTTTTTCAGTAGCTGCACATTTCTTGATCTAAACAACTTCACAGTATCTTTTATTATACAACAGTTTAGGTAGGAACGGTTCAATCAAGCATATTAAAGTGGAAGAAAAGGACAGGAGAGGGAGGAGGGGTTGTGGGGGTTAGCGTTTCCCTTTGTCCCGATATATTTTTGTTCTTGTCAGATTAGTTCATGTGCCTGAGTGAATGGGGAAAGAAGCTTTTTAGCAGTCTGTTGCCAGTGGCTCTGAGACTGCATAGCAATTTAAACCATTTTTCCATGATTGCAGAACGCATCAACTGATACAGTCTGTGGTTGGGATGGGATTGCTCGGATCCTTAAGGATTCCACAAGCTTTGCTGACACAACGTTTGTTGTGAAGGGCTTTAAGTTTTTAACAATATACACAACCATATACCCCCAGTATATTGTTGTGCCTGTGCTCTGTCTGCACATCCCAGGTGAGGTCTTCTGTGATGTCATGTCACCCACAGGAATTTGAACTCTCTCTGACCCTCTCTGCACTGCAGCCCTGGCTTCTGGAATCTGGAATCCCCCACCATTCCACCTTGCTGACTGACAAAGAGCGCTGGGGTCTAAATGTGTAGAGCACGTGCATGCCATAATGTTAGTTACCTCTACAGTATATGAATTGAACATGGTGGACCCTATTGTAAACAAGTGTAATGCTTTATGGTGTCGTCCACAGTTAACGGTTTTGTATTGAGTTGTGCTTGAAAGGCCTATACTGTAATTCTCCAATCTGTTAATACAATTCTTCAATCAATCAATCAATCAATCAAAGCACAATTTAAAATATTCTCTAATGCTTTAAATTTGAAGACAAACGGAAGTAACATTTTGCTGAATACATACTTTACATTGCAAGAAGACCTCGACGTATAGTACAAAACAAGACAATAGAATGCATAGATCTACGATCAAACGCTAGAGGGCGTAAGAGATCCAAAGACTGAAAAGACAATACCCGCTTGCTACAGTTTTACCATCATCACCACCACCACCCCGTGGTCACATCGAGTCACATCTGCTGCTGCTACAAATTACATTAGTCAGTTCAGTAGACTGCAAGTATACCGCCCCCATTACATTTACTGTGCCTGTGTGTTTCTCTTGCTGCCCCCTGCGGACCTCACAATCTGAGGATATTTTTGACCAAGACAGCTGTTGTTATTTAATATTGCTCGTGCTCGACATGGCTTTACTCTTGACTCATTGAGTGATGAATAGGCTAGACGGGCGACGGCCATATGCACACTGCATTACGAGATTACAATGTTGTATGGGGAGTTGTATGGGGTTACTGTGTGTGTTTGTGTGTGTGTGTGTGTGTGTGTGTGTGTGTGTGTGTGTGTGTGTGTGTGTGTGTGTATGTGTATGTGTGTGTGTGTGTGTGTGTGTGTGTGTGTGTGTGTGTGTGTGCGTGCGCGTGTGTGCACGCACGCAGAAAGGTTAGTGACGCAAGTTTAGTGTGTGTGTGTGTGTGTGTGTGTGTGTGTGTGTGTGTGTGTGTGTGTGTGTGTGTGTGTGTGTGTGTGTGTGTGTGTGTGTGCACACTGCAGATTAAGAACGGCGCTTCATTGAAAATGAATGCTCATCAAGTTATATTACTACAGACTTAGTTGCCCTTCCTACGATATCGCGTCCACTACTTGCGTTGGTTACCACTAGTATGATAACACAGGATAGGCAACATCATAAAGTCAGACTCGGGCCTGCCTGGGCCCTGGAGTAGACTATTTATCCTCTCCCAAAGGGTGTGTCTATCTATCCACTCCATGCAGAAAAGAGGAGGTCGGTTGAGGCAAACTGTGCGTCCCGTCCCGGGTCCCCCACTCACTGCGCTGCAAACTGAAACTGCTACCTCATCCGGATACGTCCGTGGTCCGTCCAGTAGTAAATGAAATAGCTTTACATCGTATCGTTTTATTGTTTGATGATCTACTACTCTCGAGGATTTGCGACTTTTGAAAGCGGAACCACGTTGCGAAAATCCTTTTTGAAAAGACGTATCATTTAAACCAGAAGTAGATACAAACAAAACATAGCAACAGACATCGGACAGCTTCCACTTCCAGTTTTTACTCTGATTTCACAGCCTTTTCCATTTCGTTTGTGTGCGTGGAAGATTCGCTACATCATCCGTAACAATGTATCAGGCCGTGAGGAAGTTCGTGTTTACTGATTGTTACTGTGCAGCTGACGCGTCAACATACGATGATCTATTTACAAAGTTAGACACAAATAAAGATGGAAAAGTGGATGTCGCAGAACTCAGGGCGGGCCTTACTGCAATGGGGATCCAATTTGGGAAAGGCGCAGTTCAGGTACAGTGGAAGAAAGGCCTACTGAAAAACATGTTACCATTTACCACAGTCATCTACTACTGTAAAAT
Organism: Protomyctophum parallelum; assembly: GCF_964188405.1. NCBI lineage: Eukaryota > Metazoa > Chordata > Actinopteri > Myctophiformes > Myctophidae > Protomyctophum > Protomyctophum parallelum. The sequence goes on from NC_139701.1 coordinate 33,843,861, forward strand.
AATCTTGTGTCAAATGTTAAAACGGGCATGTGGGGTGCGACTTAGCCAGGGATGACCACACCTTGCAGATCAAATATTATACATTCCTTGTTACTAGTAAGTTCTAATTATTAACAACTAAGCCACTATAAATTATATATTATAATTGTATATATATATACATATATATATATAGTATATTATATATTATAATTAGTTTGGAAATCGATAAATAATCTTCACGTTTGAAATGATGCAACTGAGCTCTATTGGGCACAGCTAAACGGAAGCTTTCTGTATCCAAGCAACTATCTGATAGTGATAAGATAAAGCATATAACATACAGTACGTTTCAGATTACCTTGACAAGAGCTGATGCTGAACATCACTTTAATTGTTTCTGATTATTAATATAATGTGTATCTAGACCACCCATCCATACATCTACCCAGTCCCCCTATTTGTGTTTACCTAGCCAAGATATTACATTTAGCTGATTCTCTTGATGTAAATATAGAGTTAAGGGAGGAAAACGGTAGGGGGCAGGATAATGCAGCTACAAAAAGATTTTATCAGACTGCTCATCTTGCCACAATAAAATACAAGGCAACACTTGCCTCCCACAGCAAAATGTATTGGCTAATCACAAGCTTGCCTACATTCCACAATATTATATTAGTAAAGTAACTAAGGATGTTGGATTCTTGACATTTTGTTTTGTTTCATTTACATCTCAGAAAATCGTGTCCTCTGGAGACCAAAACAAAAATGAAGGACTTGACTTTAATGAGTTCTGCAACTGGCTGAAAGAACAGGAGAAGAAATTGAAACTGACTTTCAAGAGCTTGGATAAAAATAATGATGGTAGGTGTGATTGTCTTCACTTGCTTGTTTTATCTACTGACCGGTACTAGATCTAATAAACATTTAGAATATTAAATACTTATTCAAGCTGAAATTTGGATTCAGACAATAACATTGTATTGGTATTTTTCGCTTCTTAATAATCCTCTCAGCTAGCAGCCAGGTAAACAACAGGTCACATACAGGTTATAACAAGTGTCAAAATTCTAAGTTTCTTTTCAACAGGACGAATAGACCTAGAGGAGATCAAGCAGTCACTGGCTGATCTGGGAATGAACATAACCAAAGAAGAGGCTGAGAAGATTCTTCAAAGGTATATTTTGTGTATTTTATTTTGTACCCATCTTTAGTTAATGAATGCTTGCAGGCATGGAACTTGTTTTGGGGTTCTTCTTCAGCCCATCTATTTCCCTGGAGATTGATTTCTGACACTGGGACCCAAGTTCATTCAAATCAAAGGTACATGGTAAAATCCGGTGTCCATTTACCCATTTGTAACTTCAAGAGTGTATATTGTGAATGTAACTAAATGGACCCTGGCCGATCTATTGCTATCAGAGTTAAAGTGACACTGTTACTGTGTATTCTTGTATACCAGTATGTACATGTGTGGACCCTGATCGAGATCCGGTTTTGGTGCTGAGATAGTGTAAGAGAATGAGGTTCTACGCTTTTGATATGTTTATTGACAATGTTTACATGTACAGGAAAAAGCACATAGTTATACATCACCATCAAAAGGATAAATGCAAGAAAGCCAACGGCTTAGACTTAACCCATTAAAACCGGGAAAGCATCTTTGTCATTTTAGATTTCTGTGTTGGCTATTCAAAAATGGCAGATAATCCATTTTTGAAAAGATCTTGAATTTTTTTTTAGAACTACTGATTTAGAAAGCATTTGTAGAATTGTCCTCAGGTCTTAATGGGGTGAGAGGTGGGACTGGTGTCAATTCCCTGCAGAGGGACAGATAACACAGACACACTGGGGCTGGGACGGGTATGAAGACGCATGATAAAGAGTTCAGTTAACATATAAAATACCTAGAGAGACTGTATCCAAGTGTATAGTATTTCGGTTTTCTTTTTCCTTCATCTTCTTATCTTGATATAGAAAATTGTATGCATACTTTATATGCAGGCACTGTGGTCCTTGCAGCAGATCTTGACCATTATTATATTTGTCTTGTCTAAAACCGTGTGTTCTCATATAAGATGAGCACAATGAAGAGTAATTCGTAATAGACTTTTGCGTAATAGACGCAAAAGTCTTAGTCAGTTTCTGTTTTAGGGCATGTGGACTGCCCTGTATCATTTACATAAATTAATTAATACAACACCATACTGTTGTATTTAGAGAAGAAAACTTCCACAAACTATCTAGATGTATTACCCCCCTAAAATGGACATGAACAGCTTTAGAATGACACCTTTGACATCACCATGAGTTATGTTAAATAGGTACATAACATGCAAGGCTCATAAGCAAAACATGTCGTAAAGTTAATTTGCAACAAAGCCTTGCCATAATGTGCTGTAGATGTGCCAGGACCAGGACAAACATGGTGGGAGGAAATGGAAAGAGCAGTAGTAGTCCATTATAGGAGTATGACTATGATGAAGGATTCTGTAGAAAACCACAGGGGGGCAATTAAGGACTGACTTGGCGGGAAGTTCCCACTTGAAACGAAAGTCATAAATCCATTATTTTTTTCATGAGGACAGTGTTGTGGAAATAACTAAGAGAATCGCTTGATCATGTAATTGTTAAGAATTGTTAGTTGTTTTTTCATTTCAACTTTTCACTGTTATTGTGGAGCAGTTTATAGGCGAACTATGATAGGCTAGGCTTTCTCTAAATGGATATCGGGATCTTTATCATTTTCAATAAGAACAAAACTACTTCACAAAAAAAATGTTTGAGATTTGCTGAACAATAGATTACCATACGATCTACAATGCAACTTTCACAAGTTGCCATTTTGTGGTTTTACACAGACGAAATGCTAGTCAGTGCAACGAGCATTCTGAAGACGCGCACCACCGGCCACTAGTGACGGTGATTTCACTCTGACAGTTGACATTTTCCAAGTGGAAATAATGAGGGAAAAGGACTGCAGAAGCAGACAACCCGCAACACTCCAAATTAGAAGAGTATAGTATATTCTTATAGGTCAAAAATAAATTATTGAAAGGAGATGCCAGCACACAATAAATGTCCTTTTCACATCATAATAATAATAATAATAATAAACTTTATTTATATAGCACCTTTCATACATGTAGCTCAAAGTGCTTTACAGAGCAGAAAAGATAATAAAAACAAAAGCAAAACAAAACGGCATTAAAACAGGCATGCAGTTAAAACAATAGGACAATAACGCAGTGTCAAATCAGGCAAAGGCAGTGGTACAAAGATAAGCGCAGATATTTTAAAACTCAACTAAAAGCAAGAGTAAAAAGGTGAGTCTTAAGCTGTGTCTTAATGTCTATAGAGGATGCCTGTCTGATCCGCAGTGGTAGTTTATTCCAGGCTGTTGGGCCATAAAAGCAGAATGCTGCCTCGCCATACGTTTTACTAGCCACCTTTTTGGGGAGTTCGAGTATGGACATGGTTTATTACCTCTGACGAGACAACAGACGGCCAGATGAGCCTTCCTCAACGTCGTCACAATGCGAAAGTGGGCTATGGAGGGAATATAGGTTATAGGGAAGGATATAGAGAGGCAACAACATATGTACAGTATTTGTTCCTATCTGTGTGCATCTGTCTTTGAATAAAATAACTCAACAATGGAGGGGTGGTCTTTCATAAAACTTGGTAGGAATGATCGGTAGTAGTAGTAGTAGTAGTAGTAGTACTTTTTCAGGTGGTATGTACACTAACTGTGTGCTGTGTACTGAATTGTCCCATGTCACTGCTCTCCTTTACTGTTCTGTCCTATTCGCTAATCACATTTTTATATTATTGATCCACAGTATTGATGTAGACGGCACCATGACTGTGGACTGGAATGAATGGCGGGAACATTTCCTGTTCAACCCTGCCACCAATCTACAGGAGATCATCCGCTTTTGGAAAAAATCTACAGTGAGTATAAAAACCGAGCATGTTTATTTGTTTACAGTTCCAAGGTTTTGTAGCTGTAATAACAATAAAATGTGTTATTGAAAGGTTATTAAATGCTAAGGAACACTATTCACGACATCAGAAAACACTTTGTCTAAAATAATGTATGAAGAAAGACAATAGGGTAGGAGAGTAGAATTAAATGTAATTGTTGTAAAGCCCTAACCCCTTTTGCCAGTAGGTTTGTTCCAGGCTTCCATATCAAATACAATACATAGTTTGGATGTATCTCCACAACATCTGACATGCGCTGTCCCTCTGATGTACTCGTTCTGATCCTATCCATCCTTGTTACTCCCAGAGAGAACATCAACATTTTAGTCTCTGCTACCTCCAGCTCTGCTTCCTGTCTTTTCATCAGTGTGACTCTCTAAACCATACAACTTGTACACCTTCCCTTTCATTCTTGCTGATACTTTCCTATCACACCTGACACTTTTCTCCACACATTCCAACCTGCCTCGTTTCTTCACCTCTTTTCCACACTCTGAAATGTTCAAAGTCATACGATTTGTCACACACGTTACCGCAGTGAAATTTGTTCTCCACATTAGACCCATCTCTTGGAGCGGTGAGCCGCAGCCAAGGAGCGGTGAGCTGCAGCCGTGTCACACTCGGGAATCATTTGATTAGTTGATTTGACCCCCCAATCCAACCCTTTGTTGACCTTAAGAATTAAAGAGTAAAGTCTTAAAGACAAAAGAGTGGCCACGCACACTGATAGCCGTGCCTATTATTTATTAGGATGCAGAGTAGAAACCAACGTTTCGGCAGGTACAACTGCCTTCTTCAGGGTATATGAAGGCAGTTGTACGTGCCAAAACGTTGGCTATCAGTGTGTGCGGCCACTTTTTTGTCTTTTTAAGACTTAACTCTTTAGATGTTTCTGCCGTGAGCTGGCACCACTACTAAGACTGGTGTGCGTTTAGCATCCTCCTGCACAGTGTTAGACCCTAAGTATTAAACCATAAAAACATTAAATGCATAGATAGTGATACAGTACCATATAGTGTGGTACGAGGTGTATTTCCGTAGGATTCTTTTGCTAAAAGTGATTTTTTTGCTTTTTTGGCTTTCATAGGGACCAAACTGTCAGAAAATGATGGGGTTCTAATTTTCCCGACCCCCACCCCTGATTTGGGGGGTCATATATTTTGGGACCCCCCCATAATAGTACGCCAGACAATTAATGTCCGATTTTCATAATATTAGGGTTGTTTTATATGTTTTTTAATATTCTGAGTTGATTTCTTACACTTTGAAAGTAGCCAGAATAATCTTTTCTGACTTTTGGTTGGGGTCTTTCTTCACCCGGGGCCCCCCGGACTCATCTCAGTACTCATTACATTCCTCGCTCTGCTCCTGTTCCAGAACAATGTCAAATTAGATAATAATTTAAGCATTAAAAGTTTACAAAAATGAGTAGTAATTAATACCAGGGGTCTTCCACAGGGGGCCGGGACTAGTTTTGCCCCTATTCTTGCACCCATATATGTGATTTGCAAGTATTTCGAATATTATTAGAATATCTTGCGTTTATGTACCTTTGAAAGTACTTTGATAGTTTATTAGTATTCTACCATTATTGTTGACAGATGTTACTGCAGGGAATAAAGGTATTGCAACTTCTCACTTTGGGCATGCAGAACGTGTCCATTTCATACACTGCGCTCACACTAACAACACAACACACACACACACACACACCTATCCTCTTAAAGAGCCCATGGTCAATTATGCCTACAATACATTATTTGCAGGATCTATTCATCTTCGTCATCATCATCTTGAATGTCCTCCCTGATAGTGTTGACACAGTCTCCACCATAGCATTTGCAGAGAGGAGTGCAAGGCAGGTTATTGTTTGAGCAGCTGCACCGTCCCTTGCAACCTGCTTTGCAACCACATGTGATGAGCTCAAGTACTGCCTTTGGAGCAGGGAGGGCAAGACACCTGACTGGAACATACCCTCCACTATCTGAATTCCATCCATTTTGTTCGATTGGTGGAAGCTCAGGGCAATTTGCCAGGTATGAATGACTTATCCCGCATTGTGACGTAGTTGGCACAGAGGATATGTGGTAGCAGTGCAGCACGAGTGGGAGGTAGCATCTCACCCTCCAAGTTCTTTGACCGAAATAGTTCCCATCTAGTAATGGCAAGGTTGTTGGACCTTTTGGACTGTAAACACGGCATGCAAAATGCTCCAATGGTGAGGAAAGCTTGCCGTTAACAAGCTCAGGAGGAATGGAACCCATTCCAAGGTCCTTGAAGCAGTTAATGGCAGGATCATCATCATCAAGCCTCAAGTAGGCATTGGCCCATGTCTTCTTGGAGATTACAACACATTTTCCTACCCAGTCAGCACCAGATAAATTGTGTAGGCCCAGGAAAATTGTGTAGGCCCAGGAAGAATGTCATTTTTTGCCCCATCTGACACAAGCGCTGATGAAACCAGACTCTTCAATGGTGTGTTCTCTTTGAACAGATTGCCTCCACAGTGCAACTCAATCAATTTACATTGCTTGAGAGCATTTTCTCTTGACCTCAATGCAATCTCTCCTGAGAGCTGATAATGTTCTTTCCTTGAAGACCTGGAAGCTTTTGGGAAGCTGTTGAGGTACTGATTCACTAGACCAGAAAGATGAGGTGTGGTAGTGACTAGTCGGTCCAGAGCTGCTTCATCTCTACTGAGTCCAACCATCCCACCATGTCCCTTTAGCTTCTTGATTTCCTGCTCAAGGGCTTGATCTGTGAAGAGATGAGTGAACGGTATCTCTGACTTTGCCACCACAAATTCACCTGACTTCAGTGCGTTCCATGTTTCTGGGTCATCCTGTTCAAGAGCGTTCATTTGGGCAAGATAGACTGGCATCAGTCGAGCATATTTAAGGAGATCATGAGCAAAGAAATACTTGATGAGTTCCTCTAAGGATGATAAGTAGCCCTCCCAGTCACCTGACCGACGGCGACAACAGAAAGACAGAGAAAAGAGAAAGACACCAGCAGCCTGGCTGATCTTGGCTGATCTTTATTTAGCAGCAATATTTGCTACACTGAGGCACCTTACTTTAAAAATAGCTGATCTACAAGCTCAAACTACAACCTTGTAGATCAGCTATTGTTGGCTAAAGTTCTACTTGGAAAAGGGATGCTATGGTTCAAGTGGTTTAATGTAAAAAAAGAAAAAAGTTCCTATCCCACAATGATTTGGTGGGCCCCTGTATAGTAACTCTGAGGACCCCCTAGGGGTCATGGGCCCCCAGTGGAAGACCCCTGGTATTGGCTACTACAATTTTTTTTATATCAGAGCCCAGCTACAAATACTTTTATGCTTCATTTATGATCTAATTTGACAATATTCTGGAGCAGGAGCAGAGCAAGGAATGTAATGAGAACTGGGATAGACCCAGGGGTCACTCCGGGAGGTCCCAGGTGAGGAAACACCCCTACCAAAAGTCAAAAAAGATTATTTTGACCACTTTAAAAGTTTAAGAAATCAACTCAGAATGTTTTAAAACATACTACAATTCTAATATTATGAAAATCGGATATTAACTGGGTGGCATACTGTTCTGGGAGGTCCCAAATAGATGACCCCCCCCCCCAGAAACGGGGTGGGGGTCGGGAAAATTTGAACCCCATCATTTTCTCATAGTTTGGACCCTATAGAACCAAGATCTGCAAAAAAATCAATTTTAGCACAAAAATCCTACGGGAGCTGTTTTTTTGACGCCTCATACCACACTAATATCTTATTGACAACATTGCTGGATGATTTAAACGGCATACTTTACCTTATTACCACGCACCTATTCTACTAAAGAGAAAGTTGTGAATGAATGTTTGTAGACTAGGACTTGTGGACTTGTGCATTACAGTACATTGTCTGTCAGTGGATCAAGTTAATTTAATTCCAGTTCCAGAGGCAAGAGAGGAACAGCGGAAGTGAGGATTAAACAAGAGGGTGATGAAAGTGTTTGTGTGCTCACGCATGCATGTGTCTGCAGAAAGAGAACGGTGCTGCACTGACTGAATGCTCATCAAGTTATATTATAGAACTAATTACCGGTATGTGTGATGGGGATAAAGGGAAATTAAAATCAAGCAGAAGGAGAATTGAAAGTCAAGATACTTAAGCTTCTCTTTACAAACATCAGTGCATGAAATGAAGGACAAAGTGCTTTTTGCAGCACAGCTTGACATTCTTTTTGTCTCCACTTCAACCTTCTAAAAACAGGTGTTCTCATAGGAGATTAGCACAATGAAGAGTAATGTCCTTTTCCTGTACAAGGACATTTAAATTCACCTGGTACACCTTAAGTTTTCAATAAATTAACCAGGAATACAGTGATTTTCAGAATTGGCAGTGTTGTAAACCAAGTGAATTAATTGGTCATTGTGCTATGGGTACACGGTCAGCACCAATCAATGGGTAATCTCTGACGTTTGCAATTTCTGGCCCAACTATAGAGGTTAAGTTAACCTGTGCCTGCTAAGCTATCCTCAGATAAGCTATTTCAGACTGTCCTAGATGGGGATTAGTGCGTCAGTGTCCTGGGACAGGACAGGGGATGAGTGAGTCTGAGACGAAAGAGTTGTTCACTGACTGGACAGCAGTGAGGTAGCCTATAGTTGAGTGGGTTGATGCACTGGCGACCCTGGCATAGCGACAAGTTTGACAGTAGCGACATTGGCAGTGCCATCTCTTCATCTCTACCAGTAACATTGCCTGCATCAAGTCTAGCCGATGGTAACTGCCAACTTGGAGTTCAGCATTATTTGCCCTCAGCCTGGCTAGAAATTACAGACGCGTGCAGACACTGAAGTAGAATAGCTGAATTAGTTGAATTATTTCACCTCTGCTTGAAAAGGACTTGTCTCAATCGGCGAACCAGGGGTGTATAGGAGAGAGTTTGTACTGAGGGGCTCTGTCACCCCGAGTCAGTGATTCCAAGGCTGCAGCAGATCCAATGGCTCTGCTGCAGCCACATCAACTACCCCACAGAGATTGGTTATTCATTGAATTTGATGATGATGATGGGGAGTTCTATGAGGTGGAGGTGGTACAGGTAGGTCTTCTCTTATTCAGCCGTTGTCAACTGACAACTGGTAATTCAGACTTCGCTCAATGAGCAAGGTTTTGAGGCAATGCTGCAGATGGGTAAAAAAAAAAAGAAGTATAGATCAAGTTGTTTAAATTCCCTTTGAGCCTACAGTTTGCTTTCTGAATGTTTAGCTTCATTAGCTGACATGAATCCCTACACTTATTGAAGACATTACCCAAGATGACTTGACATATACCTAATTGAAACTAACCCTATAACAGTCAGTAGCAGCATGTTTTACAATTTTTCTGTATTTGAATTGACAAATAAATTTCCTTAATTGGCGCTCAACCAGATTACTATTAAGATTACTGTAAAATGCTGTTGCAAGAGACGGTAACAAGACTGTATAGGGTCTATTACAGTAGGTATTCAATAATACCCAGTTTGCCAAAGTTCCATGAAGTCCTTTGCACAGTAGTGTGTATTAGCCAGGCTATATTTCATTGTAGTGTTAATGTTTGTTGCATGAGATCTTTGGATTAGGCGTGTCATGAATGGCCAAAGGATTAAAAAGGTGTCTGTACGTCCTGTGAATGTCACTCAAAGTAGGCTTTGAGTATATAATTTCACAGGTAGTGGGGCTGTTGCTGACATGTAATTTAAAAACTATAATTATAGATTATCTACCTTTTTTGCCATTTACAGATTGCAATAGTTTGCACATGGTGACCTATCTGCAATATGAATGCTTTAGAACAATTGGCATTTTGGCCTCTACTTTGTAAAAGAGTGAGGATAAAAAAAGGTTTAATGAAGTAAGATATGGTTTCAAATTCATTTTTCATTAATGATGCTGTGCATTTGATCATTTTAAAAGGCTCTACTGACACTGAAACACCAATCACAGCTCAGAGACTTTAGCAGTCAGCTGACCCTGCTATATCAATCAGCTTAGCAACATTATTACAACAAAGTATGTTAGCATGTTAGCTAAGGTGATGATGCATTGTAGGCATTATTAAAGATGTACATCACTGTGTAGCCCAATGTAAAAGGATGAAGGAAAGCATTTCAACCAGTAGAGTAAGTTGAAGAAAAATATGTTTTCTTAATATGTAGGCTAAAGCTCTCTAGTTAGCTTAGCACATCAATGTAAGAGTCATGTCAATTAAATGACTTGGCCCACATTCAACACAATGGCGTTTTCCATAAAATAAACTTGTGAAAATAAGTAGTTATATGGCTAAATAAAATAAAACACTACCTAAATTGATTACCCAGCTTTCTGTCTGTTTAGCTACCAAATGGTTAACATTGACGATACAGTAGTTAAGTACTAATCAGCTACAGTACATCTCTATTTCATTTTCATTACAAATGACAGTAATTTATGACTGGCTCACGTTAAACTAGAGTTCTCAAATCCTACCCGGAGGAGGAAGAAAAGTTTGTTTTTAGCCCTTATCTCTGGAATGGATAGTCCAATCTGCTTAGTTTAAAGCCTGTTGGATGCGTGGTCAAAAGTGGCCCGTAGGCCGGAGTTTGAGTATTACTGAACTATGTGATCAACATAAATAAGTGGAGCATATTACGTGTGGACTACACTTACTTTCAGTGAATGTGCATGCACTCTCTCTCTTATCTAAGGTCTATAGTATAACCCCTCAATGTAGCTTGTCATCACAGTGACATCCAACCCTCTAAGTTTCTGACAATGCAATATCTATTCATTTCACATTTACACTGGCTAGTTGTACGGTATGTTTTATGTCTCCTTCAGTGGGGAGAAAAATATGTTTTGTGTAACCATCTATTCTTTGCTCCTCTGTTCTGTGTAGGTGCTTGATGTCGGCGACAGCCTGACCATCCCAGATGAGTTCACAGAAGAAGAGAAGATAACTGGTGTGTGGTGGAAGCAGCTGATGGCCGGGGCTGCAGCAGGGGGTGTGTCTCGTACAGGGACGGCCCCTCTGGACAGGATGAAAGTCTTCATGCAGGTGTGGCCAAATGTGCATGTTGTTATCACCATTGCTACTGTATAAGTAGCATTTAACTGAATCTGTCGGCAGGGGCATTCAGAGCGTGTATACATTGTTGTTGGTGGGAATTAAAACATAGGCGCCCTACCCGAAGAGGAGGGCCTAAGGCGGCGCAAACGGGCAACATCCTGCTATTCACATTCCGTTTAGAGCCACCCCCAGAGGCAAATTCAAAGGAAAACGGGTTGCTGTTTTTTCCTCCTTTTTTGTCGATGGGTTCCCAGATTGTACCTCCACAAAAGAGGTAATGTTTTCACCTCCCATCTGTCCGTCTGCGTTTTGGGCCGATATATCAAGCAGTTAAGGACAGATTTGCACAAATCTCAGTGGAAACGTTGGTCCTGATGAGCCTAGGAAGAACAACTGTATCTGTATTTAGCTGTTGTGAGTTGTGACCTGTCTCAAAAATGCATATAACCAACAGATTTACGTAACATCCCAATACTTTTGAAAGAATATTTAGCGTGGATCTGAGGAGAAGTGATTAAGTAGTCACATGCATCAGGAAGTTGTATTTTGGCACCGCTCCAAAAAGTGACAAATATATTAGCAGAAGGATGAATAAATTAGATACCAAGTATATGCATACATGGTGCATATGGTATTCCGTGTTAGGTTCTGACCTTTGGTACAATCCATAAACATAACCATTCATGCAAGGAGGTTGTGCACAACGTTACAATTTAGGCATTTAGCAGACGCTCTTAATCCAGAGCGACTTACATTAAGCAAGAACAAAAAGCATGGGAATACATCACATAAAAGCATTTATCATGAAACATGCGTAAGCTAAGAAAGTAACAGTGGAATATCTATAATCTATATAATGAAACTATACATATAAACTATAACGTTGTCATGAGACCCATTCAATTCAATTGAATCTTTTACTGCAGGTGCATTCCTCCAAGACCAACAAAATCAGCCTAGTCGGGGGTTTCAAGCACATGTTAAAAGAAGGCGGCGCTGTGTCTCTGTGGAGGGGTAATGGTGTGAATGTCCTGAAGATTGCCCCCGAGACGGCCATCAAGTTCATGGCCTATGAACAGGTACAGACAGACTCCTGTGTCAATTGTATTTTCTCTAAGCTGGTAACTGTGTACATCTGCTATTTTATTTCTCAGTAAGGTCCTACTAGGCTCAGTGTCTAATTACACAATTCAGTTAAGGTTGCAGGAGAAGTCAGTGATGCTATGATTTGATTTGTATTGCAGAGCAACTTTAACGCAGAGGCCAACATACCCATTGATGTATCAATTAGATTAGATTAGAATGTCTTTATTATCCACAAGGGATTTGTTTTGCTCAGGTCAATGCATACATTCAGGACAATACATATACAAATACAATAAAACAATAAAGTACTAGTAAAATAATTCTAAATTTTAAAAGCTATTTAATTGGCTTAAATGGTTTTGCCTCATATTTTGTCTCATTTGATGAAATTGCATTTCAACTCACTTCCCCAATACTGGGTAGTGGTACTTTATTTATTGATGATTTATATAATTTGATGATGTGGACTGGCCATTTGAAATGGCAAACAAACAAAACTAGCCTCCTTAACATGAATACATTCATGTTTATACATGCTGTACATAAGAATAAGAATAAGGAGCATTCATGGATTTGTTCTCCATCACCATGAAATGGCGTAGCTATAAAATAAGACTGAATGGGCTGTAATTCAGATTATTCATGCCATGTTGTTTAACTGTGTTATCGGCAGTATAAGAAGATGTTGACCAGTGAGGGGGGAAAGATTCAGACCCACGAGAGGTTCATCGCCGGTTCACTGGCTGGAGCCTCAGCGCAAACTGCCATCTACCCCATGGAGGTGAGAGGAAGGGAGTTTTTGGAGTGTAAAGTGTTTTTTGTGCCGACTCTGGTCGTAACGCATCCAAGCACCAAGCATGAAGTTGGGACTGATGTCATTGTTTGAGCTGGATCTGTCAAAAGGTAGTTATGCTCCTCCTACTGTAGTCTCTCACAGAAACCCTGTACTGTCTTATACGTGGAGAACTAATAGGATATCAGACAGACTATCCTCTGTGTGTAGTGTGCCCGGGGACGCAGCCCCCAATTTGGGATTGAACTTGACAAATGACAGTCGGAAAAATGTGGGAATTTAAAAGGTGGACAAACCCCTGCCCCAGAGGGCGAAATCAAGAGCGTTGGCTGCTACAATGAGAAATGTTCCATATTTATAATTTGACTCTTTGGCCCCATATGGGCTTAACGAGGAGTTTTGATACCTGTAAATAGTTCTAATCTAGTATTGGTCTTGTCTTTTTAATTCTGCTTTTAACTACGTTATTACATAGAACTGACATGTGCATGTGTAGGCTACTCTCTGGCTCAGGGAGCTGTTTCTACACTTGGGTCGGGTTGTGCATATGGGTTCTTGATACTTGTATATTTGTGTGATGCTTTCTTCCCCTGGTGGCCAGTGCTGGCCACATAGGGATACTAATGGCTTCTTTATTTGTTGTGACTGTCATTGCCAAGTTCAATCTCAAATTAATAATAATAATAATAAAACTTTATTTGTATTTGTATAAATTGGGGCTGTGTCCCCGAGTGTGTTCACTTAGCATTGATTGGTATCTGCCCACTTTGCTACCTTTATATGCCTGTCTTATGCGCTGCTATTTCAGCATACCTGATGAAGGCCACAGAGGCCGAAACGTTTTATATGTTTTCCGCTCTGGTAAATAACGTTTTTGAGGAGCTTTTAAAACGGTGTGCAGACTTACTCCTCCTTCTGCAGTTTATTATGTTTGTTCGATCACATGTGCATGCACCTCCTGACCACTACTGTTGAAAAGCACACCATCTTGCATCTTTTAGCAAATGGCAATAGACTAACAATATCCAGCACAACAATAGAATTACTTAAATGCAAATGTAACAATGACAGCAATTATAAGGGTGAGAATATTGAAACCAACCTCCATTATTTAGTCTCCATAATGGACTGGCAGTCCATTTATTTATTTTTATTTATTTATTTAACAGGGACAATGCAACACGTCATTTTTCAAATCCATGTAAATGGGCCAGTGTTGGCCATAGGCTAAATTCCATCTGTAGTCCCTGAGCATGCTCTTCCATGCCCGCATGGAACCAGAATGCATAATTTATACACCATCGTATGCTGATATTGTGCACCGAAAAGATAGATCTTCTATTTTCAGCACACGACACCATTGTACATCCAAGTATAAATCCGGCTGAAGAACTACAGTAGAAATACTCAGTGATGATGATCTTTTGTCTATGCAGGTGATGAAAACCAGGCTGACTCTGGGGAAGACTGGACAGTACTCTGGAATGTTTGACTGTGGCAAGAAAATCCTCAAGAAAGAAGGCGTGAAGGCATTCTACAAAGGCTACATTCCAAATATTATAGGCATTATTCCATATGCTGGGATAGATCTGGCAGTGTATGAGGTACACAATGTCTAAGGATACTACATTATAAAATATGACAAGTAGTTAGACTGTATATTGCTGTATTGTGTGCGCACTCGCAGCCATTGGAAAAAACATAGCCTTGTCTTAACATTAATACATTCATGTTTATAAATTCATTGATATAGTAGTTACACTATATATTGTGTAAACAGACGCATGCATGTGCGCACACCTATTCATGTATTATAGTTTTGATTCTGTATCTATGGCTTGCAACTACTATAACTTGGGCATAATCTGATTTCCCAAAATTCTTTCTGCCTACCATCTCTAGAGCTTAAAAAATGCCTGGCTGTCCCGCTATGCCAAAGACACAGCCAACCCTGGGATTATGGTGCTGCTGGCCTGTGGTACCATCTCCAGCACTTGTGGCCAACTGGCCAGCTACCCTCTCGCTCTGATCCGCACCAGGATGCAAGCAGCAGGTAAGACATCCACAGGCTGATACCTTGGGGTTTACTTTTCTTTCTATGCGGTCTACCATTTTAATGGTCTTGTCATTTTGGATTATACGTAAAAGGTACAACATTAATTAAAGGTGCTTTGTTATTTTTTTGTTATAAAGTTAAAACTCTATATTCTGATGGTAATTATTGCTATGGAGCACTGTTTGGGCCTGATAACTACTTTTAAAATGACAAACGAGTTCAACACGATTTACCATCCAATTTTTTTTTAAGAATCCCATTGCTGAAAATACTTACTTATATACCTGAGGAGGGCTGTTAGAATTTGCACAGGTAATAAATAACAACGTTATGGTTGTTTCAAATTAATTTATTAACCGTTCCAATTACTTCACATTAGAAAGAGTTGAACTACAAAGCTACCTTCAGGAGAAATCGCTGATCACTTGCATCTCTCTCTTATTCCCCTTCAGTCTCTTATATTATCTCTCTCGCTTGTTTGACCGAGTGTCCCTTCAATTCCCTGTGAAAAAGCAAGCAAGGCAAACCTGAACTATACAGCACCTACACAAGCAATATTAGCTCAGTGTCCCACACTAAAAGACCACTGCGAACACTACAGTGCTGTCCATGATTCTGATACACCAAGCATCATCCAGTCAGGAGGACACGCAATCAATCACCGTCTGCACAGAGCAATACATTTCTAATATTTTCTATAGATTTCCATATTAATGCTTACTATCAGAATATAGAGCTAATTAACACTTATTTGATGTTTATTTGATATGGACATCACAATCACATTGCACAATTTGTAGATCCATTGCTTACAGTGTATTATCGCGAGTGCTAGTTTCCACTTTCCAACACCTTATTTTTAATAAAATATCAATTACACAAAGTTGAATTCACTGTGACAGTAAGTGGTGTGGGACAAAAGTACTTCAATAAAACATTTTTATGTTTTCACATAAAGATGATGAATCATAAGTGTATACAGATAACGTGAGATAAACTAGAAAGGTATAAATTAAAAGCACAATACAATACAATAAAACTGATAAGAGAAACAAAACAGACAAACAAAAAAGAAAATGGCAGTTATTCATTAGGGGAAAGATATATATATACATACACACACAACACACATAGGCACATCAGAAGGCAAATTGCAGTACAGCTGGGGCTCTCCAATCCAATGTAATCCAGAGTAGATAGATCCCTGGGCAAGTAATCTATCAGCGGCTGCCATATATTCATAAAGTTATTTTCTCTCTCTTTTAATTTGGCACTGAGCCTTTCCATTGTAAGTACTCTGTAGACTTCTCTATACCACTGAGTCACTGATGGAGGTTTTTCGTGAATCCAATTAAACAAAATGCATTTTCTAGCTACACAGAGGAGCTTATTAAGTAGCTTATTTCTTCTAGGATCTAGCACCCCAAATTTGGATGGCAGCCCTAATACAAATTGCCCAGGATCTTTACAGATCGTAGACTTCATAATTAAACTAAATTTTTTGGCACACAAGACCAGAACCTGGCTATCTTGGGACATTCACAGAAACAGTGTATATACGTACCAACCGCTTTTTTGCATTCAATGCACAATGGGGACCTACTTGGATCGATTTTATTCAATTTCAGGTGTTCTGTGTTGTCTATGAAGTATCCTATACTGCATCTCTTTGAACCTGTTACTTAGAAAAGTAGACTGAGAAGATTTAATGCATTCAGACCAACAATCTTCATCGTACCCTGTTTGAAAGTCCTTTTCACATTATCGATATTGTGTTTGTCGTAACTCAGAAAAGCCTTTATTTCTTTTTAGTATAATGCATAATAGAGTCCTCTGAGGAAACTTAGTGTCATTATTGATAAATAATGAATGGTGAGCCTGTAAATAAGCAAAGACATCTCGGTGGGACTCCAAATGAGTTCTTGACCATCTCAAATGACATGAAAACACCCTTGACATCAAACAGGTTTTCTATAACTCTAATACCTTTTAGGACATATTCTTCCTACCCGTAAAAGCTGAAATATTTTTCCAAATCTTGATTGAATTTGAGAGTACAGGGCTGTCGGATGATTTAGAATGTGATTTGTGTATATTTGTGAGTACATGGGGAGTACATTCCCATACCTCGAGGGGTTCTGGTTCATTAACCTTTTGACTCCTTACCTTCTCAGCATCTATTGAGGGCTCGGAGCAAGTGAACATGACCACGATGGTGAAGAAGATTGTAGAAAAGGAGGGGTTTTTTGGACTCTACCGCGGCATCCTGCCCAACTTCATGAAGGTCATACCAGCGGTCAGCATTAGCTATGTGGTGTATGAAAACATGAGATCTGGCCTGGGCATTCAAAAGTAAGAGGCAGAATAATCCATGATGACTGTGTGAAAACCGTAGGAGTAGCCATATTCACATGGTACCCACTTTGCTCATAGTCTGTCAAGGGATGGGGAACAAGCCACAAGCAAACAGATCCCTCCTCCCTAAATCTGATATCCAGTTTACTTCACAGGAAACAGCCAACACCAAGATGTTAAATGTCTGATTTCCCTCCAGATTCATAGTTTACCAAAGATATTAATATACCGGTTTCTAGTAATTGACTCCCTATGGGAGTTGTTTCATATATTCATAGATCTACATCTGAAGAAAGTGCAATATTGTATTCACTTTAGTTTGAATGTCATCATGTTTAATGTGTAACAGATGTTTAATGTGTAACAGAGAGGCCTGTGATCTTTCATGATTGGATTACACTTGAATGCCGCCGGTTAAAAAGATGGGCTTCCTTTATTGTGAAGAGAATTAGAAAATATTTTGCACTTTTCTTATGTGCCTTGAGAATTATGTTGTCAGATATCTGTGGATGTACCCCACCACCCCATTTGCCTTTCGTTCCAAATTGTGTTCAATAAATATTTGTGTTTACATTAAAACAATATTTTATTACAAGTATGTGTGTGTATGTATGATTGTATGTGTAGACATGTGGTCATTCAGACATTTTACCTACCATTGCTCCGATATCGGTGTATACCTGACTGGTGCCTGTAAATGGTGTGACATACAGTAGACGCATCTTGCATTTTGTTACTTTTATTTTCCTCCTAGCGTTACATTTCTAGTTAATGCAAATCAAGGAGAAAACAATTAGACTTCCATTTCCTTGTTTAGGGTTGGGTGCCTAAGCATTTACTGGCAAACTTGTGATCGACTTGGCATTTTTTGTAGCTGGATTTTTATTTTGTTAGTGGACGGTGCCCACTGCCCATCAGATGAGTGATACAGAAACTCGATACTGAATTGATGAAAGCTTGTTTTGCAACTGGAGACTTACATTTATCAACAAATTGCTATTGATGCATGTTCTACTGACATAAAATAGGAAATTACATTGGAGCACTTAGTGTTGGGTCAGCTACATGTAGCTTAACTTGCCCATCAGAATGCCCAACACTAGTTTTAATTATTTATTTTTTCCCAGTAAGAATTGAGGCTTGAATACCTGCAGGTATAGTGAAGTAAGCAATGGGTCTATTAAAGTTAATGAATAGGCCTATAAGTAATAGTATTGGGTATGATGAATGATTCACTGTCTGACATAAAATAGGAAATTACATTGGAGCACTTAGTGTTGGGTAAGCTACATGTAGCTTAACTTGCCCAACACTAACTTAAATAGACCTATTGCTTACTTACTTAACATAAAATAAAGAATTAAAACCAGTGTTGGGCAAGTTAACCCTGTAATAATACAACATATTTTAATTAATATATTTTTAACCTAAACGTCATCATTGATGTTCATTGCAATGCCATTGATAATATTTGCATATAAATACCCCCCACAGAGGCTGAAATTCACAAATTAAAAATCTCTGGATTTTGACCTTTGACCTTTAACCCTGATAAAAGAAAAAAATGTTTTTTGTGATCATTAGAATGTCTATAACATGTTTTATTTATTGTGAAAGATATCCTCCAAATGTAAATTATTAATTTACTTATTTTAATAATTATTACAAATGCATAAAATAATTTCCTCTGATAAGTTTTACAGGGTTAAGCTACATGTAGCTGACCCAACAATTATTTGACTGATAATTCACTTAGATTTTCACTTGGGTGCCAATGGCTCATGTGAAAAGATTGGTTTGTAAATGGTGCATTTATATAGCGTTTATCCAAAGCGTGTCATTGTTCAAATTGATGTGCACATTTCAGTAGCTACAAGCTACATGATTGATTGATTACTTAACAGTTTGCAAAATAGTACAGTGCTATTGAATAACCACATTCTTTCTCCTTGGCTTGCATCTCAGTCACTCAGAAACCCAAGTTTATAATGTGGGATGGGCCTATCAAAATATTCTCCTGAATTCATCCTTTTCCTTACTCATAATGTTGTAAAATGTTACCAGTAGTTAAACTTTGCATTACTTTTGTTTTGTTACTCAAGAGAAGACAAAACTGGAATAACTACTGCTCAATTACATATTGCAAAAAATAAATTATAATAGCTTGATTTGAGTAGATCTCATATCCTGTGATGTCTTCATGTACAAGCTTATGTTGAAGCTCTGTCTCACGATAGGCAGTTAACACCGTAAGCACAGATTAAGATCTTATGTAATGCCTGTTCTTGTCCTATTAAAAGAACTGAGTTGTCACGTATGACAAGGATGTGCTCAGTTACAATACTAGATGTTCAGGCCAATCAAATCGAGAAGCCAGGTGGGAAAGAAGGAAAGTTGTTTATATTGTATTAATCAGGGTTTCTTGTTCTAATTCAGATTCCATGGCAGATTCAATGGCACCAACTTTACATTTCCAGTTCATTTATATGATAATGGGAGAAATAGTTTGTCAAATATCCTCAACTGGAGTCTGACAGTCAACCGCAAAGTTCACAACCTTTTACCCTTAATGTACATTTCGAAGAGCACAAATAGCCTAATTCAGAAAATAGTCTTCTCTGGGTAAATTCCACTCAGTAGAAGTGTGCTAATCAGGGAGAAAGAAGCCACAATGGTAAGTATGGAGCACAATGCTTTGAACCAACTGGGGTATGTTGGCAGCAGAGAGAGGTCGTAGTGTAAGCTAATTCCAAGTCCCATGATTACGGTGATGACTGCTGGACTGATACTGTCACTGAACAGCATAGCCACCCAGGCCAGCAGTGGAGGAACCACGCTATTGGCCAGGTTAATCCAATCGGGTTTCGCTGGGCTGCCCTCTGGAAGCGCAAATCCCCAGCGTGCTCCGCCCAGGAAGGAAAGGATGGACGCTCCATACGCTAACTGTGCGTAAGCCAACTGCGGGAGGTAGATCTCCATCGAGGCCATTATTAGAGGAGCGGCGATGAAGGGGATGAGCCCAGCGAGCCCCAGATACATTGCTGGTTTGGGGCTCTTCCCGATGTCCCTCATGTCATAACGCAGAAGATCAAGCTCTCTGGGCGGAGGCTCTGGCTGCTGCCGTTTCTTCCACCACACTGCGGAAGTGTGGAAAGGCTGTGTCCTCATTGAACCAGGAGCAGCATGAGTCTGGATGCTCTGGAAGGGTGAAGGCCTCACTGAACCAGGAGCAGCACGAGTCTGGATGCTCTGGAAGGGTGAAGGCCTCAATAAACTGATAAGAGCCAAACCATGAGTCTTTAAACCAGCATCATTAATCCTAGAGGGAAGTTTGGCTGATGAAGCCCAACAGAGTGCCAGGGAACTAGATACACCATCAGGAATTCTTTCCAAGGCAGGTATCCAGGACATTTGTTGAGGACTGGCCCTCCATACCTAAACAGAACACACACACACACACACACACACACACACACACACACACACACACACACACACACACACACACACACACACACACACACACACACACACACACACACACTCTTAATGACTTGACAGGTAACATCTTTACAAAAGATATTCTGAAAATGTACATTTTGTTGTCTAAGATTAAACAAGCCCTAGCATGATCCAAGCATTTAACTGAGCTAAACACACGTACCTTGGGAGCAGTCAAAGCATTTCTTCTAACTATAGCAGAAAGCATTTTATCTGTGGAAACAGGTAAACACATGTCACATCCAGGGGTTGACACTAAGGTCTCAGAGGCACTTGCCCGTTGGGCAAGTACAGGTCATGTTCTAACTTCTACTTGCCCAAAGGTCATGCCCACTTGCCCAAAAAGTAGCCTCGGAAACCCAGACAAGTAAATCATCATTATAAAATGACAGGCTAAATTTTAATTGCAGTTTAATTTAACAGTTTTCTACTTTAAAAAAAATCATACCTCAATGTGTATGCCAAATACCTACATACTACTATAGCTATGTATGGCTTCACATATCACACTTTTACATTTTAAGCAACAGTGAAAACAGCATATAGGTAAACAGTGCTCTTATTATACATTCTACAGACCAAAAGACTTTGACCCTGTGTCACATTAACTATTTCCATCTCATCAAAGTGCATACATACGTCATGACCAGTGTTGGCAAGTAACTTAAGTAATATACTACTTTCAGTAATATTATTACTTTTTTCCAGTAATATGTAACTTATCTAGTTACTTTCACATTTTGAGTAATAATATTACATTGACTTTTTTCCAAAAGTAATATTATTACTATTTTCACGAGCCTTGGTGGAACTGTGTGTTTGAGTGTTTAATTATAATGGTAGACTGGGATAGGGGTCAAGTTACTTTGCAGACTGCTGATCCGCTCTAGATCTAGACTCTAGAGCAGATACGGAAACGATGAACACTCGTCGGTACGTATGTGTGAAGTATCGGATGCAGAAGGGAGGGCCTTAAACCGTTCCGGTACACGGAACAACAACCTAACTAGTGTGTGTAACTCGTTAAAGTTTACACTGCATACATTTGCTGCTGTTTTATATTTTTATTTCAGTCAAGTTGTCATGCACTGCAGGGCCTTTATTTCCTTATAGCACTTTGTTTATTTTTTGTGACCAATTTATATATTTCTTTAAGCAGCTATAGCATTTGTTTTCTTTAATAAACAACAGAAGTTGTTCAAAGATTGCGTTTCATTATCTTTTGCCCAGGTGTGGTTTTCATTTAGACTGTAATTAATTAATTAATTCATACACAGTAAAAGTCTTAGTGTTCATTTAATTCAAATGAGTGTACAAATGGACCCATCATCATGTGTAGTGTACACTATACAGTACACTTTTTAGAGTTAAATAAACACTGCAGAATAGGGGAGGGGGACTGCTAATGTTGAAAATGCAAAGTAAGACTTTTGGGGACAAAATATGCAATTACTGGGGGCGAGAGAAAAAAGTAATAAGTAAAGTAATAAGTAACTAGTTACTTTTCTCAGGGAGTAATAAGTAGTGTAACTTTATTCATTTTTTTTAAAGTAATAAGTAGTATATTAGTGTTAAAGTAATATTTTGCCAACACTGGTCATGACCCTATCAAGGCAGAGGTACAGTCATGACAGGACTTAGCCCCTTTCGGGACCCTACGTAAAACTTTTCTGATATTTTGTTGAAATGTCAGAAACTTCAGTAGCATTTGGGTTCTGCTTGGAGGGCTAGACAGGACTCAATCCCTAATTCCGCAGCCGCACCACAGTATAATTCCCAATCATATTGTATCCTAGCCCTGGTCCAGTGCGTTAGCGAGTCTCTCTAACGCACTGGACCAGGGCTACTCTTATCCGGGAAGGATCCCATATATGATAGAAACTTCAGTACCATTGGGTTCTGCTTGGAGGGCTATGCTGCACTGTTGCAGCACTGAAGAGACGGACTCGGACAGAGATTACAGAAATAGTCTGCTAAAACAAACAAACACAAAGTGATATTCTGAATCTTACCTTACTTTCAAGTCACGTCGGACCACTCAAAACGTGATCATTTGTAATTTTCTACGGGGTCAACCATAGGGGGGGTCAACCTGAAGCTAGGATACTGTAACAAGGTCTGTAACTGTAAACGTGTACGCAATGAATGTCATCCGGGGCGGGCTCGGAACTTTAATCTTGAAGGAACGTTCCACATAGAGCCATAATTCCTTTAGCAGTATAATACCACTGCTGTACTATGTTACAAACTGGTAATACAGTAAGTAATAGTATTCAATCAAACATGTAGTTTATTTTGTAGCTACTGCTACTCAAATGTTGACGTGTCAACTTGAGCAATTGATAAATCAGAAATTACGAGCATCTTTTTATGTGGACATTTAGTAGTTAGATTGAATCAATGTAGGCCTATACTTTGATAATGCGCATATCATCATTAAGCATGACTGCTTTGCTACTGTAAGTGTATGTAAACAACACAGCATACGACATACGTCTCAAATAAAAGTTACATTTTATTTAGAGTTGAGTAGACTTGGACATGCAAATTTAAATTAACACGTAGGCTACCTTCAGATCTTTCTCCAAAAACAGTTTTACTTGTTTGCTTTATAAGAAAATGAAAAGAGATACTGTAATAGTTTACTTGGCTGTTTGTTTGGCACTGGCCCAGGAAATGAAAAGCAATGCATTTTTCCCATAGCCGTTTCTGAAAGTATTTATTTAAAGACGGTTACACCGCGGACAAAGCCAACTCGGATCGTGACAAATCATGACAATGAACACAATATTTTGGGACGATCAAATCATTAGAAAGAAGAAAATAAAGGCAGGAGACAAGACTATTTGTTTTGTTTTTCTTCTTATAAATAATTTGATCGGCCCAAAATATTGTGTTCATTGTCATGATTTGTCACGATCCGAGTTGGCTTTGTCCGCGGCGTAACCGTCTTTAAATAAATACTTTCAGAAACGGCTATGGCCAAAATGCATTGCTTTTCATTTCCTGGGCCACTCGCCGTTCTGAAAGGTGGAGGGACTGCGACGCTCTATTGAGCAAAATGCATCCAACGAACTGTTGTGAATACTACTGGTGTAGTATCCACAAATGTCCACGAGGGGGCGGTAATGCAACACTAGTAGGCTAGGCTACTAACTTGGGCGGTCAGACCTTATAGGCCTATAACTCTGGCCTGGGCCATGCAGACTCAAGAGATGCTCGGCCATAGCAGTCTTCACAAATGTGATAAGATGATCACATTTGGGCAAGTGGCTATGGCCGAATTTAGCCCAAGGGGTGTTTTTCATCCAAAAAATAATGCTTGGAATGGGTTCAGAATCAGAAGAACCCATAGTTTGTCACATGCTAGTGCTACTTAAAGCATAATTCAATTACCCCAAACCATATAATGTCAGATACATCACAGTGATAATGGCCTGCTTGATGTGTACAATCAAAAATTGTATTACTGCATACATGAGAAAACATATAAATCTTTGCTAACTGCAACAGACATATTTGGACAGAAGAGATAATAATAATAATAATAATAATAATAAAACTTTATTTGTATAGCACCTTTCATGACATGAAATGCAGCTCAAAGTGCTTTACAGAGCAATGGAGAAAAAAAAGAAAAGAAAAGCAAGGCATAAACATTAAAAAACAAGAGTAGTAATGCAATACAGTGAGGACATGAATAACAAAAAATGTAAAGATCAATTAAAAGCAAGGGTGTAGAAGTGGGTCTTGAGCTGTGCTTTAAAAATGTCTACAGAGGCTGCCTGTAGAAGGTACAGTGGGAGTTTGTTCCACGCCGTCGGCCCGTAGAAGCAAAAAGCTGCTTTCCCGTATTTTTTTGTTGCCATTTTTTTAGGCAAAGCGAGCAGGCCAGCAGTGGAAGACCTTAGGGGGCGGTTTGGGCATATTTAGGCAGGCAGTCATGTAGGTAGGAAGGTGCGAGACCATTGAGATTTGAGAGCTTTATAAACAAGTAAAATAAATTTTAAATAAATCCTAAAAACAACCGGAAGCAGCCCAGTGCAGTGAAGCCAAAACTGGAGTAATATGTTCTCTCATCTTAGTTCTAGTTAAAACTCTGGCTGCTGCATTTTGGACAAGTTGTAATCTGTCAGTTATTTGACTTAGGCAGTCCAGAAAAAAGTGCATTGACGTAATCAAGCCGAGAAAAAACAAAGGCGTGGATTTGCGTTTTTGCATCGTCCAATGACAAATAGGCTCTGATTCGTGCAATATTTCTACAGTGAAAAGAAATGCTGAAATGAAAAGATGCAGGAGGAATAAGTCCCATCTTCTAATTAACTTCAGGATAAACGGAAGACGAAATGTACAGTAGCTCCAGCCTTCCAACATATGGTAGAAGGAAATGCTCAGGCTGCATCAGGACTCTAAAAGACACAAAATATGGACAGCTTTGATGAAAATCTTAATTAAATAAATTAATTGCAAAAAAAGGGTGTCATTGGATTATTTTAAGTGCATTTTGGATTACTTTACATCCCAAATGTTTTAAAAATCAAATCAAGTGATAGATCATATTTAAAATGTCTTAATTATGTGTCTCTATCTTCACTGATATTATTAAACACAGCCATCATTCAACATCAATCAAGGTGTGCCATATACATTTTCTCATAATAAAAATAAAACCAAATCAACCTAAGCTTGGACATAATTTAAAGTCAATCTAAATTATACTGACCCCTGCACCGCAGCAGTCCCCACACAGGGCTCCCAGCAGGCCGTTTATCACCTGGACGGCACATAGCACCATCTGGCTCAAACCCATGACCAGCAGGACGGCGAACAAAGACAGATGCCAGGACACCACACCAACTGGTTCGACGCACTTTGACCAAATGATGTGGTCAGATAGGTAGTTACTGGAGAAAGAGAGCAAGAAGACAGGATGGTTGGTGTTTCCCAACACAACAGCAACTATACACCAACATACTTATTGTTTGTCTTTAAATGTCTCGATGAATTGAATACACAGGACCTCAATGCAATTTGTACTTTTTTGGGTTATCCTTTTGTATCTGTACCACTGTACCCTTTTTTGCAAACTATGAGGCCCGGGCCGGCCTAGCAGTCCAGTCACCCAGCCTGACAGTGTGTCGCAGGTTCGAGTCCCGATCCCGACGACCTTTGCTGCATGTCTTCACCCCATCTATCTCCCTGTTTCCTGTCAACCTACTGTATATCTATATCAATAAAGGCAAAAAGCCCCAAAAATATCTTAAACAATGCAAAGGGGAGATTTCCCCTTTACATTGTTTAAGATATTTTTTAATTTTTTTTATACAGATTTGAAAAGGAGGTTTCTGACCCCAGTAGATGTAGAGGAAATTACTTTTACAGCTTCATCCAGCAGATGGTCGCTCAGGTGGATCTGATGAGAGTGTCTTGCTCAGAGGCACTTTGACACAGAGTGGGCGGGCCAAGGATCTAACCAGCGAAATATAGATTCCCAGATGGCCTCTCTACGGACTCAGCTACGGCTGCTCTCACAAGAAAAAAGCTCTCACCTGTCAACGAAAGGGTAGATCCAGTCGTCGTGAGTGGTAGCATTAATGTTACACCTTGGTCCCTTGTTGATAGCCACGGCAGATACTATGACGGAGTAACCTGCCCCCAAAACACCCACACCTGCAAACAGTATGGAGCTCAGCATCTGGAGACAGAGACCAGCAGGGAAGTGGGTGGAATGGAAAGAACGGTAAAACACAAGAACAGAGAGCAAGGTTGAGAAAGTGACAGAGAGGAACACACAGATGAGGATCGAGGGAGAAATGGGAAGAAGATAACTTTTACTCATGAAAGTCAGTCAAATAAACAATCCTGCATTTGAACTCTTAAATGACATAGTCATATTTTACCGAGGGGTGGGTTGTTGCTGGCTGCATGCTATCCCATTGGCTGAGAGGTCGGCTAGAGGCAAAAAGTGTCTGGTTGCCTAGAGACGAGGCAGCTAATCAGGACGATAGGTAGTCAATACAGCAGCCAATGAGAAAGATAGGTCGAGTGGGCGTGAAAGCCAAGCAGAGAGAACATAGATCAGCTGTGCTTACACAGCAGCTGGTAAAAAAGTTGTTTTTTTGTTTTTTTGTGCTGAGATTATTTTGGCGATACCAACTCAGAGTGAGTGTAACTGAAAGACAGAGATGTCAAAAGGGACACAAACTACTAGAGCCACTAAGATGGTGTGTGTGTGTGTGTGTGTGTGTGTGTGTGTGTGTGTGTGTGTGTGTGTGTGTGTGTGTGTGTGTGTGTGTGTGTGTGTGTGTGTGTGTGTGTGTGTGTGTGTGTGTGTGTGTGAGTGAGTGAGTGAGTGAGTGAGTGAGTGAGTGAGTGAGTGAGAGAGAGAGAGAGTAGATCAGTCATTACACTTACACCCATGCACACATACATTCCTGAGGTATTGATCCTTTTTTTAAATGTGTGTGCGCAGTACTAGTACAATAGCAGCTTTATGTGAGAGGGTCATGTGAAACATTGGAATTTCCTGTCATATCAACCACATTTCTTATCTAAAACATCTCAACTTGATATGATTTTAAACAACGTAACAGATATCATTATTTTAATTATTATAATTATGCATTTAGATTTTAGATAGATAGGTTGATTTGGTTGGGTTAGGATTTGGTTACAGCTGTAACACACCAGCAAATTATATCGGTTAAATAAAGAAAATACATTTTGCTCACCGCAAATCTCCGCCCACAGCTTTCATTACCACAGCAACCACAGCAATCGTTGTTCTTCAGACCCATGAAGACCAGAGCTGGGAAGATCATCTGACGCACACGCACGTACGCATGCACACGCCCAAACACGCATACACGCACGCACACACACAATATACAATAGATACAATATATATTTAAGTATGTAGAAAGAAAAACCTAATACGATTTGTGTGAAAAAGTGAATTTCTACAAGGCAAGTTTCCTGTCAGTGTGGTAGCCTACTCACCAGAACACCAGATCCCAAAAGTCCACCAAAGTACCACACCTCGTCTGTGATGTGTTCACTGTCCACAGTGTGTCCCGCAGGGAAGAACAGCAAGATGTTACACAGCGCGCACACCATGGCCAGCGGCATCAGACTGATCCCCAAGCATTTTGCAAAACCACCTGAGCACATCCTGTCACAAGACTGTTCTTCTACGGGCTGTGACACTTATAACTAAGCTCTATTAGACGTTTGTTGGTACATAGACTCAAATCTCCTCTCTTCTGGTCTTCTAAGACACTTTTCTAATTAAACGTTGTTAATTCTGCTCCACAGCACACACATCCAGACACTGATGCCACGGCTGTTGGTTTGACGCTCTGTAGTATGTACGCTTGTACCTCTCTCTACACCTGTAGTCTCTGTCTCTTGTTCAAACTTTGTCAAAGCTAGCAGTTTCTCTCGAGCCAATCTGCACCTGTCTCTATACTTCTTACAATAAAAGTGCAATTAATCATATCGTGTTAAATGCCCTTGTCCTCTTGCAGGCCTATACTGTGTCTACCTCAATGGTCCTGCATGCAGCTGAGTTAGTTTTAGTAGGGATGAGGTTTTATAGACACCTGTTGGGTGTAGATATATGATGTCACCATTTCACAGACATGAACAGCCACCATGGATATGGCATGATCACACAGTCTCTCTCTCGCACACACGCACGCACTTGAGTTTGCAAACACACACACACACACACACACACACACACACACACACACACACACACACACACACACACACACACACACACACACACACACACACACACACACACACACACACACACACACACACATACAATAGAGTTAATGTTTTACCATGTGTTTAGTAGAGACTGAAGGGGATGAGGACAGGTGTGTATCCAATCCATGCTTCTGAATCAATAACTAGTAGGACTATAGGTGCTCAGAGAGAATTTACAGGACATGCCCTATTCTGGGCATGTCATGAACATGTATTGAAAATAGGCAAACATTTTGTGATCTGGTACGATTGGCTTTACTTGAAGATATTTGGTGTGGAGGGAAACGAGGAGGGCCCAAGGTTCAGTGGTGTAAAAAGTACTCACATTTAGTAACTAGTAGGCCTAACTAACTTTCAAATAATTGTAGTCTAGTAAAAGTAGGCTACAATATTTGCCTCTGAAATGTAGTGGAGTAGAAGTAAAAGTACTGACATTTTGAAATAGCCTACTCCAGTAAAAGTACCTCAAAATTGTATGTAAAAAATGTAATTTCAATCATTTGATTGATTGATTGATTGATTGATTCATGAATTTATTAACAGATTGGAGAATTACAGTACATTTCAAGCGCAACTCAATACAAAACTGTGGACGACACCATAAAGTATTACACTTGTTTACAATAGGGCCCACCATGTTCAATTCATCATAACAATTAGAGACGTACAAATATACTCTTCTATATAGCTAAAAACAGGAAATCATCATAGAGGAGGTAAAAAGGGGCCAGTTTCGAATTGCAGCCGTCTGTAGGTGCCCTTTGAGAGCAGTTTTGAAGGAGTCAAGGGATTCACATGTCTTAATGACTGTGGGTAGAGCGTTCCACATTTTGGTGGCATAGGAGGGGAAATAATTGAGTCCCTTGTTTGTGCCGAATCTGGGTTGCACATGGTTTGTTGAGCTCCCTCTGGTGTTAGTGTTATGGGTGTGGACTTCGTTGACATTAAAGGTATATTCAGTGATTTCACTCAAAAAACCTTAGGTTTCGTTTTTGGCTGTGGGACCCAGCCTTTCGTCCAATCAGGATAGAGAGTCAAAAACGAAACCTAAGGTTTTTTGACCCCCAGGGTTTAACTGGGGACAGGGAGGAACTCCTTATATGGCCAGCACACTCTATAGTAGAGAGGATTATCACAACAAAACAAAAAAATAAGTGATATTTGAATTAAGTGAAATCACTGAATATACCTTTAAGGAAGTATTTAGGTACATGGGTATCTTGGTGATCTTGTGGACCAGACTCATTGCAAGATGATGTAGGCTACTCTGTCGTCAACTCTAAGCCATTCCAGTCTGTCAAAATGGGCAGGGGTGAGGTGGGTTCGAGGAGTGAGGCCAAGTAGTAACCTGACCAGTTTGTTTTGGGAAGTCTTGAGCCTTGTTTTATCAAACCCTATACACTCAAGACATTCTCCTTATAGGCCTATGGCCAGTACAGAATTCATTCCATATTGATCTGACCCCCCATGCCAAAGCGCCGGCAGCGCTCGCCCAGCAGTCTGCTGTCAACGAGGTGGATGCGAAGGGTGATCGGTCGCTTCTTGCCCTCAGGTGTCTTAGGCCTATTACTGGTTATGATTAATAACTATTTAATGTAAAATAAATATTAATGTAGTAGGACTATTTGTAAAATAATTCGTTTGTTGATCTCGTTGTGGCTCCTTCTTTTTTATATATATATATAAGAGAGAGAAGCATTGTTTTGCCTGTATGTTTTTATTATTATCGTGAGATTCGTGACGTCACAACAATGCGACAATATACCCGGCCGGGCCTGACTGACGGCGCTTACGTATGCAGGGGTTGTTGTTGCCAGTCAAATAGATATGGTCGATCATACCAGTCTTTCCAGAGGACTCCTTTCAATTGCTCTGGTTGTTGCAGCCAACTCTATGGTCCACAGCGAAAACAACGTACGAGACAATCATTGCAATTAAGTCCCAAAGTTCTCGTGGAAACAGCGTGCCGTAACTGCCGTTTCCAGACCATGCATACATAGCACCCACCTGGCTGAAACAATGGAAATTATGTTTTCCTCCCTGCTTCGATACAGGGAAGAGATCCCCAATTCCCCATTCCCAAGCAGTCGCATGCAGCAGCAGAGCTTCGACTCGCGAGGAGGGTAGGCTAAAGTAACTCGATCAGGCTTCAGCGGCGTTGACTTTAATGACTTTGTCCTGTAAGGGAGACAACAGACTTTGTCCTGTAAGGGACACAACAGACTTACCTCTTATATATGGAGATGGACTTTGATGTTAGATAAAAAGGTCTATATAGGCACGGGGTTTAGTGGTATAGTAGTATCATCTGGATTCTGGGCTGCAGTGGGGACATACAGTATGGATGCAGAGTTGATGTTCTCCTCTCACCGTTCGCCTGTTGTATGTTTACACGGCTGTGCGGCGTCCAGTCAGTCTCTGGCTACCAGCATCGGACTGGGTGAGACTGAGAGACACCTTTTATAGAACTGACTATTTCTGACACAATTTTAATGTACAAATTAATTATTGGTTGTGTAAGCTTTTGATTGATTGAATATTTTATTAATAATTTGCAAAAAAGGTATAGTGGCACTACAGGTCAGGTACACACAAAACCCAGGGCTTATTTCCATTGGTCCTGCATGCACATTCCCATTTCCTTTATTCCCTTTTAATTGTTCATACATTATTTTGTTTTGACCATTTGTCATTTTGTTTTCTCAAATATATATATGGGTGGGTGACGTGACATGGTGTCCCTGGCTGTCCTTAGTGTCACTACTCACTCATGTATAAATAAGAAATATATTTGTCAAAAACCTTCTGAATATTGTGCAGGACATTATGGTCCATGTGAACATACTCAAGATTAAAACATTTCATTCCTCATTTCTTCAGAATTGTCAACCAAACACAGCAAAACTCATATGGTGCGACTGTCCTGGCCTTGTTTCTCAAAGTAGGAACTTAAATAAAACTAAGGAAAAAAATGCTAAAAGTCTTTAAAAAAATCCATAAATATAATATAGATGTCTATTTGTGAGCCTAATCTTTTCAAAGTCCAAGCATAATGTTTTCAGTCATTTCTGATCAAAAATATTTTGTCCCCCAAACCAAAATCATATTGTGTGACACCATTTTGGGAAATTTCAACAGGCAATTGTTTACACACCCATTGGGATAGAGAGGTACTTCTTCAGTAAGGCTGTTCAGCACTTGCATTACAATAGCATGACAGGTGTCTGGTGAATTATCATTTTAACATTTTCATAAAATACGATCTTGTTGGAACGCTGACAAATGCGACTCTTCCAAGTGTCTGTGGGTGTGACACCTTTTTCATTAAAAAAGCTTAAGGTATTAGATTTTTTGGTCATAATTACATGTAAATCTATGTTGCTTTGTTATAGCTAGCATGTTGTTAGCATGCTAATGTGTAGCTAGTAGCCTCAAGGTTATGTTAAGTGCAGAAAACGTAATATGGTGTGACACTTTATCATAATGGTGTGACTGTTTTCCTGTCACGCCATATGACTTTTTTGTCACACCATATGATACAAACTGTAATTTCCTACAGATATAGCAATAAATAACAAAGTCCCATGTTTCTTTTGTCCATTTAAACATTTGTTTTAAACATTTTCACCTAAAATCTGCAAATATCCACAATAAATTGTGTTTAATTTCGTTTTATTCAGTCATTGCCATGTTATTCAATGTTAAAGCAATTTTCCTGTTGCTGTTTTTCCTGAGTAATTGTTTAATCAATCTGTAAAGTTCAGTACTCACTAATAAGTAGGTTAAAACACAGTTTGCTTTGAAAAATGAAGATATGATCATACGGTGTGACACTAAATAATTTGGTGTGACGTTCCAAATAGTGAAAAAATCATACCTTTATTAATGATGAAACCATTAATGTTTATGGATTACATAGCAAATAGTCTAAGGAAGAGTCACAAATATTTGTGTAATTTTAGAGAAAGTTTTGTCACAATAAATGCAAAATATATTGAAAGACCGATAACATGGGCCTCACATTGAGTGTTGATTACGAAAATAATATACAGATTTAATACATTTTCACAAAACTATAGTGGATCACAGGTTAGTTATGATAAAGGACTTTGATAAAGTGAGCAACTTAAGAAAGTTGTACTCCATTTTCATTTTATAAACAATTATTGTCATGTCACACCATATGACGATTTTAGGCACAAGTACAACAAAATGCTGAATAAATTCTGATTCCAATAAAATATCTAAAAACAAAATATGTTTCCATAAAGATGAGAGTGAGTAGAACAAAAGTAAATCATTTTTATTCCTGTTATTTAAAGGTTTTAAAAAAACACTTTTTTTGGGGTGTCACGTCACTGACCCATATATATGGAGGGACATATGTGGGTAATGAATGGCTGCCTGAGTCTGACTTAAATCAGCTATCACCCACCCCGCTGTAGACTAATGAGTTGTATACTGTACACTGTAAACAGTATGATAGTTGAATTTGTAACACGGCTATGTACTAACACTGGCTGTATCTCTGTGTAAAGTTCATGTCCTAGTAATGATTAACAGTGACTGATTAATATTCATTTCATTTTGTATTGCGTGTGCTTGTGGAACAGACATCTTAAAGCGTGGTGGGAATGCAGCAGACGCAGCGATTGCCATAGCAGCAGCATTGTCTGTAACGGAGCCATTCAGCACCGGTCCAGGTGGAGATGCCTTCTGCCTGTTTTACAATGGGAACACTGGAGACATTACTGGAATCAATGGCAGGTAGAGAGACTCTCTCTTTGTCTGTTCATTCCTATCATATTGAGTCTGTTTCCAACAAAAGGTTTGCCTGGTCCATTGTTTGAAACTCTTTGTGCGTGCGTCTGTGTGTGTGCGTATGTGTGTGTGGCGTGCTTCAGTTACGCCACTTGCTTTTTGTCCAAAAACCTCAGCCCTCAGATCAAATGAATGTACTCTCAATGACATTAATACTTCTATAGAGGGTATGCACATGCATAATGCGAGTGGCAAAGTGAGTTTAACATCGTTAAATGCAATCATATAGGACTTTTCTGTTTGGATGTAGGCCAGAAAGTAGTTTTTTGCCACTCAGTAGACGTTCCCGCATAACTTCAAGGTATGATGATGATGTCACGCACATACCCTCTATAGACTAGTGCCGAAGTCCTGACGTCACTCGCTCATCCCCTGGTTCTGCCTGGTTCATGGAAGTAATTTCTCTATGGAGAATAACATGGACTCATCTTAACATCGTTTCATATAAGCATTGTGGTCTAAATTTAAACAAGCTGTCTCTGGGTTATTGTCAGGGAGGTGTCTCTGTATCGTTTGCGACAGTCAGTCACTCGTATATGATACTGTTTCTAGCAAAAATGTAACTAATTCAGCAGCAGTAACAATAGCGTTTTCTATGAGTGAAACGGACGGAATGACATGTTTATTTTTCAAACACAGTTACTATATGAGGCGATCTAAAATCCCACTATGGGGATTACAATGAGTACATGAACCTGTGTATTTGCGTCCTCTACCGATTTTGACGTAAGACTTCGGCGCTCTATAGACTAAGCAAACTGGAGCCCAGTCTGTATTGTGTTCTTTTTCTTTTCTTTGATTGACTTTTCCATGACTCCATAGGGTCAGAAGGGTCTGAATTTCCCCGCACTATTGGGGGATGACTGGTCTATTTATTTATTTTCCCCCGACTGGTGCTGCAATGGCCATTCTAGTCTACATACAGTAACTAAACTGCAGTTGCTCTCTCAGTCTCATCAAGGTGTCAGACAAGCTAATACACAGCAATTCATTGTATATGCTAGCTGTAGGTGAGATGCACCTGTTATGTCATGACCCCCGCACCCCCCACACTCTTTATTTCCTGACAGTGCCACTGTGCACATGTAAATATGAAACTACGAGACAGAAGGCATTCACATATCTTTGCGTTATGGGGGATATTTAGGTTTGAAGTAAGCACATATAATCACTCTGAGGTTCCATTATAATTAACTTGACCTGCATTAATATGTATTGAACCGACACTTTATGATGTGAGAACAACAGATCTGTATTCCCTTCCTAGAGTGGAATGGCGAGTGGAGTTAAATTGCTTGAAAGGGATTAAGCGGATCTCTCTATCTCTCTGACTTCCATTCTCACCTCAGTGGCCGTTCCCCTAGAGCCCAGACGCTGGACTTCCTGGAGGGGCGTGGTTACAGTGCTGAGGCCCCTCCCCCATCATACGATGCCTTAAACGTCACAGTACCGGGAGCACCTGCATGCTGGTGTGATACTGTCCGACTGTTTGGTAGTCAGAAGGTATTGCAAGGTGTTTTTGTTCATTTTATTTGTGTAGCTTTTTGTACACATAACACAAATACAGTAACTTAACAATAATAATTTGTATTCTTGGCTCCACACACCATCCTACTATGTTCACAGATAACATAGTAGGATGCATAAAAAAATACTATAGTACTCACTCTTACAGCTTACTCTTACACTCACACATTGTTTTTCCTGCTATCATAGTCTTGCATGGCCAGACTGTTGCCTCCCACAAATCTCAAATGCTTCCTGTCATACAGTCTGGGACACAGAAGCTCTGTTAATGAGTAAAATATCAAGCGGTTATGAAGCCTCCTCCCCATTTCATTTTTACAGTCGTGCAAATTTATCCTAATATAAATCGTAATCACCTAAGCATATGCTGCTTGGCAGCATATGCCAAGCAGCATTTACATTTTCAAAATAAAATGTAAAGATATTTAAAAATATATTTTCGTGAACGGAAATGCCATCTTCCTTGCTATCACCACTCCCAGCTCATCATTTTCATAACCTCCTCCTCTCTGTCCTACGGAGGTTTTGTGCGCTCAGAATCAAGTCTGTGTCATGTTTGTACTGATTTGTTCTGGCCTCACGGTAGCCACACTTAAAATATAAATAAATTATAAATTACATTAACATTTAATGTACACACTATATCTCAATGACAGTGTCCTGACTGATCTTAGTTCACCTAAGAGTGTTCAGGAGCAAGGAAATGTCTTGCCTCATCTTATTGTCTTAATATCCACGTTTACTGTCAAACTGACACACTTCCTGCTCATTCAGGCTTCCTATGAGGTCATTGTGTGATGTGTGTTTCCTCTTCCTGTTTCCCCAGCTCTCCCTGCAGGATGTGTTGAGTGGGGCGGTGGAGCTGTCAGAGGTGGGGTTTCCTGTGCACGAGGTGACGGCTCATCACTGGGCTCTGGGCGTTGCTGACCTGCGGCGTGCTGGGAAGGAACTGGGCGGAGACCTGCTGATTAATGGTCAGGCGCCAAATCATGGACAAGTATTCAGAAACCCTGCCCTGGCGCACACCCTGAAGGTAATCCATTAAAGTCTAAAAACACAACACACATTTCATGGCTCAAATGGAATGGTCAAAATTAATTCTCTGTACAGGGAGTCTGGGACCAGAATTCCGCCCCCTGGCTTGTTGGCTTCTTAGAACATAACTGCTAGGAAGAGGCAAGGGGAGTTTATTTGTATTGCACATTTCAACAAGGCAACTTCCAGGGGGAAATGACATAATGATTCAATTGGGGAGAAAATGAACAGCTGATAATTCAAATAATCATACTATAATTCTAACAATGAATGAATGTCAGAAACACCACCTTATCTCCTCATTGCCTGCACCAATCGCTCCCTTTTCACACAGGCATTGACCATAATAATATGGAGGTCTTAACGAAGCCATTTTTTCAATAAGATTAATAATGAATTTATTAGTGAATAAAAACCCGTTTATTTGTCCGTGGTCTATCTCCGACCGAGCCACACTATTAGCACACATCTCTCCATGCCAAAAAAAATCTGCACGCTCCCAGAATCCAGCTAAGCTACATTTTACCGACGCAACTGTCATATTTACTGTACAGATATTGTTTTTACATCACCACACGATCCCACGGGCAAAGTTGCTGTGACGTCATAATCGTCACACTTCTCCACCAGCACAGAGGCACCTACCCTTTTTCACACCGCCCCCAGGCAGGCATCTGACCACACGGGGAAAACAACTCAGACGACAGACGCATACTACAGCTATTCCCAGGGCTCGACAGTGCGACTAGGTACTCGCATTTGCGACAAAAAATATCACTGTGCGAGTTGTAAAATTAGATTTGTAGCACAGATGCGACTACAGGATTTGACCATTCAATCGTGATAAAGACAAGTCTCTGTCTACAGCAAGTGCACATTCTATTGTCGCGGTTCTATACCTAAATTTATATTTCTGAACGGCGGTGTCGTTCGCCAAAAAGAGCAGAGCTACTAGCTAACAACGTGTCGAGGCTCAATGCGGTGTTCATTTGAAGATCTGTCCCTTTGCTCCCACCACACCGCCCCTCCCTGTGTTGCTGCTCAGTTCTCAGCTCAGTTCTCAGCACTCAGCAGCGGAGCGAACAAAGCAGGGTAGCACAGAAGACAGAAGGACTTGCTAGGACCCCGACACGTTGAAACGGTTGAATACTAAAGTTATTTACAAAGTTTGTAATGTTAAAACATCACTTGATACAACTTTTAACCAAACGTGGGTGAAACGGCGTGCAGCCGCGCACGTAAAGAGTGCACGTGCGCACGCACATGGAGTGTATGTATGTATGTATGTTTGAATGTCGTCATAGTGATATTCAGAGCTATGCCCATTCTCTGCTTTCCTGTCTGCGAGGCTTCAATGGAACTTTTGTGTGTGTGCCTATGACCACCGCGTTTGTGTGTGCGTGTGCATGTGTGTGCGTGCGTGTGGGCAGGCAGGATCGTTATTTCTGTCACGATGTAGGTGAATGTGTGCTCTATTGATCTGCCTAGTATTGATCGAGGCGCACCTTTACTTCACTGATACTAACAAGCTTAGGCATTAGTGGGTCCATACTCCTCCAACACACGCGCACGCACGCACGCACGCACGCACGCACGCACGCACACACACACACACACACACACACACACACACACACACACACACACATACACACTGTCCAGGAACAATGAAACAATAGTGGTGACCTTAGGCTTATATTGATGGAAGGTTTTCATTGCACCATAAGTCTCCCACCAACTCCCACCCTCTTTGTCACGTGAATGTATTCCTTGGACAGATCTTTCACATTTCTGTGCCATGATCGTAGCATTCCAATACACTTTTACCTACCATCAAATCATTAAATCTCATCTTCCATATTGCCCTGGTTCTGTCGTCATATTTAGTAGCGGAGCAAACAAAATCTCACCGTAAATTCTATATACTGGGCTGGAGGGAGGGGGGAGAGCGCAGGATCAGGCCCTGTGAACTTTGGCTAAAAGCTTGCGTTTAATCCTTGTGTGTTCTTGTTTACTAATCTTGGTTAGACTACAGCGCTTGCCGGCATCATAACAACTGTCATGGCAGTTGGCTACAACAAAAATGTACTTCCTCTTCCTCTTCAAAATAAGAGACACTTGTAATGATTTGTCATACCCCCAGCCATACACCCAGCTCCCCCTGATGGCCCGCCCCTGGGTTGGTCACATATTTGATCATATAGCTTTAATAATATATTCACCAGTCATCAATTTATCATTATAATTTAACAAAGAAAATGACAGGGAATGAGAATTGACTGCTGTTGTCCATCAATGTTAATGTGTTTATAAACCTGTATTAACAGGCATACAAAATAAATGGGTAGAAAACCAAGACAGTTAACCACAAAACAGCCAACAAGAAAGACTTGACAGAAATACTGTACATATTATCAACTGCTGTGTCGTCTCCCCGGAAGCTGGGACAGCATGGTAAACCATGGCTGGTTCTACCTTGTACTGTGGATATATTGATTAGTTGTTCATTTGGTGTCCGGGTAGCTCAGTCGGTAGAGCTCTCGCCTTTTGGACCACAAGTTCATGGGTTTGATCCCGGGCACCGCCAACTCAGCATATTACTGGCTGACACCGTCAATAAGCCACTTCCGACCTTCTTCTTAATTTGTTTTCAACAGCCTTTTTCCCCAATTTAGTCATTCTGACAATTACCCAATTTCCTTTGTACTGTAGTGAGTTGTAGCTGCTGACCACTACTGGTTGCTTGATTTTCTTTAGGGAGTATGTAGACGAGCACGTCTCTTCCGAAGTTCCGATACACGTGAAGTTGCCAAAGCGCTTATTTTCCCCTGCCGGTGAAGAGTTTCATAGTGTGCGGAGAGAGACATGCTATTCTTCCAAAAGCAGCTTCGCACTGAGCAGACACAAACGCAGTGACATAGATTGTCCTTCTCACCCAGCTTCCCTAACTCAAACGAACTTGGAACAGCCAGCCAAGACGACCCCTAGTCTCCGCAGCGGTGGGCAGGAACATTACCCCTGTTGTTCTGCCTGAGTGCCAGTTTAGTTTGATTGATTGATAATTCACCAAACTTACAGGGGTGATATAGCTTTTTTGCACTTTTGTTAATTTAATTAGTTGATGTGTGAATGTGTTGACAGGAGCTTGGTGAGCGTGGTAAGACAGCTTTCTACCAGGGCAGAGTGGCCCAGGCCATTGTCGATGTCATCGGCCAGAATGGAGGAGTCATGACACTGGACGATCTCCGAGGTCATGACAGTGAAATGATGACGCCCATCAGCGTAGAGTATAAGGTGAGGTCCTTAGCACACACACAGGAGCCACATTCCAATACTCTAACTTCCGCCCGCATTCGGCAAGAATACTAATGTGACTCATGGATTCAG
The DNA here is from genome assembly GCF_964188405.1 of Protomyctophum parallelum. Lineage (NCBI taxonomy): Eukaryota > Metazoa > Chordata > Actinopteri > Myctophiformes > Myctophidae > Protomyctophum > Protomyctophum parallelum. The sequence continues at coordinate 33,883,233 of NC_139701.1, forward strand.
GGCGTACGTCTGTGGGAGCCACCTCCTAACAGTCAGGGATTGGCTGCCCTCTTGATGCTCAACATCCTGGAGAATTTCCCGCTTAAAGGTAATAACATTTAACAAAAAAGGATCTAAAGAATAACATCATGGATCATGGGTCATCAAGAGTCAAGATAATGTGACAAAATATTGAGCCGTGTGTGTGTGTGTGTGTGTGTGTGTGTGTGTGTGTGTGTGTGTGTGTGTGTGTGTGTGTGTGTGTGTGTGTGTGTGTGTGTGTGTGTGTGTGTGTGTGTGTGTGTGTGTGTGTGTGTGTGTGTGTGTGTGTGTGTGTGTGTGTGTGTGTGTGCGTGCGTGCGTGCGTGCGTGCGTGCGTGCGTGCGCGTGCGCACAAAGCTCTAGGCCACAACAGCCCTGATTACATCCATGTCCTGGTAGAAGCTATCCGTCTGGGAACCACAGACACACGGCATAACCTCAGCGACCCAGATCATGTGACCATCCCTCTGGAAAATCTGTTGGACAAGGACTACAGCTGCCAACGAGCCAAGGGAATCAACATGGATAGGTGTGTCTGCTTGCTAAAGAAGATAAAATTATTTACGCTTTTCTACCCTTTTACCTTCGACATCTGGCCTTTCATGCCTTGTCCCACCAAACCTGTCTCCCTGCTGTGTCCGTGGATTTGCGTACCTACACTACAGGTCATCTGTCTGTAATGTGTATGTAGCTGTACTTGTGCGTTTGTGTGTGTTTTGGCAACAATGAGTTTATTCAGGCGCTATTACCGTAGACTTTGAACTTGTGCTATAAAACACTGTTGCTCTCACATGGAAGCTGACACACGCATGCGTTCATACTCTCAATTCTGTTGTTAAAAAAGTATAATCACCTTAGACAGATTTCTGGGCTTAAATGTCACCCTGTATTGCAATGCAGCACATACTGTACACACATTCATATGTATACAAACCATTTTCTTGTGGAAAAGAACAACAACTAATCCCAGTCCAATCCAATGTTGCTTTTTCAGTAATTTGAAACTGGTTCTTTGATTTATGACAGGTTTTGTACTTGACGAGTGGAGATTGGTTGTGTGCGGGATTTACATTTATTTTATATTTTATAAGTAGAGATGGTTTGAAGTTATGATCAAAACTGATAGGTCACGTGTACATAATATAAAGCCTAGGACCATACTGTTACATACATTTGTTTGATTAAACAAATGAAGAAATCGTTCTGTAAACTTGGTGAGAATCGAGGCACATGATGTGAGGATAAAATACTGTATATTTCTGTCTGTCTGTCTGTCTGTCTGTCTGTCTGTCTGTCTGTCTGTCTGTCTGTCTGTCTGTCTGTCTGTCTGTCTGTCTGTCTATTTTGACAGGGCCATGGAGGCGGTGGAGCCTGGTTTGGTGACAGGAAGTGACACGGTGTATTTCTGTGTGATCGACAGTCAAGGAAACGCGTGTTCATTCGTTAACAGCATCTACATGAGCTTTGGAACCGGTCTGGTCCCATACGACTGTGGGTTCTCACTACAGGTCTGAGAGAGAGAGAGAGAGATAGTGTGTGTGTGTGTGTGTGTGTGTGTGTGTGTGCACATTTACTTGAGTAAAAGTACAAAATGGTACACTACACAGTACTTGAGTAAATATACTTAGTTACTTTCCACCACCGTGTGTGTGTATGCACGTGTGCACTATACATTAGTTAATTCTCTAGTAGCATTACTTTGGCTAATGATGGAGAACAATAATGCTGCTAGAGAATCTCTCACCATCTTCATCTCTGACTGCTTTTCTCTCCTCTCTTGCAGAATCGCGGCAACAACTTCACTTTGCGTCGTAACCACAGCAACTGCATTGCTGGCGGGAAGCGTCCCTACCATACCATTATGGCCGCCCTCCTTACCGACTCTTCCCCCAAATCACACAAACCCCGCCTCCTCGCTGCACTGGGGGTCATGGGAGGTTTCATGCAGCCACAGGGACATGTGCAGGTAGTACCCCCCCCCCCCCCCCCCCCCCCCCACACACACACACACACACAAACTTATCAGAGACAGAGTTTAATGTTATGTGGAAATAGATTAGTTATTATAAATAGATTCCAACCATATCTGGGATGGTGAGTTGATGAGCACGGCCATCGACTGATCGCCGCGGCTACTCACTCGCCTTTACGGCTCGCTCGGGAGTGCTATGCCTCGCGCCTGAATAAAATAAATAACCCAGTAGAGAATCTTGCTCTTTATTTTTACTTTACTTTCTTACATGTAATGGTTTGGTAATTATCTTTTGATTGAAGGTTTTAATCGTCCTTTCTTTTGTGTACAGGTGTTGCTTAACATGCTGGAGTTTGGAATGAACCCTCAAGAAGCTCTCGATGCACCAAGAGTCTATGTACACTATGACCCCTCAGGTATACAAAAACACAAACACACTTGAATATTTTCCTGCTGTGTTTTCATACGAGATTGTCCTTCATTTCCATAAAGAAATGGTTACTCGACAACCAAACCTGTGACAATAATCAATCACCATCATGACCTGTGTCAAATAGTCTAGTGCACTTTGACAGTGCATCCTGAATTACTTGAAAGCAATACTGCACTTCTACTACTACTGCTAAACCATAGATCCACTTTTTATACCTTTGTACATTGTTCCTGTATGCTTTTATGCTTGTTTCCTAGTGTAACGTATTCCACTGTCTGTCTAACTGTTTTGCTTTTATTTTTCCTTTAGTTTTTATGTATTGTGTGGGAGTATGGATGAAAATTTGCATCTTTGCTAAATCCGGCATATTGTCATTGCATTATCATGTAATGTTCATTTATATGCACTGTCCAAATAAACAAATAATGTAAAGTCACACCTTCTGTATTAGAGACACATTTTGGTCATGGGAGTCTGTCTGATTGTTGGTCTTGTGTCCGTAGATGACCAGGTGTTGGTCTGACTGATTGTTGGTCTTGTGTGCGTAGATGACCAGGTGTTGGTCTGACTGATTGTTGGTCTTGTGTGCGTAGATGACCAGGTGTTGGTCTGACTGATTGTTGGTCTTGTGTGCGTAGATGACCAGGTGGTGGTCTGACTGATTGTTGGTCTTGTGTGCGTAGATGACCAGGTGGTGGTCTGACTGATTGTTGGTCTTGTGTGCGTAGATGACCAGGTGGTGGTCTGACTGATTGTTGGTCTTGTGTCCGTAGATGACCAGGTGGTGGTCTGACTGATTGTTGGTCTTGTGTGCGTAGATGACCAGGTGGTGGTCTGACTGATTGTTGGTCTTGTGTGCGTAGATGACCAGGTGTTGGTCTGACTGATTGTTGGTCTTGTGTGCGTAGATGACCAGGTGGTGGTCTGACTGATTGTTGGTCTTGTGTGCGTAGATGACCAGGTGTTGGTCTGACTGATTGTTGGTCTTGTGTGCGTAGATGACCAGGTGGTGGTCCACCTGGAGGACGGTGTGGACCAAAAGGTTGCCGATGAGCTGAGGAGGCGGGGCCACCTTGTCAAGTGGCCAGTCACAGGTAATTTATTATTACTGGTACTACTATAGTAGCCCTGTTATTTATTAACTATTTTATATTCAGCAGATGATGGATGGAGCCCGCACACCACAGATACAAAAAATACGTTCTTTATTGAGAATTCTGACCTATTCTGAACTATTTTATATTCAGCATTATTTAACTAAAGTGGTATTTTAGTGGTATCGACCAGGTTTACCTGGTCGATTATTTAACACATGGAATATTCTATTATTTATTTTTAAAACAACTTTTATTCAAAGGGTAGGCAGGGACATTGTATGCAATTATTACAGTGATGGTACAACCCTTGTTTTTATATTTTCTCCCACAATTCCCTTCCACCACTCCCTAACCCTCCCCATCCACCCACCATCTTCACCACGAGGCCAGACATACAAACAACAATATAATCTACGTATCTATGTATAAAAACATTAAGTTGGGTATACAATTTAAGACGTAAGGAAACAAAACACTTGTTGTTCAAAGAAGGAATTAATTAATGAAAGGGGAAAAAAATGAATATTCTATTCCATCTACAGATTTAAAGTCATAATTTTCCAGTTTCTGTCCGTATTCATTTGATATTCATTTAACATGAAAGCTGTGGGTTATTATGGCCCAGTAGTTTGACACAGAGTCGCCCATTTATCCAGCTATCCAGAAATGAAAGGAGCGAAATGTTCAACGTAACACATGACCATGGCGAGTACAGTCTGTGACGGATGGTGCAAGCTGCATCACAACACAAGAACAAGAAATATAAACATTGATTTTTGATGCCATGATACCTAGTGTGCAAGTCAAACTTAGGTTACTTATTTGCCAAGATGACAGAAAGGTGTGATGGCATCAGTAGACCTTCACTCATTCATTCATTATTTCATTCATTCCCATACTCCCAGGACATGAAAGGAATCTGTTTGGGCGGGGTCAGATCATCACTGTGGGGGATTGGTGGAACCCATCTGTCCGTCAAGCTGATCGTCCAACCAGAGTGCTGTGGGCAGGGTCAGATCCCAGAGCAGACGGGTGTGCAATGGGGTACTAGACCAGCTTTTTTCTTTGTGTTCATAACTTGCTAATTGAATAGACTTAATACATTCTATTGATTGATTGATTGATTGATTCAATGAAAGTACAGCAATACAAAGAAAAGGCAAATGGATGAAACACAAAAAAGCCATGGTCCATTAAACATTCAACACTCAAACAGCTGAACAAACAACGATATGAAATACAAATTATTGCTTATGTCCCTGGTTCTCAATGTGGGGTCCATAGCTAAATGATTGATCGTTAGGAACCAAAATTGCCCCGGTTCGTTTTTTGACGCACGCGACGGAGACGGAGCCCGGTGGAGCCCCGCCGTTAAGCTTCAAGTCCAACGTCACTTCATTAAGTAGCTGGATAGCATTCTAACGCTGGTTTGTTGATGGACAGAAGAGAGTCTGTGGTATTAGCATATACACTATGGCCTAACCCTTTTAGATCACATCTTCGGTCATATAGTGCAGTGGTTCCCAAACTCGAGACCCAAAAGAGAAATTTGATGGATCTCCCCGGGTTCCAAACTAGTGAACATGTCTGATCTACAAGCTCACAACACGTCGAAATGCTTGTAGATGCTATTTTCACTACTTTTTTATTTTATTTTGTTATGGATTATTTTTTAATGTTAGTTCTTTTGATTTTTGATTTTATTTTTGTTCTTAAATCATTTTAAATAATGTAAAAAAATATATATAATAATCGTGACCCACTGTTTGGGAAACACTGATATAGTGCACCTAATTGACACTGGTACTGTATGCCCGATCCGCAGGGACAAGTTGTCAAATGCAGCGATAGTGCCAAGGAAATTCTAAAAAATAAAAATAAAATCATAAAACGAAAGGGAGATAATGCTTAATAACGTTGTCGTGCACCTTCATTTGAATGCTGTGGCACAGACACCGGGTACAATACGGGTATTGCATAACTGGGTGGGGCATGCATCCCTATTTGCATTGTTCATGAGTAGGCCGGTGCCCATCGGGCACTTTTGTAGTAGTAGTAGTAGTAGTAATAATAATAATATAACCAGTAAGACGCCCTGAGGGCGAGAAACGAAAAACAACAGAGCTTCTTAATACGGCACAGTTGAGAAGCAGGAGTTAAACTATTAATCTGATGTCAGTGAGGTCAGATGTAGAGTTGCTGTCCGGCTCCATACATTCAAATCTAGTATGTCAAACAATGTATGGCTATCCAGGGTTTGATGAGGTCAGTGTCGTGATGTGTTGTACCAACTTGGTTCATTTGCAAGTGTGACTCGCGTCGCGGCAACCACACTGGTTGCCATGAGACGGTCACGGTATGGCCATATATTGACACTCCCATATATGGGCTTATTATTGATGGCATCAGGTATCTCCATATATGGGCATTCCCAGCCGATGCCCTAATACAATCCCTGTTATGTCCATCATGTGAGACGTGAGACGTCATGTGGCCAATATAAATACATCTTGTGACTAATTTCGTTTTATACAATAATAAACACTGCATTCATGTCTAGTAATGTGTGATTTTTATAAAGTAGTCTAGGAACTATCCTCAGGAAGAGTCCCTATGACTTTTTTTCCTGGATTCACAACCCAATGCCAAACTATTTATTTGGAATTCCCGTTCTACTGAATCATGTATCAGAGGTTTAATATTTATGTTAAATATGAGTCAAACATTGTATTTGTCGGTTCTATGGAAACATAAGGAGTTAGACAATTTTACATTGCAGTCATTGTGTTGCGTTGCGTATCTGGCTGATGTCAAGCAGCAGGAAGTAGGTCATTGAGGGACTTCCTGCTTCCTGTCTGAGTCATCAAGCTAAGAACGGAGAACCCCATACTGTAGTATACCATATGTAGATGGATACCTCGGCAGCTGCTGCTGTTCATTGGACCGATGCGTCATCACGGCTGCCATGTTGTGGAAGGTGAGCCGTGTCTCCTAATGTATGCCCCATCTATTGAAGCAGGGTGTCTCTCCCTAAGTAAAAGATAGAGAGAGAGAGACAGCCATGTTGTAGTATGGGCATGCCATCATGCACCCTCTGTTATTCATAATAGTGCTGTGTACATTCTGTATGGATGGATGGGTGTTTGTGATATTATGGCGCGTACGCCATGATGTGCACATCATGTCTATCCATGATGTGCAGCACCTATGCATGTGTGACACTGGGCGGTGTGTGTTATCTATCGGCAAATGTATTTTTAGCAGCAGGGACACGCCTTGCTGTCCTGTCCCTGACCACATCATTCTGCCTGGGCAGACAAAAAAAAGGCCAAAATGACTTCCAGGGTCCCTGTATTGTAAAGCTGACTGTATGCAAGTGAACATTGTAGGCTAATCATGTATGTTATACTATGCTACTCTAATAAAGTACAAATCTTGATTTCCATTAATTTGAAGTCCATTCAGTAAGGGTGTTTTTAGGTTCCCATACTAGGGCATTCTAGGGCTAGTTCTAGTTTACTAGTCGACTAGTCGCCTTTGGCTAGTTCTAGTTTACTAGTCGACTAGTTGTGTGTTTATTTTCTTTTTTGGAAATAAATATTTGTACATTTAAAAAACTTAAAAATGCGAAGGGCTAGTAACTATAATCTACCTGATCTTGAGGCCTACAAAATGGAGAAAAATAAATAAATAAAACTTTTCTTCTTTTTTTCTTATCAACTAGTCAACTAGTACCAACAAGGTCGACTAGTGGATTTACTAGTCGACTAGTTGCTTAATGCCCTATCCCATACATGTATTTTCGTTTGTATGTCTGCTCTTGCAGAGAGCAGCATCAATGGTAAATCTGTAGTAGTAGAAAGAGCAAGTTGGAGTGGGCTGTTGCTTTTGATCTCCTTACTTTCCCCGATCCTTCCAGTGCCGAGCCATCAGCACCAGAACAGAACCACGTGTTCTGTCCACACCCAACACTGCTGCGTTAATTAGGCCTGCCTGCTGCCTGTTAAACAAGCTCCTTAATGGAATGTAATAGTGTGCCTCATTAGCTGTCAACTCCAGATTACAGCCCAGTTGATCTGGATCTGATGCATTCCAGCTGGATTATAAAACTCATTACAATAATATATGAAACCACACACACTCGCACACACACACACACACACACACACACACACACACTCGCACACACTCGCACTCACTCACTTAGCCTCTTGACACATGCAGGTAGGTCCAAATGAAGGGGGCACAAAGTATCATTCAGTAGGAGTTGTCATGACCTGCTGACCTAGATAGAGGTGCCGAGTTATGTTGATCCAGAGAGTCAGCGAGAAGGTACTGATACAGCCTTGAACAAGGACTGTCAGGTCAACTGTCTTCTGTCTTACAACTCACAACAGAGCACACACTTTGTGTTTTTATTAAAACATCTCTTGCACATCTCCTGCACTGTACTCTGTACTGTATAGTGTATACATATATTTGACCACGCAAGTATTCTGTATCGCCTGGTTGCTAATTTATTCTGCCATTATATTATGTGTTAGTTATTCTGGATACTTTCCCCCTGACTGCAACATACTGTATAGTTATATTTATACACTACTAGTGTCTGTATATGTTCATACTGTTTTTATTTTTTGTTTTGCCAACAAATAAGGTTATTTTAGAAATGTTTTTGCAATAACAAACTGTACATACTTGATACACTTTTTCACTTTAATGTATTAATATTGTTGCTACATTTTCGGAATTGCATTATAGGATTACACTGCTCTACGCCCATTGTGTTTACAGATGCTCTGTGTGCGTGTGTGTGTGTGTGTGTGTGTGTGTGTGGGCTAGGCAAAATTATTTCCATTTAGAAGTGGAATTGAGATACTGTGAAACAGAAGTTAATGAGACACAATATTTCTGAGGGAGCTTAGTTCTTTTGTGCAGAATGTTGTGTGAAGCCCTGCTGCATAAGAGGACACACACACACACACACACACACACACACACACACACACACACACACACACACAGTGGTCTCTGTTCTTGTGGGATTTGTCATATTTCTCTGGCTCAGCTCTCTACAGGGGTTGTTCAGCCCCCTTCCTGTGTGTGTGTGTGTGTGTGTGTGTGTGTGTGTGTGTGTGTGTGTGTGTGTGTGTGTGTGTGTGTGTGTGTGTGTGTGTGTGTGTCCGTCCACATGGGCCTAAATGTATGCTCTCCTGAGGTGCCTTGCGTCATGGCAGAAATCCTTCTGTAAGGGAGGAAATTGCCATTTATGTATGTACAGTACACACACACACACACACACACACACACACACTTCAGGCCCCCATCAGTATTTGTTCATTTCCTCTCCAGCTGGCCTGACCCACCCCTCCTCCTTGTCGCTTTCTCTCCTCTGTCCATTCCCTCGCCGTGCTCTCGTCCCTGCGGTCGGTGGTGTGTTTTTGGGGTTGTTGCTATGTGCTGTTCAGTGGGATTCGCCAGGTCCCTGGGGCTGGCCCTGCTGCCCCTGGCCTTGTGCTCCATCGTGGCCAACCTGCTGCTGCTGTTCCCCATGGGACAGATCACCTACATCCAGGAGGGCCACTTGGCCAAATTCATCTATTACTTTGGCGGACTAGGAGGCGGAGGACTGCTCGTGAGTAGAAAGTATTCTGGTCTTTTGAACCACTTCTAGACCCTTCTATTCTTAGTCAAAATGGACCTGAGTTACAACTAATTGTCTTGGACCACTTTTTCCTCCCACCTAGTGTACATCTATATCTCTTTGCCAAAAATACAAGCTCACGGTGTGCCGCATTATGACGCGCTGTGAGCTTGTAGATCTATTTCTGGCAAATGTTACACCCGGAATATGGATGCTGGCAGTGGTTCAAGTGGTCAATCTTCTCTCTATATTTATAGCTAATTATAGACATTTCAGTTGAAAGAGGAAGGACTGTTTTTAGACGTTTTTTATCCTCTAGCACCCCTACATTTCATTTCATAATTAATACAAAGCCCCCTCACTTATTTTTGACAGTATGGCTGCTGCATGTTCAAGTATATGGTTTTGTGTTTGGATTTTGTAACTTAATAGTAACTTGCGTTTTAGGTGTGGTAGGCTGTCCTCCATCCTCCTACCATCAGTAGCATCATAGAAAATCTCTTTCCTTTTCTCTTCTTGTGTCTGGAATGGCTCATTTGAAATTTCATAATAATACATTCATAAACATTTCCCATCAGTTTTGTTTTGAGACACTTTCATAGTCCTTAATGGGACAACAAGGACATATTGCTGAAATAATTAACGTTTTAATGCAACTGTTATGCTGAAATAATTAATTTTGTTATCCGATAGCCTTAGGGGCCCCTCTAAAAGTGTGATCCTAGAATTGTCCCTAGTGAACCAAGACAATTATTCTCTTTTCTGCACTTCTGTTTTGATGAATTATCAATTTAAGAGTGGCTATATGGAGTTACATTTGTCTCTTTATTAACCAAACAAAAGAAAAATTAACCAAACAAAAGAAAAACATTTGAGAGAGAAAAAATCTAAACAGAACAAAAAACTATTTTTAATTCAAACAAATTAAAAACGCAATCAAAAAATATATTTGCAAGCAAAAAAAAATAAGATTTGAAAGAAAAGAAAAAATAATTGAGAACAAAACTTTAAAAAAAAAAAAAAAAATTAAATTAAAAAAAATTAAATTTTTAAAAAAAATAATAAAAAAAATTAAAAATTAAAAATTAAACTACATAAAACAAAATACTTACTAAATGTTTGGGTAATAATAATATGTGTTGTGCTAAATAAAATGTTTTTAATGTTTTTTTTCCTTCGTTTGCGAATGAAAGTTTTTTTTTTCTCATTGCAAAACGCCTTCTCTCTCAAAACCTATGTCTTTGGTCTCGATTTTTTTTTTCTCTCTCAAAACCTATGTCTTTGGTCTCGATTTTTTTTTCTCTCTCTTGGATTATTTGTGTGAGGGGTGAAAGTTCAGAAGGCGGGTCCTACGCTGAAAAGATGTAAGACACCTCTCCATTGGCCACTGTCTTAAACCCTTGCTTAGGGTGCAAATCTCAACTGTTTTGGACGGGGGTGGGCTCGTTGGAATCGTGTCGCCCCCCTGGGGGTGTCTTTGGGGGGCTCAAGGTTCAGGGACCCCCAGGGACCCCCTGGGACCCCCCAGGGACCCCCAGGGACCCCCTGGGACCCCCCAGGGACCCCCAAATGGTAACTCTGTCATTTCTCAACCGTTTTTGACGGGGGTGGGCTTGTTGTGATTGTGTCGCCCCCCTGGGGGCGTCTTTGTGGGTCTCAAGGTTCAGGGACCCCCCAGGGACCCCCCAGGGACCCCCCAGGGACCCCCTAGGGACCCCCAAATGGTAACTGTCATTTCTCAACTGTTTTGGACGGGGGTGGGCTCGTTGGAATCGTGTCGCCCCCCTGGGGGCGTCTTTAGGGGGCTCAAGGTTCAGGGACCCCGAGGGACCCCCTGGGACCCCCCAGGGACCCCCAAATGGTAACTCTGTCATTTCTCAACTGTTTTGGACGGGGGTGGGCTCGTTGGAATCGTGTCGCCCCCCTGGGGGCGTCTTTGGGGGGCTCAAGGTTCAGGGACCCCCAGGGACCCCCTGGGACCCCCCAGGGACCCCCAAATGGTAACTCTGTCATTTCTCAACCGTTTTTGACGGGGGTGGGCTCGTTGGAATCGTGTCGCCCCCCTGGGGGCGTCTTTAGGGGGCTCAAGGTTCAAGGACCCCGAGGGACCCCCCGGGACCCCCCAGGGACCCCCAAATGGTAACTGTCATTTCTCAACCGTTTTTGACGGGGGTGGGCTCGTTGTGATTGTGTCGCCCCCCTGGGGGCGTCTTTGGGGGTCTCAAGGTTCAGGGACCCCCCCGGGACCACCCAGGGACCCCCAAATGGTAACTCTGTCATTTCTCAACCGTTTTGGACAGGGGTGGGCTTGTTGGAATCGTGTTGCCCCCCTGGGGGCGTTCTCAGGGTTTTGGAGGTTCGGGGACCCCCCGGGACCCCCCAGGGACCCCCAAATGGTAACTCTGTCATTTCTCAACCATTTTGGACAGGGGTGGGCTTGTTGGAATCGTGTTGCCCCCCTGGGGGCGTTCTCAGGGTTTTGTAGGTTCGGGGACCCCCCGGGACCCCCCGGGACAACCAAATGGTAATTCTGTCATTTCTCAACCGTTTTGGACGGGGGTGGGCTCGTTGGAATCGTGTTGCCTCTCTGGGCGCATTATCAGGGTTTTGGAGGTTCGTGGACCCCTGGGGACTTCCACATGGTAACTCTTGACATTTTTATGATAGATCTTTATTGATGGGAGGGAGAGACAGAGAGAACCATTTATATTCATCTGCATATTCTTCTTACTATAGCTCTCTCTCTCACACACTTTGAGAAATTACAGAGTTACCATTTGGGGGTCCCTGGGGGTCCCTGAACCTTGAGACCCCCAAAGACGCCCCCAGGGGGGCGACACAATAACAACGAGCCGTCCAAAACGGTTGAGAAATGACAGAGTTACCATTTGGGGGTCCCGGGGGGTCCCCGAACCTCCAAAACCTTGAGAACGCCACCAGGGGGGGGCGACACGATTCCAAAGAGCCCACCGCCGTCCAAAACAGTTGAGAAATGACAGTTACCATTTGGGGGTCCCTGGGGGGTCCCGGGGGGTCCCTCGGGGTCCCTGAACCTTGAGCCCCCTAAAGACGCCCCCAGGGGGGCGACACCATTCCAACGAGCCCACCGCCGTCCAAAACGGTTGAGAAATGACAGAGTTACCATTTGGGGGTCCCTGGGTGGTCCCGGGGGGTCCCTGAACCTTGAGACCCCCAAAGACGCCCCCAGGGGGGCGACACGATTCCAACGAGCCCACCGCCGTCCAAAACGGTTGAGAAATGACAGAGTTACCATTTGGGGGTCCCTGGGTGGTCCCGGGGGGGTCCCTGAACCTTGAGACCCCCAAAGACGCCCCCAGGGGGGCGACACAATAACAACGAGCCGTCCAAAACGGTTGAGAAATGACAGAGTTACCATTTGGGGGTCCCTGGGGGGTCCCGGGGGGTCCCCGAACCTCCAAAACCTTGAGAACGCCACCAGGGGGGGCGACACGATTCCAAAGAGCCCACCGCCGTCCAAAACAGTTGAGAAATGACAGTTACCATTTGGGGGTCCCGGGGGGTCCCTCGGGGTCCCTGAACCTTGAGCCCCCTAAAGACGCCCCCAGGGGGGCGACACAATCACAACGAGCCCACCGCCGTCCAAAACGGTTGAGAAATGACAGAGTTAACATTTGGGGGTCCCTGGGGGGTCCCGGGGGGTCCCTTGGGGTCCCTGAACCTTGAGCCCCCTAAAGACGCCCCCAGGGGGGCGACACGATTCCAACGAGCCCACCGCCGTCCAAAACGGTTGAGAAATGACAGAGTTACCATTTGGGGGTCCCTGGGGGGTCCCTGGGGGGTCCCTGAACCTTGAGACCCACAAAGACGCCCCCAGGGGGGCGACACAATCACAACAAGCCCACCCCTGTCAAAAACGGTTGAGAAATGACAGAGTTACCATTTGGGGGTCCCTGGGGGGTCCCAGGGGGTCCCTGGGGGTCCCTGAACCTTGAGCCCCCCAAAGACGCCCCCAGGGGGGCGACACGATTCCAACGAGCCCACCCCCGTCCAAAACAGTTGAGATTTGCACCCTAAGCAAGGGTTTAAGACAGTGGCCAATGGAGAGGTGTCTTACATCTTTTCAGCGTAGGACCCGCCTTCTGAACTTTCACCCCTCACACAAATAATCCAAGAGAGAGAAAAAAAAAATCGAGACCAAAGACATAGGTTTTGAGAGAGAAAAAAAAATCGAGACCAAAGACATAGGTTTTGAGAGAGAAGGCGTTTTGCAATGAGAAAAAAAAAACTTTCATTCGCAAACGAAGGAAAAAAAACATTAAAAACATTTTATTTAGCACAACACATATTATTATTACCCAAACATTTAGTAAGTATTTTGTTTTATGTAGTTTAATTTTTAATTTTTAATTTTTTTAATTTTAATTTTTTTTTAATTTTTAAAAGTTTTGTTCTCAATTATTTTTTCTTTTCTTTCAAATCTTATTTTTTTTTGCTTGCAAATATATTTTTTGATTGCGTTTTTAATTTGTTTGAATTAAAAATAGTTTTTTGTTCTGTTTAGATTTTTTCTCTCTCAAATGTTTTTCTTTTGTTTGGTTAATTTTTCTTTTGTTTGGTTAATAAAGAGACAAATGTAACTCCATATGGCTAGTTCTAGTGCTGTCACAAGTGACTTCAAATCACTATGTTCCATTCAGCTGAAATCTGAGTTTAGGTTACTTATTTTTTGTCTCTCCGTAATTTTGGTTACTTTGGCATATGTTCAGCTACATGGACAGCTACATTTAATATTTACATTATACTGAATAATATGTAGTCTGTGGTGGCCTTGTAGGTCAACTGAATTCAGCATAGTTTGAGAAGTTCTGCATCTTTTGACTATTTGCACGAATTTCTCTGGAACTCTGTTTTGACCGAAATACTGTTATGACACCAGTGCTAATGAAATCGCTTTGACCACGGCACATGAACCCTAGTGTGCGTATTCTGGGCCAAACTTTTGGGGAAAATAGCAGATATACAAGCTCTTGAGATCATGAAATTCCATAAAGACATTTGGTGTAGAGGGAAAAAGGGAGCTAGCATAGTATAGGCCGTTGGGCAGTATTCTGTAGGGTCAATTAGTGTACTAAACCAAAAGTATTCATACATATCAATGTATTCAATTCATAAATGTGAAATAAAGTATCATTTGGACCTGAATTTTCGATAGTTACATTAATGTATGTGTATCGTTTTTATAATGTATAGTCAAATCTTGAGTGTTAATTCACAAAACAATGTGAATTAACACTCAAGATTTGAGTGAAAAATAATAAATTAACATTTGGAAATTGAACTGTGTTTGTGCATTTATGATTAGTTGTGGCTTTTATGCCATATCAACCATGTGTATCAAAAATATTAATAATATAATTCAGGTCTAAATGCCTCTTTATGGTTTGTGGATTGAATATATTGATTGCATCTTTTGGGGGAGTTGTTTGCTTCTGTTGTTCATTGTGAACAATGGAGTGTTGTGTGTGTCAATTCATGGTTAAATCCTCATGCCCTATATGTGATAGTTGTACCCACCACCCATTGACTGAACAGAAAGGAGCTGTTCTGTTTGGTTTACTAATAGAACAGAGGAGATGTTGTGTTTTCCTGGACCAGATTAGACTTGTTGAACAGCAGATACAACTGCATTTGTATGTACAAAGTGTCACTCTATATACTGTTTCATTTGATTAGTTCATTCATTTGTTCATGAAAAAGACAAAAGGAAGAGATACTGCGAGATCGTTTGTACAACTGCAGACACATACACACTCATTGTATAATAAAAGGCAATATTTATATTTGTTCCTTGTAAGCGTGAGCTAAAGAAAGACTGTGGATAATGTGGACTATAACACTGGGGTTTCAAACTAAAAGCACTTTGTGCACAGTTTCTATTACAAACAATAATGTTTATCACATAATGGAACTGACACCCCTGTCTGGTGCCAGGTAGCGTGATTGCCACCACTTAACCTGCTGATATCATCCTAAATATTGTGGAGAAAAAAGTTAAAATAACACTCCTGAAAACTTTGGAAGCCAATCGTAGTCAATCAGGATGGAATATGAGAAATCAAACAGACCCGTCTTGATCACATGACGTATAGAGATCATGTGTACCGATTTGTGTGATAATTTGATCAAAAACATACAAAGTTGTACACAGATCGGTGCAGTTATAGGTAAAAACATGAATGGGCCTGTTATAGCGCCACCATGAGATTGATGTGTACATTTTCAAGTGGCATCCAGGGAGTGTGTGTGCAGAGTTTGGCATCAACCGCGCCAACGGTGCCAGAGATTAGCTGTACACGGATGGACGGACGGATTGCAAAACAACTCTCCCCATGCCTTCGGCTGGTGGAGTCAATAATGAAAATATGTAACATACCAGTAATTAACTCATTTTGGTCTGGGAGGGACAGGGGTAAAACTGAGAAAAACAGACCAGATATCACTGAAACGTAACAGAAATATATATATATTTAAAAAAAACATTTATATTAAGACCTTGCATACAATACATTCTGAAAGTGTATTTTGTTGACTTTGAAACTTGCTTAGAGCATCATGCTCCCTGGAGAATGAACCCTAACCTTTTGAGTGACCCCCATTTCCTCTTGTGCCATTCTGAGGCCAAAATGTCAGCCTTGCACACAATCTCATCTGATAGGCAGATTGAAAGATTAACGCTATTACTGACCCCATGGCCTTTATGCTATAGCACTCCCTATACACCAACATATTTGCTTTTTTTTTTTTTTTAAGTACATTTACATAGGGCCTTTCTTTGTATTAGATTAACATCAGAGGAAAGATGATTGAACACAGACAAATAACAAGGTAGACTCCTCTGGATATGGGGCATGTGTATACATACAACCGCCATATTGAGGGGGAAAAATGGCAAGGCACTGCATGCTGCCACTCAAAGTGACTACTGGCTGCAAATCACAGCACATCTTTTCAGGGACTTGTCAGAATCATCAGTTCCTCTTCAGTGACATCAGTTCCTCCTCAGTGACATCACTTCCAAGTCCCGGAAAAAACGTGCTGTGATTGCCAGTAGTCACTTTGAGTGGCAGCGTGCCGTGCCTCCATAAGTAGCATGTCACTCCAGTGAACTGCAGCGGCGAATGACCCTTCCTTCTATGTCTATGATTGAACAGGGAACCTTCCACTTCCGTTTATGTCACTGTGTAGCTTCCTACTTTATTACTTAAAGCTTTTAGGGCTCTAAGGATGGCAACGTTGGTCCATTAAAACCACTACCCACTGTAGTCCTGTTGCTAGCAGGCTCTTAGGCCCTTAGTCTTTGTCACAAGATGACAATACATGATTTGCTGCAGGTGTCAAAAAAAAGATATTTGTTACTCCCAGAGAGAACCTCAAGATTTTTGTCTCTGCTACCTCCAGCTCTGCTTCCTGTCTTTTCCTCAGTGCGACTTCCCTTTCATTCTTGCTGATACTTTCCTATCACACATCACACCTGACACTTTTCTCCACCCATTCCAACATGCTTGCACTCGTTTCCTCACTGTTCCACTTGGGATCCTCTCATTCACACACATGTATTCTGTCTCGCTGCGGCTAACCATCAATCCTCTCCTTTCCAGGGCATATCTCCAGTTCTCCACCTCTCTAGATTATCCTCTACCTGTCCTGTCTATCCTCATCTGTCAGCCTGTCCATCACCATGGCGAACAAGAAAGGGCTCAGTGCTGATCCTTGATGCAGACCCACTTCCACCTTGAACTCCTCTGTCACTCACACCCATAGAACACCTCACCACTGTCTTACAACTTCCATGCATATCCTGCCCCACTCTAACATAGGTTACTTCTCTGTCACTCCAGACTCTCATACAACACCACAGTTCCTCTCTTGGCACACTATCATAATGCTTTCTCCAGATCTACAAAGAAATGTTGCAGTTCCCTCTGACCTTCTCTGAACTTCTCTGTCAACATCTGTAGTACTCTTCCTTGGCAAGTGGGCATGAAACCATACTTAAATAGCCTATATACCGTCCAAACTAGAAAAATGGTGGAGTCTGTAGTTATACTTTGTGTGTGAATAGAAGATTCATCGGGCTAGATTCTAGCCTTTCTTTAGCATGTTCTATCTATTAACATGCTAATTATTCAAATATTTGTATTGACATTTTCCACAAACATGCTAAATACTTTATATTAGAAAGGTTATAAATGTCATCAAAGTTATTCTGGGGATTTGTGCGCACCATGCTGTGTCTTTGAGACCTCAACTCTCATCTGGCTGTTTTTCCTTCTTTTTTTGTCGGTTCTCTCTTGAAATGGCAGAACACTCACAGTCAAAAAGAGCAAAGTTGGACCCTCTGGGATGAATCTATCTATAGCCATCTGTCTTCCTCTGTCTCTCACATCCTCCTTCTTTCCTTCTCCCTCTCCCAGCCTTCCTCTGTCTCTCTTTTCCCCCACGCTCTCTCCTTCCCTCCTCACACTGTCTTCCTGTATGTTAAGGATATAGTTCTTTAGGGGGGCATCCAGGATGTTTATGCAGTGATGTTTTGATCTCTCTCTCTCTTTCTCTCTGTATGTGTGTGTGTGTGTGTGTGTGTGTGTGTGCACTTTTGTGTGTCAAACCTTGAGAACTTAATCCCTCCCTCTGTGAGGATGGGATTTTTCGAGTCCCTGACCTCTGTGATGGAGAAACAGAGCAGAGAGGAGGAGGCAGGAAAGAGAGACGAGGAAGGAGAGAAAGAGAGAGAGGGGGGAGGAGTGAGGAGGAGTGAGGAGGAGAAGGACAGGAAATGCCATCATACAATGGAAATTGTAGAATTGTCATTTTTTTCTCTCTCTCTCTCTCTCTCTTTGTTTCTGGTTTGCTTTTGTTCAATCTTGTGTAAACTGGTTAGCAAAAATCACACGGGTCCGTGAAGTGAGGGGCGCTCTTATCATCATACATCATCTCATTCCGGCCAATCACTCAATTTGCGTCCTCACTTTTCTGTCTTCACGTTTCTGCTCTCACTTTTAGCTTCAATATTTGCCAATCAAAACATTGCTATGAGGTGATCAGCCAATGTTTGTACACCACATTATGCACATAATGTGGTGTAAATACACTGGCTTCAGCAATAATGCTAATTTACATCCGTAGTCCCCATACAGCAAACAAGCAACATTGCTACAATTACAATTTACAATTTAGGCATTTAGCAGACGCTCTTAATCCAGAGCGACTTACAATAAGCAAGAACAAAAGCATGGGAATACATCACAAAAATGCATTTATCATAAAACATGCGTAAGCTAAGAAAGTAACAGTGGAATATCTATATTACTAAAACGATTACACAAAAGGCCTTAAGGGTAAGGCCTTGTTTCCATTGTGGTCCTGTGTATTCAATTCATTGAGCCATTTAAAGACATGTACAATAATATAAAAGACATCATCAACACTAGTAGCAATAACAGGGACCAGTTACAAATTGCTCTTTTATGGCGGTTTTGAAGGAGGGTGAGGAGTCACACTTCTTGATGCGTGCTGGTAGGGAATTCCACATAAATTGGTGGCATATGTAGCAACCCTATTTTTGTGCCGAATCTGGGTTGAACGAGATCAGTGGAGCTCCCTCTGCATGGTGTTGTGCCTGTGTGTCTTTTATGTTATTGCAGTAGTTTGACAGGTACCTGGGTGTCTCTGTAGACTTGCATATCTTGAAGAACAGGCCCATTGCAAGTTGCTTTACTCTACCCTGATCCATCGCACCCTAGTATAATGTGCATCCCTTATGAGCATCATGACATCTGTGATCTCCATATATGGGCATAAAGGGGACAAGGGCAGACAGATACAGACATCTACATATATGGGCATAAAATGGACCAGGACTGACAGATACAGACATCTACATATATGGGCATAAAATGGACCAGGACTGACAGATACAGACATCTACATATATGGGCATAAAATGGACCAGGACTGACAGATCAGAGATCTACATATATGGGCATATCAGTGGGATTGGCGGTGTGATGTAGGTGTGAGGGCCGTATAGCACAAAGGTTCTCAGCGATCCCCCCCAAAATAATCACATTTGAAGTTGAACTTGGGACCCCGCATCCTGACAAGCCCTTGTTATTACATTTTGTTGAACTCGATTCCATTGTGAAAATAGCCGATATACATGCTCACGATGCCTCGCGTTACATGCCGTTGTGAGCAAGTAAATTGGCTTTTTCACAATTTCGGTCCAAATCTGTATGATTAGAACTATTTTTCATAGAGCTTCTTTGGCTTGGAATATGCTCCCCATAAATGTTATGAGACACCAGAAGTAAACTTTCTTAAAAAAAGTTATGTAAACATAAATGGGAGATCACTGGGATTACCAGGCTAATTATCAGTATTATAGAGTGCCAAAGTCCTGACGTCACTCGCTTAGTTAGTTAGTTAGTTAGTTAGTTTCATTTATTGTCCACGTGTGGAAATTCGTCTTCGGTCTCAAACAGTAAAAAACAAACAGTTACAACAACAGCAACAACACTTAACACAATTATTTTTCATGGCAAAAAGTGCAGGACAACAGTGGCAGATACATTGGAAAAGAAAACTAATCTAGCGAGACATTGTATCATTTAGTGCCTTAATGGCATTTGGTATGAAAGAATTTTTAAAAATGTTACGGTTAGCTCTTGGTACTTTGTACCGTCTACCAGAGGGAAGTAGTTGGAACTCGCTGCAGAGTGGATGAGAGGGGTCGTTTGCTATCTTGGTAGCTTTTTTACGAAGTACCTCCTTGTAGATATAGACTAGTTGTTTCTGTCTCTTCCCAATTATTTTTGAGGCTAGATTTACCATTCGCTGCAGCTTGCTTCTTCCTTTGACATTTAGATTGCCAAACCACATTGCCATGTTAAAAGTCAAGATTCCCTCTATCAGGTTTTTATAGACTGTTTCCATGATATGCTTGCTCACTCTAAAGGAGTTGAGCTTGCGTAGTAGGTGGAGGCGTTGGTTACAAGTTTTAAAAATCTGGTCAGTATTTTCACTGAAATTGAGTTTGCTGTCAATATAAGTGCCTAAGTATTTAAAGGTGTCTACTACCTCCACTATTTGTCCACCAATTGTAATGGACTGCACAGGTTCCTTTTCATGAATGACAAGTTCTTTTGTTTTTGTCACATTGATCCCTAAGGAGCTTTTATCGCCTAGTTCCCCCTGGTTCACGGAAGTAATTTCTCAATGGAGAATAACATGGGGTGATCTTAATATTGCCTTGTGGTCCAAAAATAAAGAAGCTGTCTCAGTGTTATTGTCAGGGAGGTGCCTCTGTATCGTTTGCGACAGTCAGTCACTCATGATATACAGTTTCTAGCGAAAATGTAACTAGTTCAGTTGGAGTGACAATAGCGTTTTCTCTCAGTCAGTTCAATTGATTCTTCATATCCATATGAGTGAAGCGTCCGGGGTGACATGTTTATTTTTTCAAACAGTTCTTATTTGAGGCGAACTAAAATCCCCCTATGGGGATTACAATGCAAATACACATTACAATCAACTACATGAACCCATGGATTTGCGCCCTCTACCGATATTGACGTCAGACTTCGGTGCTCTATTATAACTGGATTAGCCTAATTAAAATGTAGTGTCTTACTCAAAAGTGAACTGCAGGCACTGCTCTCTTTGGTCATGGCTTCTTCATCAATACAACTTTTAATTGTGAATTCTCCATAGTCCATAACTCCTTTGTTCTAATCCCAAACAAATGGAGAATATATTATAGCCTAATATCGTCACTGTTCCTCATATGTCCAAAACTGTTACTTTTCAGGATTCAAAAGTAGCAAAAATAGCAGCAAGCACAAAATGCTTCACTTGTGAATCTGCCCAACAGCAACGATATTGTATTAGTAAGCATGCAACTTGCACTGTAGCAAGACAGAGGATCAAATCTGAGTTAAATTTGAATTTAGGATTTTACAGTTCTATGGAGCAACACTATTTGGCTGACATGCAGGACTTTTTTTTTTTCCTTCTGCTTCCAGATGCTGGTTCCAGCTGTGATCTTCACCACTCTGGGGAAATGTAGCTGCTGCTACAATGAGGGCTTAATGGTGAGGAACTAACCCTACCACCATCATTATTTAAGGTCCTACAAACAAGTGGCTCTCAAACCTTTCCTATGATTTCTGTAAAAAAAATGAATCTGCTATCTAAAAAGACTTTAGACTTTTGTGCCAACACCCTTACAAGATTTGAATTCTTAAAATGTTTGTTTAGTCAACATTTCTTTCTGAACACACACACACACACACACACACACACACACACACACACACACACACACACCTACAAGCTCACAGCGCATTGCGATCTTGTAGATTTTGATGCTATATTTGCTGAGGACCGCCTGGAACCACACTTTGAGAACCACTGTTACAAATTTCACTGGAGGGAAGGCTATGTAGCAAGTTCACCGTATTCTGTCTCACGACTGTTCGGTCAAGAGTCACTCTGAAAATATAATTTAAGATTTTTCACTACCACTGTCATAGTCATATAGTAGAGCAGCAGAGAGTACCACAACCTTCCTTCCGTTTATAATCTAATCTGTCATTTACGCTCGTTAATAATGCCAATGCTGTGTCCGTACGAAATTGAATGCTAATGCTAATCCAGACCAAAGAGGTCCACAAAGGTCCTATTGTTAATATAGGCAGTAACACACCACAGTTTAGCAGCTGCTGTTCTCTATCTCCCTAAGCTCTCTATCTCTCTGTGTGTGTGTGTGTGTGTGTGTGTGTGTGTGTGTGTGTGTGTGTGTGTGTGTGTGTGTGTGTGTGTGTGTGTGTGTGTGTGCGCGCGCGAGAGACAGCGAGAGACTGTCGTCTGTCTTATCTGTCTAAAACAGAGATAAACTTTTGAAATGCTATTGCTTTCACGCAGATGGACAGGCAGCGGGAACTCTCTGACAGGGAGAGAGAACACATACACAATTGTTACATAATTGCACTTTTCTTTTTTTTTACAATTCTCATGCTCTCTGTCTATGTCTTTGTCTTGGTGTCTGTCTGTGTCCTTCCATGCCCCCAACACACAACACACACACACACACACTCTCTCTCTCCAGATGTGTGGGTCGGTGCTGGCGGCTGTGGTGGGCCTGGCTGGCTCTGCTTACAGTTTTGTCATGTCAGGGCTGGCCTTGTTGGAGGGACCCCACTGCTTCACATCTCTGGGATGGAAGGACCCCTTTGAACAGCAGGGAGGGAAGTAAGTGGATTAACCCATTAAGACCCCTTTCTAAAAATCAGTGGTGCAAACCTAAATAATATGCTTTAGTTTCACTGGAGTCGCAACCCTGTTTTCTCTTTACTCATTATGTGCACACTTTTTATTTTATTTTATTTTAGGTATAATTAATCAGTGCCACAGTAATTTGAAAGAAGAATGTCCACATGATAACACAATGTATGTACAAATAGTGTGCGATAGACTATCCTTTCTTAACATTGTCTTTTCGGAGGTTCATGTTGCCTCTGATCTACTCTCCCTCTGTCTCCCACTCTTATTCTCTCTGATTCTCCCTCTCCCTGCCTTCCTTCTTTGTGCTTTCCTCTCTTTCCTCTCCCTCTCGGCCTCTCCTGTTTGCCGCAGGTATCTGTTGGAGCCTGAGTCATGGTCGGTGTGTCTGCAGCCTGTACACATAGTAGAGTGGCACGTGACTCTGTTGTGTGTGTTACTGGGCCTGGCCATACTGGAGTTCATTATCTGTCTTCTACAGCTGGGCAACGGTTTGATCAATGCTGTCTGCAGGCCCTGTTGCTACAAACAGGAATATAGTCTCAATGCTTAGGGATCTTGTAGACCAGTAGTTCCCAAACTGGGGGTCAGGATGGGGTGGGGATCCCCAAATTATTTGGGGGGGTTCCCACTCCCCAGATGATTAGCTGTCCAACAATGTCCAACATTGTTTTCTCACTCGACAGTATAACAACTGTGTATACTGTAAGTATAAGTGTACAGGATATCTGCACATTTCTAAAGTTACACATTTCAGTTGATTGACTTTTAAGACCTTTTTAATACCAAATTGTCAATTATTAAGAACGAGGCAAACATTGTGAAAATAGCTTATCTACAACCTCACAACTACTCACAGTTGAGCTTGTAGTTCGGCTATTTTCACAATATTTATCTGTGACACTGAGTCAAACTAAATGTAAAGGCAGCAATTCCAAGTGCTTGTCAGGGTGTCAGTTCAAATTAGCTCTGGTCCATAGCTCTAATGCGTTGCATTTAGAGCTATGTTACACTCGACTTCCGCCGATCGCATGAATGCAGACCAGCCTCTCGTCTTTAGCGTAAATAAAAAGAACGTTTTTGCTACTCACCAAAACAAAGGCGGGGTGTGTCATTATATAGCCTACTTTCCTTAGTGGGAGCACTCTGAGCCCCCCACCACACACTTACTTTTAGTTACCGGTACTCCACTGCGCCTTCTACCGATATTGCCCAGAGTATTGCCTCATAGAGAATACTTTTCCTCCGGTGAAAAAAATATCCCCTTCTGGCCAAGAAGTACCGTTTATACGTGTGGCTGGTCTACATTCATGCGAGCGGTGGAAGTCGAGAGTAACATAGCTCTAAATGCAACGCATTAGAGCTATGGACCAAATGGATCAAATATGATTATTTTGGCGGGTCGCGGCCTGAAAGGTTTGGGAACCCTTGTTGTTGACATGGACATGACATGAATACACATAATGGACACAACAGAAAAGCGCGAGTCGTCAGCGTATACAGTACAGACGTGTGCACACAGATGCAGTACATGCATGCATGTCCTAGAGTCAGCGTTTGGACAAGCACAGACAACCTCAGTCTATAGACACAATCAACATGAAAAATGTGTACATACAGTACAAGTGTGCCAACTTGACCACTGAAGTCCTGCCGTCACTGCCACTAGAGGGCGCTATTCCCCTGGTTCGTGGGGTAATTTATTGTGTTGAAATCCCCACAGGGGTATCTTAGATCGCCTCATGTAAGAATTGTGTCAGAAAAATAAACAAATCACCGGCGATTTTACTCATAAGTATCAACATCAAAATGTACAAACTTACCCAAAGAGTAGGCTAACACAAATTGTGTTACACAATAAACGCTAGAAATTAGTCAGACAACCCATGTCGCACACAACATACATGCACACGTCTATTCTCCATTGACTTGACGGAGCGTGACATAGCGTGTGTGTGTGTGTGTGTTTCTGTTTCTGTGTGTGTTTCCTTACTGCTGTGTTTTTGTTGCATATTTGCTGTGCACAGAGACCCCTTGGGGTGATGTTGCACTATAAATAAAAATAAACTGAAACTGAACGATTAAAATAAATGATGCAGAGCCACCCCCCTGACAGAAAATCCTGGATGATTTGTTTATTTTCCTAACACAGTTCTAAAATTCCGATCTACAGGGAATTCCAACACAGAAAATAACACCATGAACCAGGGAAAAAGCGCTCTCTAGCGGCAGTGATGACATAGTTACACAGTACACTGAGTACAGTACAGTCCATATGGGTCCATTTGGTTATTATGCCTATGAATATCATAGTTACACAGTACAGTCCTATTGGTCCATTTGGTTCCGTTCGTGCACTCTCAGGGTTACACATGAACACTGAGGATTTCACTGTGTACGTGTATAGCCTTACAGTCCAGACATAATGCGCTCACACACTTGACAGCCATGTCAGTGTAAACAGTACAACTTTATTTCACTTTAACTTTTTAGTTATAGATATCTTTATCTTGTTAAAGTGACAAAAATGCCTATTGTCAATAATGATAATAACCAGAAGCTAGTTTCTTGTGTGACTCTCTCAACAGAGAGAAGCATTTTCAAAGTATGAATACATGTCTGTGCTAATCGCTGGATGATTGGCACACATGGAGCAAATGAGCAAAGAAAACAGCAACTAAAATACAATGCATCTGTCAAGTTTGTGATTTTATTTTTTATTTGTATTTATGTTACTTTAATCCCTTGTCATCTCCTGTACACAGCTAGCGCACAAACTACACATATAATCATTGTCAACCTGGTACTGTAGATAGAATGAAACTGGCTAGTGGCCAATGGTAATTATGGTAAGCACTTCTATTTTCATTATTTGTGAAGAATTCTGGAAATTCTGAAAAAGACTTGCCCAAGATAGGGACACCAGGTTGCTAGTGGATGGTGGTACAGTAACTATTGAGAGTGTACAAAATGGAACCAAATGGGCCCACAAAAGTTCATTTGGTTCCATTTATACTCTTTGAGCTATATGAACACTGAGGATTCTACAGCATACAGTAGATTGGAAATGAAAAAGTTTGAGGGTCACTGTTGTAATACCATATACAGAGGCGGATATAACAATGGCATGCATGCCTGTGTATCAACTACACTACTGATTCTTAAGAAAAGTGTGTCTATAATTACACTGGATGGAAATTATATTTATGTTGAAATATACAGTATTAAATTGCCATTCGGCTCATACTTATAATGGCTGTTTGACAGA
Source organism: Protomyctophum parallelum (assembly GCF_964188405.1). Lineage (NCBI taxonomy): Eukaryota > Metazoa > Chordata > Actinopteri > Myctophiformes > Myctophidae > Protomyctophum > Protomyctophum parallelum. Next base: position 33,908,988 of record NC_139701.1, read on the forward strand.
ATTATTATGGAAGCGATTTGTGTAGGAGACTCAGGAAACTGATATATGTTACTCATGTCAGAAGTGTTGTTCGGCTACAGCATAGAACATGAATTATAATTGAAATGCAGGTTCTGTGGGATAAATACAGTTGGAGTTTAAGGCACCAAATGTAGCACTGTCCACAAACAGTGCAGTTTTTCATGACAACCGCCATGTACGGACAATGTCAAAGGAGAGATACGCCAGGAACTATATTGCAGTGCCAGTCCCTTTGAACACACACAGTCATGTAACTTTAGGACATGAATTGATCAATGATTACTTCCTATTCCATGTTTGGCACAAAAGCACAGCATTGCTATGAATGGACATTTCTGTTCTGTTCTTTTCTGTTTCTATTAGTTGGAACACAGATGGAGTTTCTTTAACACAGAGACAGGTTAATGTTTTTTGTGTGTTTTATAATGACATTTGTTACCATTTTCAGAAACTTCTATATTATTTGTGTTGATGTCTTCTGGATGCTATGTCAGTGTTAAAGACATTTTATATTTAGTATCATATTTTTTTAATGTATGTCTGTGTTGCCTTGAGTAAATAAATATTTTCCATTGTAAATGTCTTTGTCATTGTGTCATTTTGATTCTGAATGTGAATGTTTGCACTTGGCTATGGGGAGAGGAAATGTCACAGCCCTTTCTAGGATATTGATTGACATTGACACTTCAATTCACTGACCTACTTCCCAACACATTGGAAGAGGATTAGATTAGATGAATGCATACATTGGCAATCCTGTAGTGGGTCAGTGACGTGACACCCCAAAAAAAGTGTTTTTTTAAAACCTTTAAATAACAGGAATAAAAATGATTTACTTTTGTTCTACTCACTCTCATCTTTATGGAAACATATTTTGTTTTTAGATATTTTATTGGAATCAGAATTTATTCAGCATTTTGTTGTACTTGTGCCTAAAATCGTCATATGGTGTGACATGACAATAATTGTTTATAAAATGAAAATGGAGTACAACTTTCTTAAGTTGCTCACTTTATCAAAGTCCTTTATCATAACTAACCTGTGATCCACTATAGTTTTGTGAAAATGTATTAAATCTGTATATTATTTTCGTAATCAACACTCAATGTGAGGCCCATGTTATCGGTCTTTCAATATATTTTGCATTTATTGTGACAAAACTTTCTCTAAAATTACACAAATATTTGTGACTCTTCCTTAGACTATTTGCTATGTAATCCATAAACATTAATGGTTTCATAATTAATAAAGGTATGATTTTTTCACTATTTGGAACGTCACACCAAATTATTTAGTGTCACACCGTATGATCATATCTTCATTTTTCAAAGCAATCTGTGTTTTAACCTACTTATTAGGGAGTACTGAACTTTACAGATTGATTAAACAATTACTCAGGAAAAACAGCAACAGGAAAATTGCTTTAACTTTGAATAACATGGCAATGACTGAATAAAACGAAATTAAACACAATTTATTGTGGATAGTTGCAGATTTTAGGTGAAAATGTTTAAAACAAATGTTTAAATGGACAAAAGAAACATGGGACTTTGTTATTTATTGCTATATCTGTAGGAAATTACAGTTTGTATCATATGGTGTGACAAAAAAGTCATATGGCGTGACAGGAAAACAGTCACACCATTATGATAAAGTGTCACACCATATTACGTTTTCTGCACTTAACATAACCTTGAGGCTACTAGCTACACATTAGCATGCTAACAACATGCTAGCTATAACAAAGCAACATAGATTTACATGTAATTATGACCAAAAAATCTAATACCTTTTTTTAATGAAAAAGGTGTCACACCCACAGACACTTGGAAGAGTCGCATTTGTCAGCGTTCCAACAAGATCGTATTTTATGAAAATGTTAAAATGATAATTCACCACAGACACCTGTCATGCTATTGTAATGCAAGTGCTGAACAGCCTTACTGAAGAAGTACCTCTCTATACCAATGGGTGTGTAAACAATTGCCTGTTGAAATTTCCCAAAATGGTGTCACACAATATGATTTTGGTTTGGGGGACAAAATATTTTTGATCAGAAATGACTGAAAACATTATGCTTGGACTTTGAAAAGATTAGGCTCACAAATAGACATCTATATTATATTTATGGATTTTTAAAAATAATTTTAGCATTTTTTTCCTTTGTTTTATTTAAGTTCCTACTTTGAGAAACAAGGCCAGGACAGTCGCACCATATGAGTTTTGCTGTGTTTGGTTGACAATTCTGAAGAAATGAGGAATGAAATGTTTTAATCTTGAGTATGTTCACATGGACCATAATGTCCATAAAGCCAGGGACACCATGTCACGTCACCCACCCTAGTGTAAACAATCTATAGTGCATATGCACAGTTCTCCACTGATTGTGAATACAGGACGGGTGGGTACTAGGGAAATGTGGGCACCATTTTTTTGGGAAGACTGGGCAAGAGAGAGTGCAATAGGAAGCCGACTCTTCCTGTTGCCTACTCTCCACTCACCCGAGGAGTGGGCACTAGAGGTGCTCAGTCTTTCAAGAAGAGTGAAAACTGCACCTGTAAGAATGAGCTGTATCTAGCCAGTAGTCGCTGTAATTCTCAATTCTTCCTTGTTGCAATGCCTCATCCTAGGCCTAACCCTAACCTCACTAAAACAATGTCAAATCCGCCCAGGCGGTGGCGTAACCTTCTGGGCACCCGACTGGTGATCCAGTCGCAGTGTGCCGCGGGTTCGACTCCCGAGCCCGACACGGCCTTTACTGCATGTCATCCCCCCATCTCTCTCCCGTTTCCTGGAAGCCTACTGTCTGTCCCTTCAAAAAAACAATAAAAAGGCGTAAGCCGCAAAAAAATATATAAAAAAAAAACAATGTCAAATCCTAACCCTTCCCTAGTATACCCATTCTTCCTAGATGCCCAGTTTTCCCTAGTGCCCACTCTTCCCGAAGCCTGGTGCCCATAGACATATGCCCATAGACATAAAAAGGTAGACGCCTCTTCCGGCTCTGGGGCACATATCAAAATTGAAGGCACAATTTTCCCGAGATTCCTTGCGAAGCGTGAGCGGAAGTTTGTAAAGCGCGCTGTGATTGTCCAGTAGTCACTTGAGTGACAGCGAGAGACATGGAGGAGTCGCATAAGTGATGTCACTTGGGCAGTGATGTCACTTAGGCAGTGACGCAGTGTGCCTTCAGCAAATACCTTCAGCACTTCCGCTTGACTTCCTGCCTTCAATGGAGACACGTCGCTCCAATGAACTGCAGCGGCCAATGATAGGCATCTATTTTCTTATCTATGCTGGTGCCCACTCTGTTTTGGTACCCAGATTTCTCTAGTATATCCACTCTTCCTAGATACCCAGTTGTCCCTAGTGCCCAAAATGTTTTGGTCCCCACTCTCTAGGTCATCCTCATGAGGAGCCCTCCATCGTTGCTTGCAGTTGGTGCCCACCCTTCCTGATTATGTCATACTATTTTGCATGTAGGCCTATCATACCCCAGCACAAGCTAGGGGGATGTTGCCTCTTCTTGATATTTCTTGGTAAGAATAAGCACCCCAGTACTGGGGGGTTTAACAGGAGGTGGACCCAAGGTTTTAACAAGCTGTAAATGACTATCGAGACAATTAGTTTACTAATCTGATATTAGCATCATCCAATGCTATTTACTAACGGACTGTCTCTTCCTCCCTGTCAGGGTGCTCTGTGAGAGTCAAACCCAACTCTTCTTTTCTTTGTTTTCTTTTGACTACCGCTGCGCTTTGTCCCTATCTGGTCTTAGTGGGGGTCATTTACACTACCTAACCCTTGGTAAATGTGTTGTGCAGCTGCATGTTTGCTCTCTCTGTGTTGTAATCAGTTCCAGTACCCCCGTTTAGGCCGGGTATGTCCTGGACTGGAGTTTCCAGAGGTGCGTGTTATTGATCAGGTGTTTTCACTTGTTGTGTAAATCCAAACTTTTTGGAACCCTGGAGACCCTGGAGACCCTGACCCCTTAGTCCTGATTGGTTGTTGCCTGCAGCTGTCTGTCAACTAAGAGCTTTATAAAACAGAGAGGGAAGTTCTACAGGCCAAACGACCATCGTTCGCCTGTAGGCCTATACAGCACATATTTGTCGTTCTAATCTTCATCATTATCTTCCTCTCGACATGCATCAGGTCCTAGGCTGGAGGCTGCTGTGGCTGCTGTGTGCCACAGCAGCGTGTGTGTCTGGGATAAGGCGAGAGTACTTCATCCAAATAGAGGAGGTAATCTGGAACTACGCGCCGTCTGAGATGAACCTCATACAGAACCGCACACTGCCACAGGATGAGTATGTGGTGCACACACACACACACACACACACACACACACACACACACACACACACACACACACACACACACACACACACACACACCACACACCACACACACACACACACACACACACACACACACACACACACACACACACACACACACACACACACACACACACACACACACACACACACACACACGGTCATGTCACTTTAGGGCATCACCTTGAATGAACGCAGACTACCTACATACTGTTTAGACTGTATGTGACCGTCAATCATTTATGCCATAGCAAAATAACAAAGTAGTGTTTGCTCTTATTCAACAATGGCTGCACAGTCAGTTGAATGTCTATACTTTTAATTATACCATATTTATGTAAATGTAATGTAAATATGTTCTACATACTGTCAAGGAATACGGTCTACTGTGTCTATTTATATTCATCCTACCTATTTAGAAAAGCACAATGTTGTCAACAGATATTCAGTTGTGTGCCGTTAATTTATTGAGAATCTTTGTTTAAATATGTTTTGTTTAAATATAAAAAATAATAATTATACAGTCGTTTTATAATACAAAAGATACAAAACAAATGGTTTGTTTTCAACAATATCTAACAACATATTCATACAATATCAATATATATTAACAACATGGCAGGGATGGGCAGCATTTATTTCCAGAGGGCCATACTGACTTTGACAAAGTGAGTGAAGGGAATACACACAAACGCCTGGTGACAGGTGGGCGACCTCGCCCGGCTTTTCAAGGCAACCTCGCTGGACTTTAGGGGCGACCGTACAGGCGGGGTATCCAATGAAAAGATTACTTACATAAAACACTTCAATGCCGTATCAACTATTAAACAAGCCTATACATTTATGCTGTATCTTATCTTATCTGAGTTTATTAACACACCACCAATGTTAATTATAGGCTATAGTACATTACTGGAGAATTAAAAGTCAGCATTGCATTAAATATTACACAGCTTTACCTGCAAAATGCATTCAACAAAACATTCAACAATAGCCTATACAAGTCTGTTTATTGACACTTAATGCTGTTAGACAGGACATCAACCAATTACATCAGAGGTTCCCAAACCTTTTAGCCTGTGAGCCAAAAGAGAAATGAGATGTTTGTGCGGGACTCAAACTAGTGAAAATAGCCGATCTACCAGTTCACAATGTGTCGTGAAGCGGCGTGTTGTGAGCTTGTAGATCTGCTATTTTCACTACGTCTTAAACATTTTTATTATTTAATTTATGGAATTTCTTAGATAGATTGATTGATTTATTTATTCACTCTCTCCCTCTCTCTCTCTCCCCCTCCACCTGCAGAGAGGCCTCTGTCTTCCTAGCCCGTGGTCCCCAGCGTATTGGCTCCCGGTACAAGAAGGCTGTGTACAAGCAGTACACAGACTCCTCCTTCAGGACGGAGGTGGTAAAGCCAGAGTGGCTGGGCTACCTGGGACCGCTGCTGACCGTGGAGGAGGGAGACACCCTGGTGGTCCACATGAAGAACAACGCGTCGTCGCACTCCTACAGCATGCACCCCCATGGACTCAACTACAGCAAGAGTAATGAAGGTAGGTGAAGAACACAGCATCCACCCCCATGGACTCAACTACAGCAAGAGTAATGAAGGTAGGTGAAGAACACAGCATCCACCCCCATGGACTCAACTACAGCAAGAGTAATGAAGGAATATAGGGATATATTATGACGACGTATATTAATTTGATATCGCTGTTGTCGAGCAGAAACTTCTTATCCCCATATTCTAACTTTTGCTGTGTTTTCTTTGTAAATTAATGCCATACAGCGTCACACAAAAGCATCAAAAGTAGCAGATCTACAAACTTGTGGATCTGCTACTTTTGATGCTTTTGTAATTTTTCAGTTTTTTATTTATTTATTTATTTGAATCTTGAGGTTTTGGACAGAGACGATCGTTGCTGTCAGGCAGAAACCCTGTATCTGTTCAACTTTGTATACAGTTTTTTTGTTTTCTTAATGCCATACTTCAAAGTTCATACAAGTGTGTTGCAAAATGTAGTGAAAATAGCCGATATACCGTACAAGCTCATCGGGATGTGACACATTGTGAGATCTGCTATTTTCACTATTTTAAAAAGTTTTTTAGATTTTTTTTAATCAATATGGAACCGTTTTGGACATACAAGATTTCCACCCGACAGCAACATTATATAGCCTACTGTACATGCACGCACGCACGCACGCACGCACGCACGCACGCACGCACGCACGCACGCACGCACGCACGCACACACACACACACACACACACACACACACACACACACACACAGAGCCTGCCAAGTGTCTTTGTGTTAACCCTATGTGTGTGTGTATGTATGTGTGTGCCTTCCTTCCCAGGAGCCAAGTATCCAGATGAGACGGGTCCAGAGCAGAAGCATGACGACGCAGTGGCCCCCAGCGGCATGGTGACATACGAGTGGACCCTGACCGAGTCCCACAGCTCCACAGCGGAGGACGGCAACTGTCTGACCCAGTTCTACCACTCCCATGTGAACGCCCCGAAAGATATCGCCTCAGGACTCATAGGACCACTCATCACCTGTAAGAAAGGTAAAGATATCGCCTCAGGACTCATAGGACCACTCATCACCTGTAAGAAAGGTAAAGATATCGCCTCAGGACTCATAGGACCACTCATCACCTGTAAGAAAGGTAAAGATATCGCCTCAGGACTCATAGGACCACTCATCACCTGTAAGAAAGGTAAAGATATCGCCTCAGGACTCATAGGACCACTCATCACCTGTAAGAAAGTTAAAGATATCGCCTCAGGACTCATAGGACCACTCATCACCTGTAAGAAAGGTAAAGATATCGCCTCAGGACTCATAGGACCACTCATCACCTGTAAGAAAGGTAAAGATATCGCCTCAGGACTCATAGGACCACTCATCACCTGTAAGAAAGGTAAAGATATCGCCTCAGGACTCATAGGACCACTCATCACCTGTAATAAAGGTAAAGATATCGCCTCAGGACTCATAGGACCACTCATCACCTGTAAGAAAGGTAAAGATATCGCCTCAGGACTCATAGGACCACTCATCACCTGTAAGAAAGGTAAAGATATCGCCTCAGGACTCATAGGACCACTCATCACCTGTAAGAAAGGTAAAGATATCGCCTCAGGACTCATAGGACCACTCATCACCTGTAAGAAAGGTAAAGCCTGCTCTAGTCTGTACCAGTCCAGACCGCATTAATGCGACTAGACACAACTCTTGTCTAGTTGTCCAGTTTCAAGGCCAGTCCACACCAATGCAACTCCTTGCAAACTACCATTGGGGATAATGGTTGCAAGTAGTTGCATGTTGCAAGGGTTGCATTGGTGTGGACTGGCCTTTAAAGTAATTGCATTGCCAGTGTTGCAAAATTACTGAATAAGCCGTGAATCAAGTGTGAATACTATAGAATAACATGATTCAGACATGCAGTGTAATATCAATATTATTCATAATCCAATAATGAACGATAATACACTTAGCTCTTGAATCAGAAGACACACACACACACACACACACACACACATGACGTAATTACTGTCAACTGGCTGTCAATGGTGACGTAATTACTGTCAACTGGCTGTCAATGGTGACGTAATTAATGTCAACTGGCTGTCAATGGTGACGTAATTACTGTCAACTGTCAATGGTGACGTAATTACTGTCAACTGGCTGTCAATGGTGACGTAATTACTTGCCATCGAGATCTGCCAGTAAAACCTCTCCATGACTCTATCATAGGTTTTCTGTACGCCTCTCTGTAAAACATTGGAATTAAAGACTAAAGTCGGGTTATAACTGGCTTTCGATGGTGACGTAATAAAGGTAGGTTTCAGATTACATACATGTATACATAGAGGCATTACCTTTAATACACCCGACACTGAAACATATCTTTATTACGTCACCATCGAGAGCCAGTTATACCCCGGCATTGGTATACATATCTTCATTACGTCACTCTCAAACTCCATACCACGGCATACGAATCGAAGCGCCGGATAAACCACATACGCGCTCTGCTTGCGCAAGTAATTAATGTCAATGATATAGAGTAGGCTACAAGAATGCAAGTTGACTGCTCCTCTCCTGTGCAGGAACTCTGGAGAGTCTGGATCTGGCTGGAGACGGAGACGGATCAAGAGATTACCTGTATGCTCTGTTGTTCATGGTGTCCGATGAGAATATGAGTTGGTACCTCGATGACAACATTAACATCACCATCACCAACCCCGCCCCAAACCTGGAGGAAGACGAGGACTTTCAGGAGAGCAATAAAATGCACGGTGAGTCCATAAACCACCCAGGAAACCACATTTCTACTGCTGCAGTCAAAGGGGATTCCCCCCCCCCCCAATATTACATGTTATATTACCATAAAAATGGTTATTTGGGGACCCACTTGCAAAACCCTCACAGCCCCAAAGTGGTCCCCAGCGCACACGTTAAGAATCACTGTATTAGATTACATTCAGCAGCACCTTTGGGCAGGTCCAGGTAATTTGTGACGCCAAGGATTCAAACCCCGGGCTGTCACTTGGCCTGGGGAGATATTAGGCTTGATGCATGAGCTGGCAGGGCTACTCTGACAGACGCACGCACGCATGCACGCACACGCACACGCACACGCACGCACGCACACACACACACACACACACACACACACACACACACACACACACACACACACACACACACACACACACACACACACACACACACACACAAACACACACACACACACACACACACACACACACACACACACACACACACACACACACACACACACACACACACACACACACACACACACACACACACACACACACACGTGCGCGCA
>NC_139701.1:33923219-34058219 GCF_964188405.1 Protomyctophum parallelum
CTTCATCGGCACGCACCTCACAGATCCAGAGTACATGAAATGTACAGTAAAGTCCATATTCTTACTGTTCTTCTAAAACAGTTTTCACAAATACATGGTCAACAAAAGCGATTCAAAAGTAACTCTCCCCCACCTCCTCTTTCTAGGACTGGTGACTCCTCCTCCGGCTTCTCTGGTCCGACCTGGCACCAAGCACACCTATGAGTGGGTGGTGCCAGTGGGTGCTGGGCCAGTGGAAGGGGAGGCAGACTGCCTGAGCTATCTCTACTACTCTGCAGTCGACGCTGTCAAGGACACCAACTCTGGCCTGGTGGGACCTCTGCTGGTCTGTAGACCCAACACTCTAAAGAAAGGAGTGCAGGTGAGAGCCGGGAGACTCTTGGGTAGAATAATTAATTCTCAGCTGAATCCAGTTTAGAAACAAACTAGGCACGAGGACAAGGGGGTTCCACCGCACCTCAAGCCTATTTTAGGCATCTCAGGTACAGGACTGGTACAGTATAAGGTAAAAAGGAAGGCACTGGAGCAGACAGTTATATCCTTCATTTGTGACCCGATTTGAATGAGAGACTGCCATCGTGCAATTTTTTTAAATGAATTAATAGCACAGGCAGACTCTTCCCATACTAGAGCATGTCTGAAATATGTATCAGAGCTGAAATCGACATGTAAATATGAAATAAATGCTTAAATATGTATCTAGGTGTAATGTTAGAGACCACAGAAGTGAACCTTTCAAGCCTGTTTTCTCAACTCGCTGTTTTCTGCAAGACAATACTCTATAAGCCATATCTCCAAAATTGGTCGGTCAAATTGAACAACCAATATGTCGATTTGAAGCTATGATTCCCTGCTTTCACATGACATGAAAAAAAAACAATGGCAGTCCCTCAGTCAAATTTGGTCACATTTGTCAGGGTGCATGTAAAACAGAGAGAGGTTTCGATGTAACTATAACATCTTCGTCAGGTCAACGCATGAGGGTATCAATGTAAAGGTCTGTGGCTCTGTGCATGCTTGTTAATCTCTCTCTCTCTCTCTCTCTCTCTCTCTCTCTCTCTCCCTCCCTCTCCCTCACTTTTGTCTCTCTCTCCCCACTCCCTCTCTTTCCTTCCTTCAACAGAAGAACTACAATAAGGAGTTCAATCTCCTAGCCACAGTGTTTGATGAGAACCTTAGCTGGTATCTGGACGAAAACATCAAAAACTACACCACGGCTCCTGCTACCGTTGACAAGGAGAATGATGACTTTAAAAAGAGTAATCAGATGCATGGTGAGGATGGGACGCACCCACGGTCTCACGCATGTGCACGGCCACACGCACATAATACGCTTCTATCGCCCTGATCAGTCAATACTACAATAATTCTAATACTAAAATGTCTGCCTCCTCACCTCCTCCATCCACTGTCCTAACTGCTGTGTTACTGTAAAATTGGTGACCTGCCGAAATATGTGACCATCTTGTGGACTTACCATGACATCCAAACCTAAATCACCGCTGTTGGTCTGTTTGTGAATTAACAGACAACAGACTGGACTACTGGTATTTAGGCCACATATTGCCATATCTCAATTCACCTTATGTGAAGTCCACAAAGATGGTTTTGATTGATTGATTGAAATATTTATTAACAGTTTGTAGAATTTACAGTACATTTTAAGCACAAACTCAATACAAAGTCACATTATTGACCAATTTCACCGTAATACCAGCCACGCTGAAGTAAGAGGCATTTATTGGAATGGGAACCCATGTCTACAGCACAAGAGATCTTATTTTTTAGCTCTTGACTTACACAACATATAATGACTTATTGTCAAGGGGAAATATTGCACTTATACACTTCAGACAGTCCTGCTATCAACCAGTAGGTGTTCTTATGCACCAGGGTCTATAGTGAAACCACCTCCATGCAGTGATGCAGATGTGCTAGTTATATTGTATTAACATAACCTACCATACACATTGGTTAAAATGATGTTTTATTTATTAAAACAACCTCTCGATTGTACATTTTGTGATATACTGTGGTATGGACTGAGGTAGGCCCTAATGAGTAAAGGTGTGTTGCATTGATGATGTCATGACTCATGATGAAGAACAAAAAGGAAGTAAGTTGTGAACACGTTATGAACTTAGAGTATAATAGAGACGGCACCCGGAGGAAACCCTGAGGCGAAATGGACATAGTGGCCGAATTTGGTATTGCAGTGCTGGGCCAGAGCTGGTCCGTTGACTATCATTGTGCGTGTTTATGATGACACGTGAATGCTGTTTCATACGTGAACGCGTGCAATGATAGTCAGTGGCCAGCGCATGTGTTTGGCCCAATCCATCCCAGAATGCACTCTGTTCCTACCCGAAAGGAGGAGTGAAATCGCCTCATGCGCTTTTGAGCATGGGAGGATGGGAGGAGAAATCCGGTGCCGTCTCTATTAATATATACTCTAACGTTATGAAGCTACCTTGTTTTGAGTGTGTATTATTCTTTAGGAAATACACATTGGTGTGTTAACACATTTTATCAAGCATCGTCGATTCGTCACGCAGCCGAACATAAGATCATAACATCCAGTCTGGGTTTTAGGCTCTTCAAAATAAGAGTTGAACAGGGGAAAATGCTTGCGTGAATTATATCAAGTTATTAATAAATGCTGACGGGCTAAGTGTTAACCTAAATTCAGCACTAGTCATATTACTACAGTAGAACCTTCGGCGTATGAGTGATTCCCTTATATAATTATATTATATTATTTTGTATTATGTAATTGTTGGGTGTCTGTCTGTATTTTGCATTTATCGGACTGATCTGATTTGGATCAAACAGCATGACTTTGGGGTAGGTTCTGGAACTGCACTATTGATTATTGTTGATTGATTATTATTAGTATGAGTATATTTTCAATGATGTAATGCCGATTAAGATTATTAAAAAGGTCAAGGGCACAGTGCAAGGTCAAAGTTGAGCCCTAACCCTAAAAGCGCTCTCTCTCTCAGCCATCAATGGCTTTGTGTACAGGAACCTTCCAGGGCTGACCATGCGCAAGGGGGACAGGGTAACGTGGCACCTATCGGGACTGGGCTCGGAGGCCGATATCCACAGTCTCTATTTCCATGGAAACCGGTTCCTCTACCGCCAGACCAGACGTGACACCATCAGTGTGTTCCCACACATATCCTACACTGTCACAATGGAGCCTGATGTAACTGGTGGGTACATAGCGCATGCATTGCACGTGTGCACAGCAGTGACGGCACGCACACACGTTTGTATTTCTATGCTTAGAAAGGACATAGGACATCAGCAAAATTTTAGGACAGTGATTTTATGAATGCCTTTTTTTTGTTGCAATTTTTAACCCTAACCCAAAAGTAGTTTATCTTCAAGATCACGACGTGTAACATTGTGAGTTTGTAGAGCTGCTATTTTCGCTGGGCCAGTAGGCTATAAATCATAACTCGAAGTCTCGAACCCCAACCCTTAAACCTAACCACTAAAATGTCTAATTCTAATCCTAACCCCAACCTGAATCTTTTCGTGTGTAACTACAATGCACGTACACATCTGGTGGTAAAGTAAAGCCCTGCGTTTGTGTGTGCTGGTAAGCTCACAACATGTCACAGCGCGGCAGCGCAGCTGTGCGTTGTCGGCTATTTTACAGCATAATACAGGATTATCGTTAAATATTACAAAAACTAACTTTTTTAAATGGCATTCATGAAATTGCCTTACTAAAATGTTGATATCCTCACAACTCACAAGTATACAGAGTAATATATGACCATTATATATGTACTCCAGGTCAGTTTGAGGTGTCGTCAGCTATGCTAGACGACTATCAGGGTGGGATGCGAGCCGACTACACTGTAGTGGGAGAGCGTCAGAGAGAGATTCCATTCCATTCCAAAACCTACTACATCGCTGCCATGGAAATTACCTGGGATTATGCTCCCAACCGCACCTGGGAAACGGAAATGTTTCATGGACTGGCAAATAGGTATCATATCAGAAACGACATGCAACCCAATTTACAATTTAGGCATTTAGCAGACGCTCTTAATCCAGAACAATTTACAGTAGGCAAGAACAACACATACATAGAAATAGTCATCAAGAATCATAAGCAAGCTAAGAACCTAGCATCTGTCTAATTGTAGAATATCTGTACAGTGAAGCTATGAGTATACACTATAAATGCTTTCTAAATTACATACGTTTAGCCTTTGCATACACCTGTAAGGTTGTCGAGCCTTGTGCAAGTGCCACGGCAAGTGCTACGAGTTTTCAGACTACGGCGGAAGATTGGGAGTGAGTTGCAGACATGTAGATAACATCAAACATGCAATTAAAAAATAACCTGTGTTCCAATGAGTGCATTGTTAAGTTCCAATAGTCCAATGTAGTTCTTATTTGCAGTACACACATATCTTAACAAGTCACAAGCTTAGTTTTCTTTGATTCAATATTTATGAAACCCACAGTCACAGTTGACCATACTTTCATTAAAAAAGAAATAGCAAAAATAGCCAAGCTACAATCTCTGAAGTAGGGCATTAATTGACCAAAAAACATAAAATGTTGAAATATGGAGATACAAGGTTTATTCCCAACGCAACAATATATAATACACTTTATATTGTCCAAACATGTTTGCTCCCTAACTCAGGCACACCCCATCTCTCTCTCTCTCTCTCTCGTAGTCCTGGTGCAGACTTTTTAGACCAGTTCATAGGTTCTCGCTATAAGAAGGTGGTCTACCGCCAGTTTACCGACGATACGTTCACCAAGCAGGTGGAAAGACCAGCTGACATGGAGCACCTTGGGATTATGGGTAGGTTTACAATAATGCACAGAAAACATTTACACACATATTCTTTAGAGTTTAAATGGTTACATTAAATATATGTGTCCCTCCCCTCCCCTCTCCTCTCCTCTCCTCTCCTCTCCTCAGGTCCTATGATTCATGCTGATGTGGGGGATAAGATAAAGATAGTCTTTAAGAACATGGCGCGGAATTCCAGACCTTATTCTATCCATGCTCATGGAGTAAAGACGCGCAGCCCTGATGTCCACAACACCCCAGCAGGTAGGAGACAATTAGACTGACTGTCAATACATACCCTTGGCTTCCCATGACTTCCCTTGACTAGAGAGACTCAACGGGTACAGAAACAAGCTGTGTCTGTGTGTGTGACTGTGACTGTGTGTGTGTGTGTGTGTGTGTGTGTGTGTGTGTGTGTGTGCGTGTGTGCGTGTGTGCGTGCGTGCGTGCGTGCGTGCGTGCGTGCGTATGTGAATTACCGGCTACAGTTTTGAAGTAGTCAGACTCTAAACCAGTCTGTTTGTGTGTTTTTTGGTACTTTGCACCTGGCAGGTGAAACACACAATTACTACTGGTACGTCACAAAGAATACTGGACCAACCGAACAGCAAGAGGCATGCTCTGTTGGGGCTTACTACTCTACTGCTGATGTGGAAAAGGTAAGCGCACGCACGCACACACGCACGCACACACACACACACACACACACACACACACACACACACACACACACACACACACACACACACACACACACACACACACACACACACACACACACACACACACACACACATACACACAAAGATAATGGTGTTCGTATCCTCCTGCAGGACCTGTATAGTGGTTTGATTGGACCACTGGTGATCTGTCGAGAACAAGAAGAACAAACCACAATGAGCTCAGAAAGAGAGTAAGAGTAATGTAATGAAATGTGTTTAGCAAAAATCGGCCTATAACAGTCCGTTCTGAAGAATTTGGGGCAGAGGTTATTGGCATCCAGAGAGTTTGTGCAGTGTTTGGCATCGGCCGGGCCAACGGTGCCGGAGATTAGCTGTACACAGATGGATGGATGGACAGTTGGAAACACACACACACACACACACACACACGGACGGACGGACGGACGGACGGACAGACAGACAGGAAAACATACTCTCTCCCCAATGCCTTCAGCCTGGTGGAGACAATAGTCAAGCCGGCCAATATCAATAGTCAATGATCATTGTACATTGCTCTTGTCCCCAGTAGATATAAGATAAAACAATGTCTCTACCAAAGCACAAATATTGTTGCATTTATCCAATTAAACTAATTAAAAATGTACTAATTTGAATTAGTGAATTAGAATTTCAACATTACATTTGTTTCCACAATCCTTAACAAACACCATGACGGTTTTTCAACCATACGCAGTGGGTGTAAATTACTTATTAAGTAATTTAAACTACGTACGACACTAGATAGTCTGCGGTTAATTCATTGAAAAGGGTTCTTCTTCTTGCCTTTGGTAAGACAACAATGTATCTATCAAGCACAATAAGTGCCTCTCCCCAATAGGCAGTGTCAAATTATACACACAATTTCAGTCTTAGCCACTAGAGGGCCATGTTAGCCTTACATGGTAATTATTTTATGTAGGCCTACTGTATATATGATTGTTTACATTCATATAATTATGTATATTTTATACCTGTTATTTGGTTTTTGGAATATGTTGCATTATTATACATTTTATAGTTCAGTGGTGTGTGTGTGTGTGTGTGTGTGTGTGTGTGTGTGTGTGTGTTTGTGAAAATCAGTCTATACAGCAACACAATTAATGTATAACATGTTACTCTATTATAGTCTTCAGGTTTAGTTTCTGGGAGTGAGGAAGTGTATGTTGTTTTGTACCGTCTATGTTATATGACGTCTAATGTCTTTGTATTGTGTTTCTTCCAGATCTCTAGGTCTGAAGAACGAAACAGAAGAATTTGCTATGCTCTTCCTGGTCTTTGATGAGAATAAGAGTTGGTGAGTGGCTACAGAATCCTTAACCTTAGCACTGTATGTCCAATCTAGTACTGACTACCCGTGCCTTTCATTGAACTGGTTGAGAATGACTACCCGTGCCTTTCATTGAACTGGTTGAGAATGACTACCCCTGCCTTTCATTGAACTGGTTGAGAATGACTACCCCTGCCTTTCATTGAACTGGTTGAGAATTACGGTAATAACCTTGTGGTTAGAGTGTCCGCCCTGAAACTGGGAGGTCGGGGGTTCGATCCCCGGCCGGGTCATACCAAAGACTGTAAAAATTGGACCCAATGCCTCCCTGCTTGGCATCAATGGGTTGGATTGGGGGTCAAATCAACTAATGATTCCCGAGCGTGGCGCACGCTGCGGCTCACCATCCGCAAATTTCACTGTGGTAACGTGTATGACTTTGACTTGATGGTCTGAATAAAAACTAAATCAGCAGTATGTCAAAAATAATTAACTGGATATGTCTGTATATGCAACCTGCAACAACCTTCATCATTCACTACTGGAAGCAAAGAACGAACATTCTTTTTGCCAGCCAAGTCTATGGACTGTTTGTTCAGGGCACCGCTACCTTCACAAGAGTTTGATTGTTTTGTTTGTGTGACGAACAACATGTGAAAAGTCTCATTGAGATTGTGCGACAAATCCAATGTGATATAAATCTTAAATGGAATAAATTAGAAATTAGAAATTATTTGGACATGTCCGGTTTGGCAAAAACATGAATTCATTGCTTAATGACAAATCACTTGATGTCCTCAGGAAATGGTATTCTTAACCACTTATAACCAGATCTGTATTCTGGGGAAACTTAGTAGATCTACTGTATAAGCTCACAACGCGTCAACAGAAAAGACACCTGTATAAAGTAAAGCGTGAGTTGACTCCAATCTATGGAGCATTGGTGTAAAACGAACTAAAGTACATTTATTCAAGTACTGTACTGTATATTTAGGTATCTTTTACTTAATTGGAGTATTTCATCGTAGATCTGCTATTTTCAAAATACATTTGAAAACGTACTACATTTTTGATACTTTTGTACTTTTAGTAAATTTAGATACACATTCACACGTACAGTACTGGCGTTGCCATGATAAGCCTCCCATTTCTGCTGTTTAATGGAAGTTTGTTCTGAACAGGGAATGATCCGTTATTTACAAGATGTGATGGTTTATATCAGTTTGTTCTGAACAGGGAATGATGTGATATGGTTTATATCAGGAACCAATACTTGATTTCTTGCTCTTGTCTCTCGTCCTTGTTTTTTAAAAGGTACCTGGATGATAACATTGGAGAACACGTCAGGAACCCTCCCAGCAATCTGAAGGATGATGACAAATTCATAGAGAGTAACAAGATGCATGGTGAGGTGCACGAGTGCCATGTGCGCACGCACGCACGCACGCACGCATGCACACACACACTACACGCACACACACTAGACAACACGGCATAACGCATATTCTAGTGGAACATGACTCAACCACGACACAGTTTTCTGCCCCACGAAGGGAGGGACTTTCACCATAGACCGTAACAGAGGGACGACATCTCAAGCGAACTTGAGCCACGAGAGACACCACTGAGCGAGCTAAAGCGAGCGAGTTGCCGTGTTGAACGTTGAGAAGTTTGCTTGAGGCGACTCAGCACCGTCCGAGTGCTCCCTACCCCACTGACGGCCCAATCACAAGCCGCAGAGCTCCTTCCAGCTACTCCCTTCATGGGTTGTTTTTCGTTCTTTGGAATGCCTCGCCAAGCCGGTGAAGGAATGGGTACAGGCTTTAGTTTACACCTACACCTACTATTGGTCCAACTGTCATTAGACCGACAATCTACCTCCCTAACCTAACCCTAACCACAAGCACAGAGCAGCGCATGCTCGACCGCAAGTCTGACCGCTGTTTCCGCATGTCGGTCCGTTGCGTTGGTGTGTCTAATCTGCATGTACTCGAAACACGCAAACTCGAGTCTCCATGGCGGCGGGCAGGAACTGTGCCATCACCCTGTGCCACCCTGTGCCACCACCCTGTGCCACCCACCGGACTCCCCAATTTGTCTATTTAACGTGTGTTTGTATGTGTGTTTTCTCTGTCTATGTGCAGGGATTAACGGCCTCATGTACAGTAACCTGGTTGGTTTGAACATGGAGGTGGGTGATAAGGTTTACTGGTATCTGATGGCAATGGGCAGTAAAGTGGACATACACACAGCCCACTGGCATGGCCACAGTGTGGAATATAAGGTAGGCCTACAGTACACACAAACACAGCAACGCACGCACACACACACACACACTCTCACTCACGCATGCACGCTGGCACACGCAAACGCACACACACACCCACAGTCCACACCCACACCCACGCAAAGTCATAGCACTAACTGCATTCCTTCTACCTCACTTAACATTAACTACACAGCTAAATGACCCGGGAGTGACAAAAGTTTGCGGTCACACAATTGGCAGGTGCTTTGCGATAGGTGCTGGGTAATTGATCACACCACCTGCCAATTGTGTGACTGCAAACTTTTGTGTTTCCCTGGTCAATTGGTGATGACGTCTGCGGTAAACAGGACGTATTTGTAAAATCAGTTCATCGATTGTTCCGGCCCCCCTCGCCCGGAGAGAAAGATGTCCGTGTGCATCTCTAGAAAAAGTGGAGATAATTCACTAAATACGCGTTTTGTGCCAGAACTTTCACATGGATATAAAACTAGAGGACCATTTTTCACACCACGTCTTTGGAATTATTTAATGGGTGAGTACAAATGGAGCATTTATCACATTTATGCCGCATATGTTAAAGTTCTACCAGGACCCGGTGCAAGCCATCTATGCCTGAGATACATGAAATTTTACGAAGTATAATTAAATGATCACAGGCATTCTAGGTCTACTTATCTCCTTAACCTCTGCCTTCCTCCTCCTCTCCTTCTCCAGCTGGGTGGAGGTCCTCATCATACTGATGCTTTTGACCTGTTGCCAGCGACGTTCCAGGTATAATCCTCGTCTGCGCTCACCTTGAATCACACACACACACACACACACACACACACACACACACACACACACACACACACACACACACACACACACACACACACACACACACACACACACACACACACACACACACACACACACACACACACATTTTTCTGACCATGATTAAAACAGGAAACACAACAAACAGATGTTTGGTCTTTTAAACATATTTAAACATAAACAATAATGAGTTCTACAAACATTTTGTATGGTAAAAAAAAAGCACAACGCACTAGAAGTGTTTCTTGTCTTCTTTAGACGGTGAAGATGCTTCCTGAATATCCTGGTACCTGGCTGTTCCACTGTCATGTTGCTGACCACATCATAGGTGGCATGGAGGCTCTATACACTGTTAAAGAAAAAGGTGCAGACTGTGTGTGTGTGTGTGTGTGTGTGTGTGTGTGTGTGTGTGTGTGTGTGTGTGTGTGTGTGTGTGTGTGTGTGTGTGTGATAGCGTTTTTTATACAGAAATGATGCAATACTAGTGACTTAAAGACGATTTGCGTAGTGTGTTACTGATCAGTGATGCAGTGTTTCTTCTGTCTCTGTAAACAAACACAGCAAGAAGATAGAAGATGATTCTTTGGCTGAGCAGACGGAGCAGACGAGTAAGGCCCAGACACAGTCAGAAATGAAACAGACTCAGCTGTTGACCTGTCGATGTAATACACTTTAGAACTTAAATTGCCAAGAAACCATGGCAAACCCAAATGTAGCTGCAGTAACTGTTGCTGCACATTTAGTAAAATAACATGAAATATAAATGATTGTTATTATGCTCATCATTATACTGTAGCATGCTGGGCTGTATGCACCTGCGTACAGTATTGTCTAATTTCAAGTAATTTCATTTTATTTGTATTTTATTGACATTTCAATGTACAGTATGTGACCCGACCTGAAAGATGTATGTAATAAAAAGTATGAATATAACATTATTATTCACAAACATTTCCCACAGACCATTGGCTATAATTGCTTTCCAAATGAGAGACAGGAGAATGTAAAATATGATGAAGCAATGTATAATTCAATTAAACATAAAATGCGTTTTCCACTTAAAATCAATATAATGCTGGAAGAGAGAGAGAGAGAGTATCACTTCCCTTTTGACCCCATGGTGGTGCTGTAGATACACAGAGATGCAACACAAACGTGAAGGTGCAACACTGACAATAAACAAAATCCTCATTTCCTGACTGAAAGAAATTCATGCCACTTTTTATATTTGTCAAACAGCATGTAAACCACTCTGTTTGGCTAGGCACAAGGTGTAGACGTTTATGTCCCAAGTCTCTGTTCCCAGAAACTCAGGGGTAGAGTGGCTGGATGGTAACCGCAAGGTTGCCAGTTCGAACCCGGGCTCGCCCAGAGTTAGTGTCGAAGTGTCCTTGAGCAAGACACTGAACCCAAAATTGCTCCTGATGTGCTGGTGGTGCCTTGCATGGTTTCCGCCACCATCGGTGTATGAATGTGTGTGTGAATGGGTGAATGTAATGCACAACTATGTAAAGCGCCTTGGATAAAGGCGCTATATAAATGCACCATTAACCAATCAATCAATCATGCTCGTGCTTGTTAGGGGTCATCAATGTGTCTACATGTCCGTGGCAAATTGTTTCATTTTCTGCAACACACCATTCTAATGTTCTTATTCAGCATTTTGATCATAGATAAGACTGAATGTATTTACTGAATGTCAAGTCTCCAGGTTTTCTTCAGAATATGTATGACACTAACACTATGGCGTATTAGGAGTGCAACTAGTATAGTCTTTCTCCAGCATTTTATTTGTAAGGACCCCCCACAAGCTAACATGGCGATGACCCCTGCTCGTAAGCAATATAAGTGTGCATTGTTATCAAATGCCTTTTCAAGGCCCCCCTTAATCAAGCTCTCAGTGGGTGTGTTGCGCCACATGAACTACCTACTGAGCTGCATGCACTTAAAAAGATTGGTTTTCAATTACTGGCTTCGGAATACATAGTAATTTACTACCAACAATCTTTATTTTGTTATTGAGAATTTACTCACACACAATGTTCAATGCATTTGATTTTTGGAAACAAAATCGCAGTTTGTCCAACTTGTGGAAAAGCTGGTGATCTACTACTTCATCCTGTCATACTTCATCCTGTCATACAATGTCAATCGAAGATTGAATTGCATTTAGAACAAATTTACCTCTAAATTCATTGTAGGTTGTGCAGTTTGTAGACCTGACTCCTCCCATTCCCAGCTCCTAATTACCCTCTAAGCCAATCTTCTCTCCCCTCTCCCTGATTGACTTGAGTGCTTTCACCTGGTTTTGCCCCTGAGATGGCCTAGTATTCCCATTCCGCGCCTCTATTTCCCCTTTGCCCATCTCCTCTCTCCTGCCCTGCTGCTGCCATGGTGAGAGACTGCCTTCGCCATTGAGTCACTGACCCACCTGCTATGGCAAGTTTGTATTAATGTGACTTTGGGTATTTAATGGGACTGACTGAGTGTATGTTTAGGTTGGTTACATGTTTGTCCATGTTCCTGACAGTTTGTCCTTGTATTTTAGTTTCAGTCAGTGTCGTATCTGGACAGTGGACAATAATAATCATTCTAGGCAATAACACATGTTCTTGTGCAAATGTATGATGTTCTGTCTGTCTTAAGTCTGCAGTCACTCTGTCTATGCAAGGCCTGCCTTTGTCATTCAAAAGCAGGGTGTCGAGATGGTTTGTTTACGGTTTACTGTCTGTTCCTGCTGCAATTTGTGTAACAATAGAATTGGTGTTGCCATAGGCTATGGTTGATCAATGGATCAAGGCCTCTACAGTAATTTACCTTCCAGGGAGGAGCCAAATGCCAGTCTGGAACAATGTGTATTTGTGACTCTGTGAAAAGCAGTGGGATTTCAATGTAAACGGGGTCATTCTCTCCGACGGCGAAGGCCGTCGGACCTATGCTCTGTTCTCTACAATAAATACAACTCTACATTTCAGCTCACTCTCTGCCTGCGTGTTTTTCCATCCGATCGTCTGAGGCTTTGATGCCTTCGTCCTTTGTCTATTTTATCTAAAGTTGTAGTTAGTGTATGGTTAGGAAAATACACGACAAATGGAGCCTGAACACATTTCCATGGGGTGGATCATTCCATGCCAGGTAAAAAGAACCGGTGGACCAGTGGACAATTTTGACAAATTGGCGTTGAGTTGATTTTTTTTCGGCGAACGGCGGAACAAAGGGATTCGGCGACCGGAGTTGGAGGACGGCACGTGCGGTGCTCGACATGGACGGCGACGAAGCGGAGGGAGCGGCCCTCCAGACACGCCATGCAGCAGCGGGAGGAAGCGACCCTCTACAGCGCATCGGATGGCGACCTGCGGATCTTCACATCTCGACGGGGAAGCGGCGGAGGTCCCATGCGGGGAAAGAGGCTCTACAGGCGGCGATCGGGAGGCGTCTCTTAGACGGCAAGCAGCGGCCAGGAGGAGGCGCTCTACACAGGCCTTTACCGAGTGAGTCTTCACCGAGGGGGGTCCCCGACCAATGCGGCAACCGGGAGCTTTCATCACGGCGCGCGGCGAGAGGACGGCACGGCGCGATTCATCTCATCAGTGGTCGCAAGCGGCGACCACGTTTTCATTCATTCTTCATTCTTCAAACAGAGCAGATCTGCAAGCTCATGATGTTGCGTTTCAATCGGCCTGTAGCTGCACAAGCGTTCATATTTTTCTTTCCAGTCATTATGTGATATTTCATATTCATACTGTCTGGAAGGGGGGAGTGTGAATATGTGTGTTGGATGGGACACGGAAGGACAATGGACACACGTGGCAGTGCGCGGAAAAAACATTGCAGGTTTTCTTCATACATGATGCAGTCCTCAGGTTGACCACAAAAGGTACGTCATACATGCATGTGTAGAAGGGGGAAATTATATTTGAGAGAGATTTAAAATACAGTATGGACAGTTCTGTGTCGAATTTGTGGGCTAAAGTAATCAGAGCGAAAATGGTAGTCAGAATAGTTAAGTCTATTAACCTTACTCGGTCATTCTGTAGTATGGGGCTAAAAGTAGCTTTTGATGAAATAGTAGCATTGATATTATGTATCGCTTCATCTTGGAGCAGCGACTGTTTTTAAGGTAGATTGATTTTTTCTCAAATGAATAATAGATATTAAACAAGTTAAGAGACAATGTTTTGCGACACTAAAAGAGTTCATTTATAACAGATGGAAGAGATTCAACAATCTATCTGTATTCAAAAACGTGTGTGTAATGTAAGTTTATTCAACATATAATGTAGGCATGTGTTGATGTATGTTTTGTCGAAGTTTAAATTAGTTAACAAGTTGATTAAAGAGCCTATAGGGTCTTGGAAATGATTAAATAATGGTAAAGCTTTACTAAAACAATTGATGTGGCTGTAGTCAGTCGGACGATAGCGCTCCTATCAATACGCGTCAGTGGTAATTCGTCTTGGTATTAATAGAGCTAATTATTGTTTTCTCGTATGAAATTTAGTGTGCGAATAATAGTCAACTAAAAAGGCAGTTAGGTGCCGCGACGATGCGAGGTTTTGCTGTTAATATCGAGATAACTTGGACCTTTGGAAGTGAGTGAGTAAACAGTAGTAGCGTAGATAGGGTTGCCACCTTTGAGATCTTGAAATAAGGGACACTCTTTACACCTGCCGCGGCCTTGCAGGCCGGCAATATTAAGCAATACGTTGAAGCAATAAGTCGAAGCAATAAGTTGAAGTTTGTATGCTATCCACAGCTTTTGAAGTAGAATTTTGTTTTCCAAATGAGCATAACAACATCAGCAGCCCATTAGAAAATATATGCCAGCGACCCCCATAAGAGAAGATTTTTCAACCCATTTAATTTCAAGTACCAGTTTGACTAGCCCTCCAAGCAGAACCCAAATGCTACTGAAGTTTCTGACATTTGTTCGACCCAGTGCATTGGGTCCTGTTCCACGTCGTCCATGCCACCTGATTAAAACATTTACTGGCTCATGTTTACATGTTAAAACGCCTCCCCGCGCTCTTTGACGATATTCTTCAGTATGAGGCTTTCTGAATATGTAAAGTATAAGTACACATACATACCTTTGCGAATATCTCCTGTGGCGCGGAAGCCGTTAAGTATTTTTAATATATGTTTGCCCGATTTGGAAGCTTGGATTATTCTTTTCCTTCCTTGTTTATTGACACCTCATTGTACCGCCTATCTGGCTAGCTAGTGGCGCTATAGCTATGACACAGCAGATCAGAGGCAGGGACGTAGCCGCACAAGCCAACCGCACACCGGGAGGCGGTACAATAAACGGTAAACAAACAAGAAGAAATAAAGCGACCAAATCGGTCAAACAAAGATTAAAAATACAAAACGGCTTCCGCGCCACAGGAGATATTCGCAGCTGGATGTATAGCTACTTAAAGTTACCGATTTCAGAATAACTCAAGGAAAATAATGGCGTCACATGCCGCGGGTCCTATTTTAGAGAGAATCTCCACATCCGCATTTAGGAATTTCCATACGAAAATACAGTAGCGAGCAGGGACCCAACGTAAAACTCAACAAAATATCAAAAAAGTTTTACGTAGGGTCCCGAAAGGGGCTACAGTTTGACATGCATTAGTATACGGACCCCCATTTAATGGCATTTCTATCTCTGGGACCCCCAATTCATATTGTAAAATCAATGTTAATTTAACTCTGATGGTCCATTTGGTTCCATTTGTACACTCTCAGAATTACAGACCTATATATGGGTCCATTTGGTTCCAAACTATCATTTAGCTGGGGACCGCCTGGAACTCCCTCAAGGACCCCTGGGGGTCCCCGGACCTCACTTTGGGAACCACTGGTACTTTAGGTAGTGTGTGCCTCCCGCTAGAACAATTGTGCTGACTTTAATATTTCCTGTGTTTTGTTTTGTTCATTATTGTTAAATTCAGTGTTGACGTGTAGGGGCTATTTAGGAAAATAAGGAACAAACTGCGTTCCTTATTGGTTCAATAAGGGACGCATCATTTAATTCTCAAATAAGGGACGATTCTGTATTTTAAGGGACGGGTGGCAACCCTAAGCGTAGATGAGTGCATTTACCCCGGCTGCCTAAAACAGACCGGAATAATGAGATCGCAGCGTGCTGTTATGAATCAAACCTTTGAAGGGAAATAGTTTCAAAATATAAATGGATTATTAAGCGTGTCTGCAAAAACTTGTGTGTTTCGAACTGGAAACACAGGGGAAGACAAAGGTGTGTTGTGTTTAAATGTCAGTTAATTGTGCTAATCATGTTCCATTTTTGCATTGTTTGAAGATTACCTAGTTGTCAGAAAAGTGGTTTAAATTGGAGTAAATAATTAGATAAATTGAGTCATAAATAGCCTATTATGAATCAAGAGGTTTTCCTCAAGACGTGAAGAGAGTATTCGTTATTATGGCTTAGACTCTGGCCTGTTAAGGAAAACCACGCCTTAGTGGAGCAGAGTCTGAAAGCAATATAAACGTATATGTTATGACGTCCTAAATGTCAAGAAAGCGGTAATGTTCAACTATCATGGCTAAATGAGGCCGAAGAGAAATCATTTATGACAAGCTGTATATCCTAAAACGTAAAGTGCAAATGTCAATTATCATATATGCATGAATATGCCTGGAATTATTTTTGGGGACTTTTAAGTGTAACTTTCTGTTTTTTCCTAATGTTTAGTATAGTACATGTGATTGGGTCAAGGGGGGTCTAAGATAATTATTGTTCCACATTTTGAATTCAGCAGACGGTAAGTCTGCTGAAAGGGGGGATGTGTCGTATCTGGACAGTGGACAATAATAATCATTCTAGGCAATAACACATGTTCTTGTGCAAATGTATGATGTTCTGTCTGTCTTAAGTCTGCAGTCACTCTGTCTATGCAAGGCCTGCCTTTGTCATTCAAAAGCAGGGTGTCGAGATGGTTTGTTTACGGTTTACTGTCTGTTCCTGCTGCAATTTGTGTAACAATAGAATTGGTGTTGCCATATGGTTGATCAATGGATCAAGGCCTCTACAGTAATTTACCTTCCAGGGAGGAGCCAAATGCCAGTCTGGAACAATGTGTATTTGTGACTCTGTGAAAAGCAGTGGGATTTCAATGTAAACGGGGTCATTCTCTCCGACGGCGAAGGCCGTCGGACCTATGCTCTGTTCTCTACAATAAATACAACTCTACATTTCAGCTCACTCTCTGCCTGCGTGTTTTTCCATCCGATCGTCTGAGGCTTTGATGCCGACTCTTCGTCCTTTGTCTATTTTATCTAAAGTTGTAGTTAGTGTATGGTTAGGAAAATACACGACATCAGTGTGGGAGTTCTCTAGTTAGTTTTGATTCCTCACATGAAGATGGGGGACTGCCCATAAGTCAGACCTGTGTGGCCGGTTAAGACTCAACACGTGCTGCTGCACTCATGGCTCCCCGCTCAAGGAAATGACGTTGACGCCTTACAAATCTGTTTACATTCTCCGTGGAAGTGTTGTGATTTGCCTGAAAATATCGTATCCGGGGGAAATACATCTGACGGATGTTCCAGCCAGACACTTAATTCCGACTATATGCACTCTCTGACTTAGGTTTTACAATGTATCTGACTAGCTTGATTCAGTTTACAATAGCTTCCCTCGTTGGTTAATTCTTTGCATTTCTTGGATCTGGAGGATGGACGGGTCCCCCAGAAATACAAGAGGAGCAGGGTGGTGGAGTCACTGACTGCACTGGAGGTCCGCAAGGCTTTTGTTGATGTCCAGCACCTGGCCTAAATACAGGCACAAGATGTGCACACAATCTCCATGCTAACTGTTTCTAAGGCCCCATTTACACTGGCAGCCTAATCCAGCCTGAATCAGACCTGTGCCACATCCAGATTGGAATCCTATATTTTACTTATTTAATAAGTCTAAAAAAAGAAAAAGTCACATGGAATCGGATTTTTACAAATGCGACTTAATTGAGCCACATTCAGAGGTGGTTTCAAATCGGATTTCAGGAGATCCGTTTCAGTCCGAAGTTGTAACCTGATCTAAACCACCACGGATTCCCCTGGTTGTGTTTAGTCTTGTGTCAGTGATGCTGTCTTGTTGTGCCTGCCTGGGCAGAAGGCATATTAGATGTGATCGGCTGGTATCTGTACACTACTCTGAAGCAGCTGGCTGGTACCTCCTGCAGGCCATTCTCTCCGGCACTATAGGCTCCCTAGGCTGGTTTTATACTGGCTTAATTAATGACATGATTACTGTCAAGCCATTAATTAGTATGGGGCCAGGTGTGAATTCCGAGTGGAAACCTGAGATAAACTGGCTAATAATAGGATGGGATAGATTTTCTTTCAGAACCTCGAAGTATACCCTTTTTTGCATGTAAAAGGTGTCTGGGGAATTATTTGTTTATTCTGGTTAATTGATCATCACCATCATACTAATAAATATTATATTATTTCAAGAGTAAAGGAAACCACTAGAGATGCACAAAATTGGAATTTTGCATGGTCAAATGGACTTATCAATATAGTTTCCAGTAGGGTTTGCCTTCGTTTTTGTGCATAGTTCCCATTTTTCCAAGGAGATCAAGGCAGCTTGTTCCACACACACACACACACACA
This sequence comes from Protomyctophum parallelum, assembly GCF_964188405.1. NCBI lineage: Eukaryota > Metazoa > Chordata > Actinopteri > Myctophiformes > Myctophidae > Protomyctophum > Protomyctophum parallelum. Next base: position 33,941,750 of record NC_139701.1, read on the forward strand.
CACACACACACACACACACACACACACACACACACACACACACACACACACACACACACACACACACACACACACACACACACACACTCGTAGGTTCTCTCTCAGCTAATTTACAAACGGCACAACTGTAGGGTCTCTCTTATTTACAGAGCTTACATCCGTTCTCTACGAGAAAAAAAAATACACAGTAATACCTGAGTGTGTACTGTGTATGTGTGACTCAGTCACAAATAAACTATCAATATTAAAAAACACTTTTTAAGAGAACACAGAATGCACCGTTTTAAAAATGCAGTGCATATTAACTGATACTCAATAAAAATGTTTGTAGCCAACTACGCCACCCTTTGATTAATCAGCAGAGTAAAGGGAACTCTGACACTTTGTAATTCAAGGTCAACACAGGTTCGCCTTTAAAACCAGGTAGCATAAATAACTTTAAAACTCAGTGAAGGATTGAATACTGAAACAGGATGTTGGGGGGTTACAAAAGGATAAGAACTTTTATTGGGCTAATGCAGGGGGGGCAATACTACATGTACAGGTACTTACAGGCCACCCAGGTCTGAAACCTGGGCCCGTCTGTCATCGGCGTGCAGTATTGCGACCTCGCTGTTCTCTCTCTCCGTCTCATCTCTGGGCAGCCCCCCCACGGCAAGGGCGCACACTCAGGGGGTCATGGTCGTGGCACTTATAGCGTCGAGGGACATGGCTACCACTGGCCCCCACATGGGGGTTGTGACGCTTACAGCAATTCTAGCGTCGACAACATGGCTGCCACTGGCCTCCGGCTGCATCCTGGCCACCAGGATGCAACCTTCTCCTTCCTTCTCCCAAACACTCTGCTCTCTCTTCCTTCTGCCAGCCCCAATGGCTATAGTCAGAGTGATTTTCGTCTTTTTTTCAAATCCTCAAAAATGATCACGCTTTTCCGTCACGCTTTTTGTCATGGCTATAGTATGCCGTCCGAGATGGGCTATAGCTATAGCCCATGGTCAAAAATGATGAAAAATGAGGATTTGAAAAAAAGACGAAAATCACTCAGAGACCATGGGTTAGTCCTAATAGGCCTCTTGATTACTGGCCCCACCCATGCCCAGGTGCAGGTCATTTGTCACTCTTTCTTTAATGCACTCAGTTGGTTAGTGAGTCAGGGGAAAGATAAAAGGTCAAAAATCATGCAACACAAATAAGCAAAGTAATGAAGTAAAATCACTCAACAATAATCTCACTCTACAGCATGCAAAATTATAAAACACAGCAAATCATGAAAATCACATAAACCAATCTAGATTTCCACCGGCTCGTAATATATATGTGTGTGTTGCGTGAGCAAAGCAGCCGCTGTGTATCGTGCAATATATACAGTATAATGGCGCAGTTCTATTCAAGGTGCAGGACGTTATTCAAGGTGCAACGCTATTAAAGGTGCAACATTGTTCAATGTGCGTAATTCGTATAGTCCGTGGGTGGCTCAAGAATAGCTAAAGTCCAAGTCAACTAGTCCACAGTAGGTTCAGGAAGAGCAAAAATAAGGTCTAAGCCTGTAAGGCCAGCCTATCGTTATTGCCTATCATCAGGCCGCCTAGCAAGGCATCACCTGTCATCAGGCTGCTGAGCAAGGCTCATGCCGGGCTCAGCGTCCTAATTTGTAGAATCGTAAAATCCATCTGTTATACAGTAGCTGTGATTCTGGGCGCAGATGTGGAATTCTAATAAACAGTGCATTCTTATAACCTGATTTATTAGGCCTACTGATGCACATAGTAGTTCAAACAATGTAGTGTCTTTACTTGTTGGCCCTTTCGAACAGAAGCCAGAAATCACTGATTGAATCTGCAGCCTTCATCAACACAAAAAGGCTATAGCTGAAACCGATATATGATGATGCATTAATTGTGATCCCTAGAAAACACCTATTGACATTCGGCAGATTAGTATCTGTATTGTGAGTGAAAAAGTGAAAATGTGGGACATCTGTAGTCACCACATACTCTGCCTGTCCTTTACTCTCCCCTCTCACCTATACTCCTCTCATCAGAAACAGCGTGAGGTTAACAGCATTTTCCCAGCTTGTGTTACAAGAGGTCTAGGAAATGTAGACCTTTTCTTTCAGTGCTTATATCATTTCAAGAGAAGGGAACAGACAGTGGTGGTTCTACAGCCTGTCTGGAAATGGTGAACAAAGCATGATCCTAAATTAAACTCTGCTAAATTAACCCATTAAGACCCGTAAGGCTGATTCTACAAATCTTCTAAATCCTAACCTTTTCTGAAAAACCTATGTTGTTGTTACTGTCAGTGGTTCTCAAACTTTTTGGCAAGGACTCTTGGTCATTTTGGAAAACAGAACTATATAGGCCTATATGAGTTACAAGTATATGCATTTGTTTTATAATAATATTAATAATTTAGAATTTGCAGTTCGTTCTCCCCCATTCCCAATATCATTATCTACAGGGGGGGTTCCTCCAGTTCCTCTTCGCCATCATCCCCACACAGTTCAATACCATAGATCTATCCATGGTCTATCCTAGGGAAGATGTTCAACGTGTGTAAACGCAAACATTGTGTAACACAGGGGTTCTCAACGTTTTTGTCTGGGGACCCCCGGAAATGCTTTTGCCATGTCTCGCGACCCCCGCCTCGCCCCCACTCACCACCACCAATACAAACTGACTGCAAAAATAACCTTAATATATCATAAATGAATACTGAAACCAGATATAATCCTTAAGGAAAGTTTTTGCATGCACCACGTACACGTACTATGTACTGTAAACTCTTAATTTCCATTTTCCAGCCATTCAGGTTTTTTTTAAATAATTTGGCGACCCCTGGGCCTCGAGGGGTCGCGACCCACGGGTTGAGAACCTCTGGTGTAACACAAACATTGAAGACGAAGGTGAGGACGCAAATTCTGATTGACCGGAATTAGATGATTTATGATAATGTATGATGATAAGAGCGCCCGCACTTCACACGGGTGTGTTTTTGTTTTTCAAGCAAGCATGTAGGTGGGGAAAACATCACTGAAGTCACCTAAAAAGGAGATATTACTGACATTTTGTCTGTGAAATGTAAGCACCATTATGAATATAGAGGCATGTTATAAACAAGTGCAACTGTGTAAACCACTGTTCAGAACATGTATAAGTGCTGATAGGCAACTAACTTACTTACTTACTTACGCCTTCTGCCCCTTCTGGGGCATAGGCCGTCAACAAGCGATCTCCAAGCATCTCTGTCTTGAGCTGTTCTCTCCAGCTGGTTCCAGGTCGTCTTCATGGTCTTGATGTCTGCTTCCAGGTCTCTGCGCCAGGTGTTTCTAGGGTGACCCCTTTTCCGCTTGCCCTGTGGGTTCCATGTTAGGGCTTGTCTTATGATGGTGGTCGCAGGCTTTCGTAGGGTGTGGCCTATCCATCGCCATCTGCGTTTCCTCATTTCTTCTTCCGCCGGGAGCTGGTTGGTTCTCTGCCAGAGTTCGTTGTTACTGATGGTGTCTGGCCATCGGATGTGGAGGATCCTCCGCAGGCAGCTGTTGATGAAGACCTGCACCTTCTTGATGGTGGCAGCTGTAGTTCTCCATGTTTCTGCTCCGTATAGGAGGACCGCTTTGATGTTGGAGTTGAAGAACCTAACTTTGGTGTTGGAAGTCAGTTCTTTGGAACTCCAGATGTTCCATAATAGGATGAAAGATCCACGGGCTTTACCGATTCTGGCTCTAACGTCAGCATCTGTGCCCCCCCTGCGTGTCGATCACACTGCCTAGGTAAGTGAAGGCTTCAACTTCATCCAATGCCTCGCCGTCCAGTTTTATTGTGTTGGCGTTAGCTGTGTTGATTTTGAGGACCTTGGTCTTGCCTTTGTGGATGTTGAGTCCGAGTTGTGCCGAAACGGCTGCCACGTTGTTGGTCTTCTCCTGCATCTGTTGTTGGGTGTGCGACAGTAGTGCCAAATCATCTGCATAGTCCAAGTCGTCGAGTTGCTTCCAAGGTGTCCACTGGATTCCGTACCTTCTCTGTGCCGTGGAGGTCTTCATTATCCAGTCAATGGCTAACAGGAAGAGAAAGGGTGAGAGCAGACAACCTTGTCTGACCACAGTCCTCATTTGGAATGCCTCTGTGAGCTGCCCTCCGTGGACCACCTTGCATGTCAGTCCCTCATAGGAGTTCCTGATGATGGAAACGATCTTGGTTGGCACCCCGTAATGTCAGGCAACTAACTAACAGAGAATGGAATATCCTGTGAGGTGTGTTGTATAAAATCACCGATGTGTGTGTCGTCCGCACGGGGAGTGAAGAAGAAAGGCAGGACAAAGGTTCTCCAGATCTCAGCGTTTATTTGGTAAAACACAAGAGATTCAGTCGCTACAAAGCAAGCATGTCACAAAGGTACATGCAGTTTGTCTGTTCCAACCAGCCCAGTAAGAGCCAAATGAAGACTCGTTCGAACAGCCCCATTCACAAGAAATACAAGGTGTTATATACTTCAGATCTGATCCCTCCTCTCCAGTACATGAACTAGGCACTTCCTGACTTTTTCGACCAATGAAATCTGGGCTAGTAGCTCATTCAGGTTTACAGAGGCGGGCCTCTTTGGCAGAGACACTGTTCATGGAATTAGCTCTAACTTTGCACTAAAACAACAGATGATTACTTTAAAGATACACTGACAAATGTAGTTAAACATAACCGGTCCTAGATGAAACTGAACACTCTAATGAACATAGTTAAACATAACGGAACTGAAATGGAACTGAACAGACTATATTAAGAAGTGAATTAAAACAGTTTGACTCAATAGAGGAAGTTATAATCTTATAGTCTCATAGTACATTTTAAATCAGTACAAATTGCACTCACTTTTACTAGTTTCATAGCGTTCCTCATTATTGTTGAAAGTGTTGAAAGTGTTGAAAGTCATTCTTTAAGTTTTAACTGTGGAATAGTTTACTGAGAGTCATTGACAAAGAGAGTGACCAACTGGTCACCGGAAAATTCCAGACTCACAGGGACTCACTCCAGGGGAGCGAGCCTCAAAGCGTCTAGAACAATGACCTTTGATTCAGGTGTGAAGTGTAACTATTCTGTCTCCATGGCGTCTGAGACTTGATCAAGTGGCCTCTTGTTGAAACAATCCTATGAGATCACTTTAACACATTTTACTAACCCAATGATATTAGTACTTTGGTTCATTTTATAAGGAATTATACGACAGGTGTATTGTCCACGGGGATGACTGTAGAATCTGGAAGAGTTCCAAGACTTGTTGATTAAAAGCGGAACAGAACGTTACATTACATGGGGCTCAGGGGTAGAGTGGCTGGATGGTAACCGCAAGGTTGTCAGCTTGAACCCAGGCTCCCCCAGAGTTAAGTGTCGAAGTGTCCTTGAGCAAGACACTGAACCCCTTGCTCCTGATGTGCTGGTTGGTGCCTTGCATGGTTTCCGCCGCCATCGGTGTATGAATGTGTGTGTGGGGTGAATGTAATGCACAATATATGTAAAGCGCCTTGGATAAATGCACCATTTACCATTTTACAACAATTTACTATGTATTATTGATCACCAAATTTGCTGTCAGGTTTTTGTTGTGTCTTTCTATAGTGCTGTATTTATGGAATTATGGTGGATGAAGCTTGCGTTGCAATGCATTGTAAGCTATATAGATCGGCAATTTTCAGCGATATTTAGTATAGACTAGAACAAAAACAAGTTGCTAGTACAGGGTTTTGTTTTGGTGTAGTTTACCGTTATACACAGGTACTGTATGCCGTGGCAAAGTTTATTTGGGAAAAAGTGCATACCGTCTGCTAATAATTTCATCCATTGACCACGTCTAGCCTGATACGTGGGCATGTCGCACAGGGAATAATTATGCAATCTGAAATAATACGAAACTACAGCACTGGTTAAGCCCCACGGTGACACAGCCAGAATGTGGCGTGCAACTTCAGCATTTTCTGTTGTTCATGTGTCAGACCTCAATCAAGTGACAGTTTTCTCAAGCCGTGTCACCTTGAGTGCTGGAATTAAAATGTCTTCACATCTATCTTCAGAGCCTGGATTAACCAAGGCATTCAAGAGAGGTGTGTGTGTGTGTGTGTGTGTGTGTGTGTGTGTGTGTGTGTTTCAAAGCCTCTGATTTATCACTCCCAGCTGCTTGTCTTATCAGTATTAAGGACACTTTATAGTATGTGGTCTGATGGCTCTATAAGTCCACCTACCCCCAAGGACAAAGACAAAGAGGATTCAGCGACTTTGGATTTCTTTTGCTGTCAGAATTTCAAACAACGTTGGGGACTTACAAGGATGCTTGTTGTTCCTCAACAACAGCAAGAGTTACAAATACGGAGTTACAGAGTTCATGTACTTTTTATTTGCATTGTAATCCCCATAGCCTGGGGACAGGTTTAGATCGCCTCATATATATTAAGCAAATATATTAAGCCGTTTCTGATTTTTGATTTTTGGCATGGTGTTAGGTATGGGCGTAAGGTTTTAACGATTTGGGCTCGCCCCCTAGTGGTCCGTTTGCAATTTTAAGCTCACAGCAGCCATCGTGGACGCCATCTTGAAAATGATGCATTTCCAGAAGTTATTTATCCCCAATTTTTTTGTATGTCATTTAGCATACGCAATACTAATAGAATCCATTGGAAAATCTCTTTTATCAATTATTTTGGTTTTGAACCATATATATACTTTCATTTTAGATTCATTGCAAACAGGCACATATTAAGAAAAAAACCCAAGTAGGATGTTGTTACTAAACCGACATTTCACATTCCAATCTATGTGTAAACAAATAGAGCACCGAAGTCCTGACGTAACTCGCTCATCCCGACGATTCCCCTGGTTCGCGGAAGTAATTTCTCTATGGAGAATAACATGGGGTGATCTTAATATCGTCTACTATAAGCGTTGTGGTCCAAAAATAAACAAGCTGTCTCTGCGTTATTGTTATGGAGGTGTCTCTGTATCGTTTGCAACAGTCAGTCACTCATATATGATACAGTCTGCTTCTAGCGAAAATGTAACTAATTCAGCAGCAGTAACATTAGCGTTTTCTCTCAGTCAGTTGATTCTTCATATCCATATGAGTGAAGCGGCCGGGGTGACATGTTTATTTTTCAAACACAGTTGTTATATGAGGCGATCTAAAATCGCCTCAATGGGGATTTCAATGCAACTAAACAAATACATGAACCTGGGGACTGACGCCCTCTACTGAAAGTGACGTCAGACTTCGGTGCTCTATAAAGCGGATTATGGTGCAACATAAAAAGATCACTCTAATTAGCACTACCGTAAGAAAGGCCTCCTTTCTCCCTTTTTCTCCACACTCTACTTGGGAACCTAATGATATACGTTGTCATAACACCCGTTTTAACTGTCTGCCAGCTTGTCCCACATGGAGATCTGTGTATGTGCCTGTGCCCACTGGCAGAGCCTGATTGGTTGAGCCTCAATTGGCTGAGGCAAGCAGAAGTATCTCTCTGTTCCTCTTGAATGGTTGGTTGGTCATATACATTAAGTTCTTATATTATGTTATTATAATTCTCTCACTGAGACAGAACCCATTCCCAGCTATGTTGGTGGTGAGACAGTAGTACAGGTATTGGACAATCATCCTGCTCTTTCCTAAACTAAATAAAAGCTTTCTGTTTGATTTATTCTATAATAGAATATAGGCTACTGGACGATAATCTGCAGCACAGCTTTATCAGCAGCCAACAGCAGCCAAAACTGACAGTTTATTTAAAAATATAAGATGTGAATTTACATACATATTTACATACTGTACTCCCCCCTCTTATATCTCACTCTTTCTCCTTTTTCGCATGACACAGATAAACAACAGACTTATTTTATTCTCCAAATGTAAACCTCTTGCAGGGAGAAAATAAATACTTCCTCATACAGTAGTGATCCTTGGTCATAGCTCCTCATTGATGCATCATAATCCTAATTCTTAGATAGTAGGAATAAGACAAGATACTTGGCATGGTCTGCAACAGTATTGGGTAACATTACTTTCTCTAATGTAACTTCATTAGGTTACTGCATTATACTGCCATTAAAAACAATCCCGTTACGTTACAACATTACGGTATACCTTCTGAGACTTAATTAATTATTTTTGCATTATTTTGTGTTACCAATTGAAACCAGCCCTCGAGGGGAAGCTGCTGTTGTGGAGCTGCTGGACTTGATGCTTCACCAATTTGCATTGACGTTGATCTCCTCCTTTCCCCAATAAATCCAAAAATAGTGTAAATATAGTAAAAAGATAAAGTCTCGCACATGTTGACAACGGAGTGTAAACAATTAAAACCCACAAAAAGTATTCTTGTTATATAACGCCGTTACACCCAACAATGGTCTGCAAAATGGTGGACCAACTTTGACTTCCGGTTTGAGTGAGGACAGATCAACTGGACAGAGCAGGATAACGACCTAAGACCTATGTTGGCCTTACTGTTTATCCCATAGATCCGCTGTTAAATTAAGTTATTCACCAGTCTAAAGAGGGACTGAGGGAGAAATGTCAGCAGTTTCTTTGTCAATCAGGAGATCGACCATTCTGAATAAATCTCATTAACTCAGCAACATGCCATTCTCCTCTCTGTCATAAAGCTGCAATATCGGAGAAATTGACCACATTCGCTTTGAGTGCAGAGAGAATTGAAATGAGCTGATCAAACATGTAAGCCCCCGAACATTTTCCTCTTTGGCCGGCAGGGCTGCGAGTTAACATTCAGTTAACCTCTGAGGAAATATGAATCAATTTCTCAACAGAGAAGTAGTACTATAGGTCCCGAAGATCGAAATTATAAAGTTGTGGACGTTTTAACAACGGTTAATCAGTACAATGGATTTGTTTGTCCTGTTCCTCACGTGAAGCAGAATCAGATTGATACATTTTGGTAAAATCAGATTATGCAGTCTGATTCTTTTGTTTCTATTAGAAGATAAAAAAAGAGCCCAGAAATACAGAAGGTGTGTGTAGAAGTGTAGTGCATCCTCCCAGGTATTTCACCTGGTTAGCTGGTGTTCCTGCCATCACTGTTTAAGGCTATTTTAAATTGCCTTCCATCATTGTCAGACAGAGACGTGTAGCTCTGCACCTGGGGCTGTTGTCACTCAGACCTATCGTAATAGGGATCTCTCTCTGAGCCTGCAGAAACGATGGAATCTAATCCGTTTGGCAGTCAATGCCTTCTGAAAACAAAAGCTCCCCAAGAGTTAATACAAATGGCACTGGTAGCAGATTGACATTGACAGACACATACATAAAGACCAAATTAACACGTGGATCAGAGATCACGAGATCTGTTCCATTTATTTCAGGCAAATTAGCCATCTTTGTCACAGTCACAGACTTTGCCTGTCTAGCTCTTTTATTTCTATGTTATGTTCTAGTTGTTTTGGTTCTATGTTGTCTTCCCCAGGTGTTTCTCATGTGTAATCACTAATCAGCCCTCTTGTGTATAGTCTTGTTCCCCAGTCAGTCCTTGTTTAGTGTCACTTCTTGTTCAGTTCAGTGTTTGTGACGTTTTCCCTGTTGTTTTGTAATAAACCACTCAATCTTGGATTTTGAACTCTGTCTGCTTGCTGTCCTGCATTTGGGTCCTCACCACACCACCGGAACGTGACAATCTTGGAACTACCTCAGGGGTGGCAGCTTAATTCTTGCTTGTCAAGTAAGGTGACTATGAACTGAGTTTTGTTAGTTTTGTTAGAAACAAGTGATATATGATTTTGTGAGTTTTTCATCAATGAGTATTCCAAGTAATTTTGTAACCCTTTCTAGAATATTATTATCTATCTGAATTCTGAATATTGGGAAGGGATTATCTGTGAAAAAAATTAAGAAAGCTGGAGGAGAAGTCATTTATATAAACTAGACCTGTACGTGCCCGGCGCAGTCGGCCACCGGCCTACTTAGGATGCAACTTGGGAACCTAATGATATACGTTGTCATATAGCACCCGTTTTAACTGTCATCCAGCTGTGTCCCACATGGAGATCTGTGTATGTGCCTGTGCCCACTGGCAGAGCCTGATTGGTTGAGCCTCAATTGGCTGAGGCAGAGGCTGTAAATTGCACAGGTGAAAGGAGTTGGCCCCATTAGGCCTACTGGCAGAGCCTGGCCCAGGTGAAAGGAGTTGGCCTCATTAGGCCCACTGGCAGAGCCTGACCAGAGCCTTTTGTGGTGGTTCTGGAGAACCGTGGGTCCGACCAACTTGATACCGGGCACTGTTCTCCCTGTGGGGGTGTGGAATGCGTGTGTTGAATGTGAAGTCGGTGGGCGAAGCGGTTCTCGAGTTACGTGCATCACACACACACACACACACACACACACACACACACACACACACACACACACACACACACACACACACACACACATACACGCACGCAGAGACGTGGCGCATTTATAGTAGGATGAGGAACAGTAGGGGGGCAAGTATTGAGCCTTTGGGGCACTCCACAGGAAATCAACTTACTTATCAATTTCTTGCTGATAAGTATAGCTCTTTAAGCCATAAAGTTAGAGATTCTGTAATAAAATGTTGTTAATGACAGTGTCAAATGCCTTAAATAAATCAACAAACACACCAAGCGTAATTTATTTTGTCTCACTAGCTAAGGAGATAGGCCTATTATCAAGTAATTGTGTGGGAGATGTATGGAAGGCATTTCAGAATTTGAGATTTGAGTTAATCAAAGTCAGATGCATATGATTTGAGATTATAAATGATATCGGTAAGCTCTTTCACCAGTAGCTACAGTCACGTCATGCACTCCATATCACACCTCGTGACACATCACGCCACCATATATGCCGTCTCCATATATGAAGATCACGACACTGACCTCATCAAACCCTGGATAGCCATAGATTGAGAAGTTTGGATCATCACCTAGATCTGCATATGGAGCCAGCCAGCAACTCTACATCTGACCTCAAACCCATAGAGCTGACCTATGCTAACATTCCATATGTTGATCCTCCCCACCCGTCCTTCTTCTTCGATGTCTCCCTTTTGACTGATACCTGTCCATTCAAACTCTAGACGGGCCCGCCCCAAAGTTATTAGAAGAGTTCAGGCCCTATCTGGGCCCTCATCAAACCATCATGTACACTCAAGACACTGCCCCCGCTGCCACCCTTAGATTAGATCTCCATATATGGAGCTGACCTGTTCTGACATTCCATATGTTGATCTGACCTCATTAAAACCTGTACACTCAAGACACGCTCCACATATGGCCAGTACAGAATTCATCCCATATGTTGATCTGACCCCCCATCGCAAAGTGCCAGCACTCGCCCAGCAGTCTGCCGTCGGCTGTGCACAAAGGTCAAGGTTGCTTCTTTCCCTCAGGGCGTCTTCATGGTTAATTTGATGACTAATAATATGTTGACGATAGAGCGAGAGAGACAGGGAGAGAGATAAGGAGAGAAAAGCGTATGTTTAGTTCAAATGGCCTACACTTTATTGCTGATCGAAAATATGTTTTTGTTTGTCTGCTCAACTTACAGCAGTAAGAGTTAATAGATATCCAATTTGGACCTTTATAACATACTGGATGCCCTGGGTCTCTGTCATGCACCTGAGAGTAAGCCTGTGATTATCATGTTTGACGTGTCAAGATATTAGATGGCATGCCCAATTACACCACCAACAGTATGGGCTGTCGTTTTCACTTGATGTTTCAGTAATCTTTTGGGTGAACATAACCATCATGCAGAGAGTGCGGAACTGCAGTCAGAGGGGAGGGAGGCTTTGACACGATGTGTTTGGGAGAATTTATGGGTTCTGGAGTGGGCCATTGACCACACACACGCATGCACACACACACACACACACACACACACACACACACACACACACACACACACACACACACACACACACACACACACACACACACACACACACACACACACAGAGCAACGCATCTGAATCAAGATGAACCCATATTTTCACAAACATACTGTGTGTATTTGTGTGCTCATCACACGTGCGTTTATTCAAGCATGCACTGACCTGTTTGTTACCTGCCTGCTGATCTATAGACGATTCCACGGCACGGTGCGTGTCCTGTAGGCCATCTGTAGGCAATCATTGCTGCGGTGTCAAGCTGTGCTTAATGTGACACCGCAGCTATGATTGCCTACAGCTGGCACCGCACTGTGAATTTGTCTATGATATAGATCAGCGGTCCTCAAACCTTTTGGGCCGTGCACCCCCTGTTACCTCCTGACCTAGCTGACACACCCCCCAACGCTAAGTCTTGTTGTATTTGGCCAAAAATGATACATTTTTAATATGATTATGGCAAATAATCCCAGAATGTCAGTGCACTGGGAGACATGCAGCTGCTGTATACTCCTGTAGCTGCTCTATACATCTCCTTACAACAGTGGTTTGCCAGATTTTGTCGTTTGTGTTAAATAAAACTGCTGAAGAACTTCATATGGCACCATGCCTCGCATACTCACACAGCCTAGCTGTTTCTCTTGCCTCATTTTCACTTGCTGTAAAGGTGTTTAAAGAAACACAGGTAGCTGTAGAAAAAATACAATCGTTAAAATAAGCCTCTTTGCTGCCTAACTTGAATTCTAGTTATATGCTCCAATGCGTGGTTGATGGGCCTGCCCTGAGGCTGGATAGAAAATCAAATTTAGTCTGTTTAAGAGTTCCATTATTCATATACCATCTCTTTCTTGCTGTCCAACTGTTTTGTCAGTGTAGATGGACTGGACATAGGCTACAATGTAAGTCCATAGAGGGAGGAATGGACGACTGCTGGCGCTATAATAGGCCAATGTGAAAAGGGTGCCATTTCTTCTTACACCTTGGATGGCAATTGGATGATTTGAGGCAATTTGTTCCAAAAATGTGTTTTGCAAAAATCCACCTGTTAGTGGTGCATATAGAAGGCCATTCTGGAAAATATGGGGCAGAGGTTCATCATTGGCATCCAGGGAGTGTGTGTGCAAAATCTGGCATTGACCGGGTTAAGGGGGCCCATGCAGACTGACTGAGTTTTCTGACATTTCTGTGAAAATTGTAACTATTGGGGCAGTTCAGCAAGTTTGCATTTGCCATGTATTGAATTTACTTTAATTTTGAGACCATAGGCATAGAGCATAGTGGGTGGTTGGGGCCCGGTGGCACTTTATATTGTATTCATAGGTACTTGAATTCCATGTGACATTCCAAATAATGCCATGCAGACAGCGATTTAGTGCTCTGTGAAACTAATAGCAGGGCCAGGCTCATTGCTTTGATAAAAACAGCACATCACTGAAAACTAATATTCCATGACTTGACAGATAATTAATTGAGACCATGGCTGCTGTCTTCTGCTGTCTAAGAAAGTTATAGTGAGTAAAAGGGAGAGATCGATGTAGACTGCATGAGAGAACATTAAACCATGATGTAGCTAGATAAATAGCCTACGTACATTGAGTACATCATTGGTTGATATCCGGTTGTCCAGAACAGTAATTACAACAGCGTGCGTGTGCGCGTCTGTATGTCTCTCTTCTGGTACCTCTCTGTCTCCCTGCCTACCCTGCCTTTCTGTGTGACCGTCTGTATATCTCACTCAGTCTGCTTGCTGTTTATCCGCCCACACTGTTTGCCTCACTCCGTCTACCTGCCTCCGTGCCTATATGTGTCTGCCTGAGACTCCCACAAGTGTCACATTCAGATCTCATTTCAAAGGAAATGTGTCAGACAGCTCTGGAATCCCCCTGCCCATCAGGCCCTCCTTTGCGTCGTCCTTGCCACCAGTACTCCTTTAATGCTGATCTTTCACATCTTGCGGCAGTTCTGTCAGAGCAGAATTTTCACTCTGCATATTGTTTAACCCTGTGACAGAGGAGAGAGAGACATCAGATGGATTCTGTGGACCAAGGCACAACAGGAGCCGTGTAAAGCCAGGGATGCAGACTATTAGAGACAGGTCTGAGTTAGAGGAGCTGTTTGGCAATAAGGCACAGTTCGACCTCTGGGACAGATGTAAATGCCTCCACTTTGCCCCGTTAACCTAGAATAGACGGCTCTAACAGCATGTCAAACCAGACAGGCTTTGGATGTGTGGACAAACTCTGTGGAATTTCATATATTGCTAACAATGCTGTTCGCAGCTAATTCAGTCTGAGGGGAGAATTCACAAAGAGTCTATTGTGTCTGCTGATGGCACTGTGAATTGTGTGTCAATTGCACCCACGTTTTAAGGAGAGATTCACAAAATAATATAGAACACGCCTGGCAGTTTGCCCTTGTTTTGCATAATATGAACTAAATGGTGTCGTTGGCCTGCACTACATGTGTGACTGTCACCTAGAGTTTGTGGAGCTGGATCCCAAAGTTTCTGCAGATGTACTGTGCACCTGCCCCTGTGGGTGCTGATGCTGCCTTCTGTCGTCTGCACTCTTTCCTCTTCTCCCAGAGGTCCTCTTCTTTTCTCGCTCCTCTGGATGCCTGCCTTGATTGCAAGCCTCCATTTGCTGCATGCTACAGCTTCCCAGTCCCAGCCTGCTAGGTCCATTCTGCCTGCCTTCAGAAGAACAACATCACACTTGTGTGGCTGCCACATGATGTCACTGCATTAAGCAAACATTAAAGTCCATAGACTTGGCTGCCACATGACGTCACGAGTGGGGGCCTGTATTTTTGTTTTTGTGTTTTTGTCCATAGACTTGGCTGATTTTGATTTATAATGTTGTGTTGGATGTATTGTTTTTTGACATTTGAATGAAATGTGGGAGGTCGGCAAGAGAAAGTTAAAAAAATCAAAGCAAATACCGGTAATTCGAAAACGTTATTTTTGTGCTTTTGTGTTTCTCTTCTTTATATATTACTTTACTGTTGAAATGTAAAATTTACATTTCAACGAAAGGACCTGTAAATGATGTTAGATACCTGGCCTAGGGGAGCCAAGTACACAACAAAAATACAGGGGAGACACAGTACTCAAATGAAATATTAATTTATTTAGTAATCAAAAATAAGGTAAAGGTAAGGTAAAGTCAAAAATCATACCAAAATCAAAGTCAAACAGATGAGGTGTGGAAATCAGTAGTCAGTAGTGTGGTGCGTGTATGCATGAGTGAGATGTGTGTGCGTGTTGTATGTATTAACTCAAATGATGGAAAAGGTGCATGGTGGGAGAAGGGCAGAGGAGAACTGAATAACACAGAGCTGAGGAAGGGACTGGGGAGGCAGGCTTATATAGGGCGTCGGCACCTGGGCCCAGGTGCCGACCCTTGGCTGATTGATCATCACAGCTCTGCTCCCCAATCCACTGCAACACAAGGAGAAAGGGAATTAGGAATAGCAAAGCAAACTAACCAAAGTGAATAACAAATATAATATATATAAAGCTACACCAGACCACCTAATATAAGATACCATATACCACAATATACTATATACCCTAATATATAGTACAATACAATATACACAGGGGGCCGTCACACCCCCCCCCATAAAGACGGGGTCCCAAGGGGATCACCGGACCACTATTTACATAAACATCCTATCTACCATACTGAACCTCTACTACAAAGGCCACCAACAACCTGTCACAGGCTTCCACCCCAGCAACCGAATTCAATGAAGCATTTTAAGAGGTGAAAGTCAGAGCCAAGACGAGGACCACTGGAGAGGAGTAGGACTAGGACCTCAGTCATGAGGAGCCCGTGACAGCGCATCAGCCACCACGTTCTCCGTCCCTTTAATATGACGAATGTCCAAGGTATAGGATTGTAGGAAGAGTGACCAACGAATCAACCTCTGGTTTGGACACTGTAGAGAGTTGAGGAAAGTCAAAGGGTTATGGTCTGTATAAATGACAACAGGGGTACTACCACCTACATAAACGTCAAAGTGTTGTAAAGCTAAAATCAAAGCCAATCCCTCTTTTTCAATGACTGAGTAGTTTAGCTGGTAAGAGTTGAACTTCTTGGAATAAAAGCTAACAGGCTTATCTATTCCTAGATTGTCCTCCTGCATGAGTACGGCTCCCGCACCCACATGACTGGCATCCGTGTAGATCTTAAATGACTTGTCAAAGCGTGGAGCTGACAAAACCGGAGCGGAACACAAAAGTGCCTTAGCCTGCCCAAATGCTTCCTGGCAAGTTGGTGACCAGTCAAACACTACCTTAAACTTCAATAGGTTAGTAAGAGGCGCCACCACAGTTGAAAAGTTCCTACAAAAACTACGATAATAACCTATAAGACCCAGAAAGCGCATAAGCTCTTTCTTCGTGGTTGGAACCGGAAACTGCTCAACAGCTTGCACTTTAGCCCCAACTGGACGGACTTGGCCCTGCCCAACCACTCGACCCAGGTAGGTTACAGTCGCCTTTGCGAACTCACACTTTGCAAGATTGATTGTGAGCCTTGCCTCCCTCAGGCGACTGAACAGCTCCCGAATGCGCTCCAAATGAACTTCCCAGTTGTCCGAATAGATTACCACGTCATCGAGATACACTGCACACCCTGGCATGTCCCAAATCACTTGATTCATAAGGCGCTGGAATGTAGCAGGCGCATTACGCAATCCGAAAGGCATGACCTTGTAAGAATAAAGACCATTAGGTGTTATAAAGGCAGCTATCTCCCGAGCTCGCGCTGACAAAGGCACCTGCCAGTACCCCTTCAGTAAATCAAATTTACTCACGAACTTAGCGGAGCCCACCTGATCAATACAATCTTCCATCCTAGGAAGTGGGAAAGAATCGGGTTTAGTGACATTGTTCACTTTACGAAAATCTGAACAAAAACGAAAAGTACCATCTGGTTTAGGAACCAATATACAAGGTGAGGACCAACTAGACGCACATGGTTCTGCAATACCGTTTGTCAACATGTAGTCAACCTCGGCTTCTAAATATTGACGCTTGTCTGAATTAACCCTGTAGAATCTCTGTTTTATTGGCTTTGCATCACCAATGTCAATGTCGTGTTCGATTAAATGAGTACATGTCGGAGTATCACCAAATAGGCTGGGAAACTCCCGGATTAACCCTGCAAGTTCCTCCTGGCCGGACGCAGGCAAATGAGCCAACAGATTATCGAGGCAGGCAAGTGCTTCTGAATTTTTCAGTCGACCATGAACCAACGCCGGATCCGGTGTACCCAAACCATCTTCCTCCAACTCCCGACTAGGAGACAACACCGGAACTGCCATGCAAACTGCATGAGCCAAGCCAACCTCTGGCTGCACACACAACACAGGTGTCTCAGAAGTGCGTGCATAGTACGGCTTAAGCAAGTTTACATGGCAAAGCTGGGTTGGTTTCCTACGATTAGGCGTTGAAATAATGTAGTTTAGCTCTGAAACCTTTTTTACCACTGTGTGTGGACCAGAAAATTTTGCCTGAAAAGGTGAAGTGACAATGGGGAGCAGGGCTAGCACCTGGTCTCCCGGACTAAACACCCGGCGCTCGGTCTTAAGATCAAACAACTGTTTCATTTTACCCTGAACTGATGCTAGGTTTTCTTTTGCCATCACCCCAGCTGTGTACAGCCGATGACGAAAACCATTCACGAAGTCAATCAAATTTTTGGGAGGCTGTGCCTCTATCCAATCTCCAGACAGTGCTGCCAATGGACCTCTCACTGTATGAGCAAAGACCAGCTCGTTTGGACTGAATCCTGTACTTTCCTGCGTTACCTCTCTAGTAGAAAGCATCAGCCACGGCAGCCCCTCTTCCCAGTCCTTACCCATCTCAGTGCAGTAAGCGCGCAGGATAGCTTTTAACGTTTGGTGAAAACGCTCCAAGGCACCCTGACTCTGAGCGTGATATGCAGAGCTCTGATTGTGGCGCACACGCAACTGTTTCAGGACCTGAGAAAACATATGCGAACAGAAGTTACTACCTTTGTCAGACTGAATGACCTGCGGAACGCCGAAGATAGAGATGAACTGAGACAGAGCACGTACAACTGAACGAGTTGTAATGGTGCGGAGAGGATAAGCAGCAGGATAGCGAGTTGCCTGGCACATTACCGTTAACAAATAAACTGCCCCCGACCTTGAGGGCGGTAGAGGACCAACACAGTCTATGATTAGATGTTCAAAAGGCTGGCTTATGGCCGGAATGGGGTACAATGGAGCTGGTTTTAACTTCTGATTAGGCTTGTCAGTTAACTGGCATGTATGACACGTTTTAATGAAAGCTGCCACCTCTCTCTTCATACGAGGCCAAAAGAAATGCCTAAGTAGCCTGTCATAAGTCTTTCTCACACCAGCATGTCCTGATTCATTATGTGCTACCTTCAACACTGACTGGCGGAGTTTCTCTGGCAACACAATTTGAAACACCGGTTCACCCACAAACCTTCCATTATGTGGCAGCCATTTTCTCACCAACAAGGAATTCTGAAGAAAATACCCACAAGCACTGTCAAGAATCTCGTCCTCTGGTCGTATTAGCGGCACCAGCCCCTTCAGAGATGGGTCCGCCTGCTGCTCTGCCACCAGATCTGAACGTGTTATGGACAATGGAAAATCAGCCAGAGGTATTGCAAATTTGTCAGACACTTTAGACTTAACTGATTCTTTTGACTCAGAGTTCCCCTTTAACTTAGCCATTGCACGTGTCACCGCACATGCTGAGAAAACCTCTGGAAAGTCACGTTCACTTTTATCCATCCCCCCAGTTAGCAAAGGAATAGATGTCACCACTGCCGGTGGAGGAACGGTTGCCCACACCCGAGCACCAACCAGGTCGTTCCCCAGAATCACCGTCACCCCTGGGATCGGCAGCGCTGGGCGCACAGCAAGCTTCGCTTCCCCCTGGAATAATTCACATTTGAGCAAAACGTTATGCAAGGGAACCCACAGAATATTCATATCTATGCCACGGATAGGCACCTTGTCACCCGTGTCAGAATCCTGAGTTAAAGGGAGAACACCAGCCTGAATAAATGAGTCAAAAGCACCTGTGTCCCTCAAAATAGTTACTGGCACTTCCTCTCCATTTTGTAGCAAAGCCACAGAGCCTTTCATGATAAACGGGCGGTAAGAATCCAGTGCTGCAACTGACGTGTCCCTATTTGGGCCGCAATTTGGTGTAGCACAAGTGGACACCGGACGTGGAGCGGCTGCGCCAGCCCCTTTTGGTTGCGAATGTCCTGCAAAATTATGAGTCCTGGGGTTTCCATTCAACTTAAAACATTCAGACTTCCAATGGCCCCGTTTATGACAGTAATTGCACATCTTGTCTGGCTCACGCAAATTACCACTGCCATTAGAATTACTTTTAGCTTCAGCAGGAAAAGGTTTATCAGATCGGCCGAGAGACTCACTAGCAGTGTTGCCACCGCCCGATTTAAACTCTCCACGGTGCGTCAAGACAAAATCATCAGCGAGCGCTGCTGCGTCTGTTGCGTTGCGCGCTTTCTGCTCGTTGATATATGTCGCCACTCGAGGTGGAATGGAGTTTTTGAACTGCTCCAATATCAATAGATCACATAGCTCGTCGAAATCGGTTACTTCCGAGGCATTATACCAGCGCGTAAAACTGGTAGTCAGGTCACGTGCGAATTCTAGATGACTCTGTTTGTCATGTTTCTTTCTGAACCTAAAACGCTGGCGATATGCCTCGGGGACGAGCTCAAACGACTTCAGCACCGTTGCCTTGACACGAGTATAATTCTGGCTGTCAGCCACGCTCATCGCCGAATAAACCTCCTGCGCCCTGCCAGTCAAAACGCACTGCAACAACAATGTGCGCGCAGAATCAGGCCAATTACGCACGTCAGCCATACGCTCGAACATGGCAAAAAATGCCTCTGGATCACGTTCGTTAAACTTTGGGACCAAACGTAAATTCCCACTCACATCGAAACCCCCTGCGGACTCAGCAGGTCCTGTGGTGGACACTTGTGCAACAGCTGGAATCTTACCGTCCCTTATCAGGTCCAGCCTGTTTTGCTCCACTTGCCATTTCATTCTTTCAATTGAATGTTGCGCCTGTTCATCCTCATGTTTCATTTTTTCAATAGTATATTGCGCCTCAGCGGCGTCAGCCATTATTTTAGCCTGCAATATCATCAACTCTTTCTGTTGTTCAAAACTCAAGCCTGCCCCTGACATCATTCCCGCAGGCACCGCCGATGCGGCGTTTAACGGAGGAGGAGACACCTCCTCTGACTCGGCAAACTCCTTTTTAAACAAATGGTGCCTTAAAACCACTGCTATGGATTCCTTTGTCCTCTTATCATTTGAATCCAGTTTAATCTTATACTGGTCTGCTATTTTAATTAGTTGGTCTTTGGTGCATTGCAATAACAGTTCCTCAGACGGATCTGCAATAAATGCCTCTAAACTGACCATGGCTCTGTGCGCGCTTAAAGTTCACAGCTGGCAGAAAAAAAACACAAAAGAAAATACAAGTGCCCCTCTAGCCCATATAATTCCCAAGCTATGCTCCACCCGTCTTCATGCCGGTTTGCGGGAGGTACTTATGCACGGAAGGCCACCGCAAAGGCCTAGCTGATACCGAGAGGCAGGGAGGGCAACCAGAAACTGGCGACCCGCATGCACCCCTCAGCTGTGCCCCCGAGACGACCGTGCGTACGCACAGCCGCTACACCCGCACCTTGCACCTAAACCACCCCCCGGCCTAGACCCAGCGAGCTATATTCTATCCCAGAGACTAAACGCGCCTACCAGAGACACTCGTATTAAAATAAAAACAAAACCAGCCAAGCAAACTATATATATTTACTATACTATAATAATTATAATTATAATATATATATATGTATTTACTTTAGCAGCACAACAGCCAGGAAAACTTCTCCACCAGCACAAACTTAATCAAAACGAATGCAAAGTAACCAAACTTAATAAATCAACTTCAAATCAAACAAATTACTGCATCTCCCAAAGTCCGAGTACATTCACAAGCGTGTACGCTGAAGTAAACATCGCTTATCAGTTTGTACTCACCGGACTGATGAATGACAAGGGAATCCCCGGAATGGTTCCCAAATGACGTCACTTCATTCACAAAACTCAAAACCACGGCGCCGACAAGCCATTAATTAAGGCCAAGTTGCCCATAGACTACCGCAGCAGAGAACAAATAGCAGAGAACAAAGGCAGGAGGGCGAGTCACTTGACTCTCCAAACTCACTGCACACCTAATTCACTGGACAGAGCCCCCATTTGTTAGATACCTGGCCTAGGGGAGCCAAGTACACAACAAAAATACAGGGGAGACACAGTACTCAAATGAAATATTAATTTATTTAGTAATCAAAAATAAGGTAAAGGTAAGGTAAAGTCAAAAATCATACCAAAATCAAAGTCAAACAGATGAGGTGTGGAAATCAGTAGTCAGTAGTGTGGTGCGTGTATGCATGAGTGAGATGTGTGTGCGTGTTGTATGTATTAACTCAAATGATGGAAAAGGTGCATGGTGGGAGAAGGGCAGAGGAGAACTGAATAACACAGAGCTGAGGAAGGGACTGGGGAGGCAGGCTTATATAGGGCGTCGGCACCTGGGCCCAGGTGCCGACCCTTGGCTGATTGATCATCACAGCTCTGCTCCCCAATCCACTGCAACACAAGGAGAAAGGGAATTAGGAATAGCAAAGCAAACTAACCAAAGTGAATAACAAATATAATATATATAAAGCTACACCAGACCACCTAATATAAGATACCATATACCACAATATACTATATACCCTAATATATAGTACAATACAATATACACAGGGGGCCGTCACAATGACAACACAAAAACTAAGGCACTGGTGTCGTACTTCTGGTTTACCGGAACGGGGTTCAACTCCCTGCAGTGCCCTGCTCAATGTGTTGTATTTACATGGTTCATTGGTCCATGGTCTCAGAGGTCATTGAGCGGCGCTCTATAGTGCGTGATTCTTCATCATTGTTGAGGATTTATAAAAAGGTGAAAATCGCGGAAAAGCGAGAGGCTATATATAGTCCATGGTGTCGGAGGGCATACAATAGTATGTAGTTTTTTACGATTTTGGAGGATTTGAAAAAAAGGTGAAAATCAAGGAAAAGCGAGAGGCTATAGTCCATGGTGTCGGAGGGCATACTATAGTATGTCGTTTTTCACGATTTCGGAGGATTTGAAAAAAGGGTGAAAAGCGAAAGGCTATAGTCCATGGTCACGGACCGCATACTGGTCAAGGTCATTTATACCGGTCAAGGTTATTTATACTGGTGAAGGTCATTTATACTGGTCAAGGTCATTTATACTGGTCAAGGTCATTTATACTTGTCAATGTCATTTACTAGTCTTATGAATGTCATTTATACTGCTCAAGGTCATTGATATTGGTCAAGATCATTGAGCGGCGCACTATAGTGCATGATTCTTCATCATTTTTGACGATTTGAAAAAAAGGTGAAAATCAAGGAAAAGCGAAAGGCTATAGTCCATGGTGTCGGAGGGCATACTATAGTATGTTGTTTTTCACGATTTCGGAGGATTTGAAAAAAAGGTGAAACCCGCGGAAAAGCAAAAGGCCCATCGTTTTTTACGATTTCGGAGGATTTGAAAAAAGGTGAAAATCGCGGAAAGGCGAAAGGCTATAATCCATGGTGTCGGACGGCATACTATAGTATGTCATATTTTCATGAATTTAGGACAATATGTCAAAGCCAGGACTTGAACCTGCAGCCTCCTGATTCCCAGGCAGGCTCTGTACCCAGTGAGCCACTGCCCATGCTGTTCTCAAAAGGCCGAATAGATAATGACAGAAGAGCCAGAGACTTGTTTCCATTGTGGTTCATAAACATTCAAACGTCTAGAGATAAACAACAGCAAAAGAAACAATAGACAAATCTCCTGTTATTTTATTTTTTGTATTTTATTTTTGTATCAATGTTGTTACTCAAAGGGAACAGCAGACTCCATTGTGGCAGGTAGCAAGTAGATCATTGACTTAGCACACTGTTTGCATGATATTGAGGTTGTGGTTTCAAACCCCACTCAAATCTTTACTTGCCAAAATCTACCATTGACCCCCATTCTTAATTTAAAAGCACTATATTTCTAAAACTATGTTTCTAGGTGAGCTTCTAGGTGAAAGTGCTTTTTTGACGTGCCATTGTCTGCCATTGAGCCCCATTGTAAATTTCTCAAATTTGAAAGCACTATATTACTAAAACTATGAAACATTTCAAGGATTCCTTTTCAGGCACACATGTCCACCGTAAGATTAACCTAAATAGGTTTGAATGGGTTTCAAGGTGTAAGTATGTAGGACTAGTAGCATGCTAAAGTTTGTGCTATTGCCATTGAGAATGCATTGGGCGTTTAAGTTAAATAACTCAGAAACTACAAGTTTGAATGGAGTTTCTAGGTGAAAGTGATTTTTTTACATGCCACTATCTGCCTATAAATGTCTCAAATTTGAAAGCACTATATTTCTGAAACTATGAAACATTTAAAAGATTCCTTTTCAGGCAAACATGTCCACCGTAAGATGAACCTAAATATGTTTGAATGGGGTTTCTAGGTGTAAGTATGTATTTTTCGAATTCTCAAATTTAGAAGCATGTATTTCTAAAACTATGAAACATTTCAAAGATTCCTTTTCAGGCAAACATGTCCACTGTAAGATGAACCTCAATAGGTTTGAATGGGGTTTCTAGGTGTAAGTACGTAGGACTAGTAGCATGCCAAAGTTTGTGCTATTGCCATAGAGAATTCATTGGGCGTTTAAGTTAAATAACTCAGAAACTACGAAACATTTCAAAGTAAAACGTTCCAGCATGTGTCTCCACAGTAAGCTGAATAATAAAAAGTGTGAATGGAGTTTCTAGGTGAAAGTGATTTTTTGACATGCCAAAATCTGCCATTGAGCCCCATGTTAAAAGTCTCAAATTTGAAAGCACTATATTTCTAAAACTATGACACCTATCAAAGATTCCTTTTCAGGCAAACTTGTCCACCGTAAGATGAACCTAAGTAGGCTAGAATGGGGTTGCTAGGTGTAAGTATGTAGGCTTCTCTGTTGTTAGCAAAACATGCTAATGTTTCTCATTCTCATACACCGCTATACTTTTAAGTATGTTGCGGTAGAGAGAACGTCATCATTTTGGACCATGGGCTATAGCCAATATCGTACGGCATACTATAGCACGCCGTTTTTCATCATTTTTGAGGATTTGAAAGGAAAAAAAATGATGGGTTATAGCCCATATATATGAATATGATTTTTTGAATTTTTTTCATTCCTCGTTTTTCATCATTTTTGACCATCCCACTGAGCAATATCCAGGCTATTAGACGTGCGTCTAAAAATGGGATAAAAAACGTCTAAAAATAGACGTCTAAAACACGTCTATTTTTAGACCTTTTTATCCCATTTTTAGACGCTCGTCTAATAGCCAATATCGTACGGCATACTGTAGCACGCCGTTTTTAATCATTTTTGAGGATTTGAAAATAATGAAGAAAAAAAAACGATGTGTTATAGCCCATCGTTTTTAGATTTTTTAGATTTTTTTTTTAATCCTCGTTTTTCATCATTTTTGACCATCCCACTGAGCAATAGCCGGCTATTAGACGTGCATCTAAAAATGGGATAAAAAACGTCAAAAAATTGACTTCTAAAAACGTCTAAAAATAGACGTCTAAAACACGTCTATTTTTAGACGTGTTTTAGTAGTCTATTTTTAGACGTTTTTATCCCATTTCGTCTAATAGCCCATATCGTACGGCATACTGTAGCACGCCGTTTTTCATCATTTTTGAGGATCTGAAAAGAATGAAAAAAAAAAAAACGATGGGTTGCCCATCGTTTTTAGATTATTTTTTTTAATCCTTGTTTTTCATCATTTTTGACCATTGGCTATAGTCCATACCTTATGGCATACTGTAGCACACCGTTTTTCATCATTTTTGAGGATTTTAAAAGAATGAAAAAAAAAAACCGATGGGTTATAGCCCATCGTTTTTTTAATTTTTGAAAAAACAAATATCCTCGTTTTTCATCAATTTTGACTATGGGCTATAGCCCATACCGTACGGCATACTATAGCATGCCGTTTTTCATCATTTTTGAGGATTTGAAAGAAAAACGATGGGTTAGAGCCCATAGTTTTTTTGATTTTGTTATTATTTTTGGAATCATTTTTGACCATCCCACTGAGCAATAGCCGGCTATTAGACGTGCGTCTAAAAATGGGATAAAAAACGTCTAAAAATAGACGTCTAAAAATAGACGTCTAAAACACGTCTATTTTTAGACGTCTATTTTTAGACGTTTTTTATCCCATTTTTAGACGCTCGTCTAATAGCCCATATCGTACGGCATACTGTAGCACACCGTTTTTCATCATTTTTGAGGATTTGAAAAAAAAGAAAAAAACGATGGGTTATAGCCCATCGTTTTTTGAACTTTTGAAAAAAATTTATCCTCGTTTTTCATCATTTTGGACCATGGCCCATATCGTACGGCATACTATAGCACGCTTGCTATAGTATGCCGTACAGTATGGGCTATAGCCCATGGTCAAAAATGGGATAAAAAACGTCTAAAAATAGACGTCTAAAACACGTCTATTTTTAGACGTGTTTTAGACGTCTATTTTTAGACATTTTTATCCCATTTTTAGACGCTCGTCTAATAGCCCATACTGTACGGCATACTATAGCACGCAGTTTTTCATCATTTTTGAGGATTTGAAAAAAATGAAGAAAAAAAAAACGATGGGTTATAGCTCATCGTTTTTTTTTTGTTTTTTTTTTCAAATCCTCAAAAAGGATGAAAAACGGCTTGCTATAGTATGCCGTACAGTATGGGCTATAGCCCATGGTCAAAAATGGGATAAAAAACGTCTAAAAATAGACGTCTAAAACACGTCTATTTTTAGACGTGTTTTAGACGTCTATTTTTAGACATTTCTATCCCATTTTTAGACGCTCGTCTAATAGCCCATACTGTACGGCATACTATAGCACGCCGTTTTTCATCATTTTTGAGGATTTGAAAAAAAATGAAAAAAAAAAAAAACGATGGGTTATAGCCCATCGTTTTTTTTTTTTTTTTTTTTTTTTTTAATCAAATCCTCAAAAATGATGAAAAACGGCGTGCTATAGTATGCCAAACGATAGGGGCTATAGCCCATGTTGAAAAATGATGAAAAACGAGGTTAATTTTTTTTTCAAAATTTCAAAAAACGATGGGCTTTAACCCATGTTTTTTGAAATTTTGATTTTTTTTTCAAATCCTCAAAAATGATGAAAAACGGCTTGCTATAGTATGCCGTACAGTATGGGCTATAGCCCATGGTCAAAAATGGGATAAAAAACGTCTAAAAATAGACGTCTAAAACACGTCTATTTTTAGACGTGTTTTAGACGTCTATTTTTAGACATTTTTATCCCATTTTTAGACGCTCGTCTAATAGCCCATACTGTACGGCATACTATAGCACGCCGTTTTTCATCATTTTTGAGGATTTGAAAAAAATGAAAAAAAAAAAAAACGATGGGTTATAGCCCATCGGTTTTTTTTTTTTTTTTTTTTTTTTTTAATCCTCAAAAATGATGAAAAACGGCTTGCTATAGTATGCCGTACAGTATGGGCTATAGCCCATGGTCAAAAATGGGATAAAAAACGTAAAAAAATAGACGTCTAAAACACGTCTATTTTTAGACGTGTTTTAGACGTCTATTTTTAGACATTTTTATCCCATTTTTAGACGCTCGTCTAATAGCCCATACTGTACGGCATAATATAGCACGCCGTTATTCATCATTTTTGAGGATTTGAAAAAAATGGGAAAAAAAAACGATGGGTTATAGCCCATCATTTTCTTTTTTTTTTTTTTTTTTGTAAATCCTCAAAAATGATGAAAAACGGCTTGCTATAGTATGCCGTACAGTATGGGCCCATGTTCAAAAATGATGAAAAACAAGGTTTAATTTTTTTTTCAAAATTTCAAAAAACGATGGCTTATAACCCATGTTTTTTGAAATTTTTAATTTTTTTCAAAACCTCAAAAATGATGAAAAACGGCGTGCTATAGTATGCCATACGGTAGGGGCTATAGCCCATGTTCAAAAATGATGAAAAACGAGGTTACATTTTATTTTATTTTTCAAAAAACGATGGGCTATAACCCATGTTTTTTGAAATTTTGAAATTTTTTCAAATCCTCAAAAATGATGAAAAACGGCGTGCTATAGTATGCCGAACGGTAGGGGCTATAGCCCATGTTAAAAAATGATGAATAACGAGGTTAATTTTTTTTCAAAATTTCAAAAAACGATGGGCTATAACCCATGTTTTTTGAAAATTTGAATTTTTTTCAAATCCTCAAAAATGATGAAAAACGGCGTGCTATAGTATGCCATACGGTAGGGGCTATAGCCCATGTTCAAAAATGATGAAAAACGAGGTTACATTTTATTTTATTTTTCAAAAAACGATGGGCTATAACCCATGTTTTTTGAAATTTTGAATTTTTTTCAAATCCTCAAAAATGATGAAAAACGGCGTGCTATAGTATGCCGAACGGTAGGGGCTATAGCCCATGTTAAAAAATGGTGAAAAACGAGGTTAATTTTTTTTCAAATTTTCAAAAAACGATGGGCTATAATCCATGTTTTTTGAAATTTTGAATTTTTTTCAAATCCTCAAAAATGATGAAAAACGGCGTGCTATAGTATGCCAAACGATAGGGGCTATAGCCCATGTTGAAAAATGATGAAAAACGAGGTTAATTTTTTTTTCAAAATTTCAAAAAACGATGGGCTATAACCCATGTTTTTTGAAATTTTGATTTTTTTTTCAAATCCTCAAAAATGATGAAAAACGGCTTGCTATAGTATGCCGTACAGTATGGGCTATAGCCCATGGTCAAAAATGGGATAAAAAACGTCTAAAAATAGACGTCTAAAACACGTCTATTTTTAGACGTGTTTTAGACGTCTATTTTTAGACATTTTTATCCCATTTTTAGACGCTCGTCTAATAGCCCATACTGTACGGCATACTATAGCAAGCCGTTTTTCATCATTTTTGAGGATTTGAAAAAAATGAAAAAAAAAAAAAAACGATGGGTTATAGCCCATCGTTTTTTTTTTTTTTTTTTTTTTTTTTTTAATTCTCAAAAATGATGAAAAACGGCTTGCTATAGTATGCCGTACAGTATGGGCTATAGCCCATGGTCAAAAATGGGATAAAAAACGTAAAAAAATAGACGTCTAAAACACGTCTATTTTTAGACGTGTTTTAGACGTCTATTTTTAGACATTTTTATCCCATTTTTAGACGCTCGTCTAATAGCCCATACTGTACGGCATAATATAGCACGCCGTTATTCATCATTTTTGAGGATTTGAAAAAAATGGAAAAAAAAAACGATGGGTTATAGCCCATCATTTTTTTTTTTTTTTTCTTTTTTTGTAAATCCTCAAAAATTATGAAAAACGGCTTGCTATAGTATGCCGTACAGTATGGGCCCATGTTCAAAAATGATGAAAAACAAGGTTTAACTTTTTTTTTCAAAATTTCAAAAAACGATGGCTTATAACCCATGTTTTTTGAAATTTTTAATTTTTTTCAAAACCTCAAAAATGATGAAAAACGGCGTGCTATAGTATGCCATACGGTAGGGGCTATAGCCCATGTTCAAAAATGATGAAAAACGAGGTTACATTTTATTTTTCAAAAAACTATGGGCTATAACCAATGTTTTTTGAAATTTTGAAATTTTTTCAAATCCTCAAAAATGATGAAAAACGGCGTGCTATAGTATGCCGAACGGTAGGGGCTATAGCCCATGTTAAAAAATGATGAAAAACGAGGTTAAATTTTTTTCAAATTTTCAAAAAACGATGGGCTATAACCCATGTTTTTTGAAATTTTTAAATTTTTTCAAATCCTCAAAAATGATGAAAAACTGCGTGCTATAGTATGCCATACGGTAGGGGCTATAGCCCATGTTCAAAAATGATGAAAAACGAGGTTACATTTTATTTTATTTTTCAAAAAACGATGGGCTATAACCCATGTTTTTTGAAATTTTGAATTTTTTTCAAATCCTCAAAAATGATGAAAAACGGCGTGCTATAGTATGCCGAACGGTAGGGGCTATAGCCCATGTTAAAAAATGGTGAAAAACGAGGTTAAATTTTTTTCAAAATTTCAAAAAACGATGGGCTATAATCCATGTTTTTTGAAATCTTTAATTTTTTTCAAATCCTCAAAAATGATGAAAAACGGCGTGCTATAGTATGCCAAACGATAGGGGCTATAGCCCATGTTGAAAAATGATGAAAAACGAGGTTAATTTTTTTTTCAAAATTTCAAAAAACGATGGGCTATAACCCATGTTTTTTGAAATTTTGATTTTTTTTTTCAAATCCTCAAAAATGATGAAAAACGGCGTGCTATAGTATGCCGTACAGTATGGGCTATAGCCCATGGTCAAAAATGGGATAAAAAACGTCTAAAAATAGACGTCTAAAACACGTCTATTTTTAGACGTGTTTTAGACGTCTATTTTTAGACATTTTTATCCCATTTTTAGACGCTCGTCTAATAGCCCATACTGTACGGCATACTATAGCAAGCCGTTTTTCATCATTTTTGAGGATTTGAAAAAAATCCTGGGTTATAGCCCATCGGTTTTTTTTTTTTTTTTTTTTTTTTAATCCTCAAAAATGATGAAAAACGGCTTGCTATAGTATGCCGTACAGTATGGGCTATAGCCCATGGTCAAAAATGGGATAAAAAACGTAAAAAAATAGACGTCTAAAACACGTCTATTTTTAGACGTGTTTTAGACGTCTATTTTTAGACATTTTTATCCCATTTTTAGACGCTCGTCTAATAGCCCATACTGTACGGCATACTATAGCACGCCGTTATTCATCATTTTTGAGGATTTGAAAAAAATGGGGAAAAAAAACGATGGGTTATAGCCCATCATTTTTTTTCTTTTTTTTTTTGTTGTAAATCCTCAAAAATGATGAAAAACGGCTTGCTATAGTATGCCGTACAGTATGGGCCCATGTTCAAAAATGATGAAAAACAAGGTTTAATTTTTTTTTCAAAATTTCAAAAAACGATGGCTTATCACCCATGTTTTTTGAAAATTTAAATTTTTTTCAAAACCTCAAAAATGATGAAAAACGGCGTGCTATAGTATGCCATACGGTAGGGGCTATAGCCCATGTTCAAAAATGATGAAAAACGAGGTTACATTTTATTTTATTTTTCAAAAAACGATGGGCTATAACCCATGTTTTTTGAAATTTTGAATTTTTTTCAAATCCTCAAAAATGATGAAAAACGGCGTGCTATAGTATGCCGAACGGTAGGGGCTATAGCCCATGTTAAAAAATGATGAAAAACGAGGTTAAATTTCTTTCAAAATTTCAAAAAACGATGGGCTATAACCCATGTTTTTTGAAATTTTGAATTTTTTTCAAATCCTCAAAAATGATGAAAAACGGCATGCTATAGTATGCCATACGGTAGGGGCTATAGCCCATGTTCAAAAATGATGAAAAACGAGGTTACATTTTATTTTATTTTTCAAAAAACGATGGGCTATAACCCATGTTTTTTGAAATTTTGAATTTTTTTCAAATCCTCAAAAATGATGAAAAACGGCGTGCTATAGTATGCCGAACGGTAGGGGCTATAGCCCATGTTAAAAAATGGTGAAAAACGAGGTTAAAATTTTTTCAAAATTTCAAAAAACGATGGGCTATAATCCATGTTTTTTGAAATTTTGAATTTTTTTCAAATCCTCAAAAATGATGAAAAACGGCGTGCTATAGTATGCCAAACGATAGGGGCTATAGCCCATGTTGAAAAATGATGAAAAACGAGGTTAATTTTTTTTTCAAAATTTCAAAAAACGATGGGCTATAACCCATGTTTTTTGAAATTTTGATTTTTTTTTCAAATCCTCAAAAATGATGAAAAACGGCGTGCTATAGTATGCCGTACAGTATGGGCTATAGCCCATGGTCAAAAATGGGATAAAAAACGTCTAAAAATAGACGTCTAAAACACGTCTATTTTTAGACGTGTTTTAGACGTCTATTTTTAGACATTTTTATCCCATTTTTAGACGCTCGTCTAATAGCCCATACTGTACGGCATACTATAGCAAGCCGTTTTTCATCATTTTTGAGGATTTGAAAAAAATGAAAAAAAAAAAAACGATGTGTTATAGCCCATCATTTTTTTTCTTTTTTTTTTTGTTGTAAATCCTCAAAAATGATGAAAAACGGCTTGCTATAGTATGCCGTACAGTATGGGCCCATGTTCAAAAATGATGAAAAACAAGGTTTAACTTTTTTTTTCAAAATTTCAAAAAACGATGGCTTATAACCCATGTTTTTTGAAATTTTTAATTTTTTTCAAAACCTCAAAAATGATGAAAAACGGCGTGCTATAGTATGCCATACGGTAGGGGCTATAGCCCATGTTCAAAAATGATGAA
Source organism: Protomyctophum parallelum (assembly GCF_964188405.1). NCBI lineage: Eukaryota > Metazoa > Chordata > Actinopteri > Myctophiformes > Myctophidae > Protomyctophum > Protomyctophum parallelum. The sequence continues at coordinate 33,973,257 of NC_139701.1, forward strand.
AAACGAGGTTACATTTTATTTTTCAAAAAACGATGGGCTATAACCCATGTTTTTTGAAATTTTGAATTTTTTTCAAATCCTCAAAAATGATGAAAAACGGCGTGCTATAGTATGCCGAACGGTAGGGGCTATAGCCCATGTTAAAAAATGATGAAAAACAAGGTTAATTTTTTTTCAAAATTTCAAAAAACGATGGGCTATAACCCATGTTTTTTGAAAATTTGAATTTTTTTCAAATCCTCAAAAATGATGAAAAACGGCGTGCTATAGTATGCCATACGGTAGGGGCTATAGCCCATGTTCAAAAATGATGAAAAACGAGGTTACATTTTATTTTATTTTTCAAAAAACGATGGGCTATAACCCATGTTTTTTGAAATTTTGAATTTTTTTCAAATCCTCAAAAATGATGAAAAACGGCGTGCTATAGTATGCCGAACGGTAGGGGCTATAGCCCATGTTAAAAAATGGTGAAAAACGAGGTTAAATCTTTTTCAAAATTTCAAAAAACGATGGGCTATAATCCATGTTTTTTGAAATTTTGAATTTTTTTCAAATCCTCAAAAATGATGAAAAACGGCGTGCTATAGTATGCCAAACGATAGGGGCTATAGCCCATGTTGAAAAATGATGAAAAACGAGGTTAATTTTTTTTTCAAAATTTCAAAAAACGATGGGCTTTAACCCATGTTTTTTGAAATTTTGATTTTTTTTTCAAATCCTCAAAAATGATGAAAAACGGCTTGCTATAGTATGCCGTACAGTATGGGCTATAGCCCATGGTCAAAAATGGGATAAAAAACGTCTAAAAATAGACGTCTAAAACACGTCTATTTTTAGACGTGTTTTAGACGTCTATTTTTAGACATTTTTATCCCATTTTTAGACGCTCGTCTAATAGCCCATACTGTACGGCATACTATAGCACGCCGTTTTTCATCATTTTTGAGGATTTGAAAAAAATGAAAAAAAAAAAAAACGATGGGTTATAGCCCATCGTTTTGTTTTTGTTTTTTTTTCCTCAAAAATGATGAAAAACGGCTTGCTATAGTATGCCGTACAGTATGGGCTATAGCCCATGGTCAAAAATGGGATAAAAAACGTCTAAAAATAGACGTCTAAAACACGTCTATTTTTAGACGTGTTTTAGACGTCTATTTTTAGACATTTTTATCCCATTTTTAGACGCTCGTCTAATAGCCCATACTGTACGGCATACTATAGCAAGCCGTTTTTCATCATTTTTGAGGATTTGAAAAAAATGAAAAAAAAAAAAAACGATGGGTTATAGCCCATCGGTTTTTTTTTTTTTTTTTTTTTTTTTAATCCTCAAAAATGATGAAAAACGGCTTGCTATAGTATGCCGTACAGTATGGGCTATAGCCCATGGTCAAAAATGGGATAAAAAACGTAAAAAAATAGACGTCTAAAACACGTCTATTTTTAGACGTGTTTTAGACGTCTATTTTTAGACATTTTTATCCCATTTTTAGACGCTCGTCTAATAGCCCATACTGTACGGCATAATATAGCACGCCGTTATTCATCATTTTTGAGGATTTGAAAAAAATGGGAAAAAAAAACGATGGGTTATAGCCCATCATTTTCTTTTTTTTTTTTTTTTTTTTAATCCTCAAAAATGATGAAAAACGGCTTGCTATAGTATGCCGTACAGTATGGGCTATAGCCCATGGTCAAAAATGGGATAAAACAAGGTTTAATTTTTTTTTCAAAATTTCAAAAAACGATGGCTTATAACCCATGTTTTTTTAAATTTTTAATTTTTTTCAAAACCTCAAAAATGATGAAAAACGGCGTGCTATAGTATGCCATACGGTAGGGGCTATAGCCCATGTTCAAAAATGATGAAAAACGAGGTTACATTTTATTTTATTTTTCAAAAAACGATGGGCTATAACCCATGTTTTTTGAAATTTTGAATTTTTTTCAAATCCTCAAAAATGATGAAAAACGGCGTGCTATAGTATGCCGAACGGTAGGGGCTATAGCCCATGTTAAAAAATGGTGAAAAACGAGGTTAATTTTTTTTCAAATTTTCAAAAAACGATGGGCTATAATCCATGTTTTTTGAAATTTTGAATTTTTTTCAAATCCTCAAAAATGATGAAAAACGGCGTGCTATAGTATGCCAAACGATAGGGGCTATAGCCCATGTTGAAAAATGATGAAAAACGAGGTTAATTTTTTTTTCAAAATTTCAAAAAACGATGGGCTATAACCCATGTTTTTTGAAATTTTGATTTTTTTTTCAAATCCTCAAAAATGATGAAAAACGGCTTGCTATAGTATGCCGTACAGTATGGGCTATAGCCCATGGTCAAAAATGGGATAAAAAACGTCTAAAAATAGACGTCTAAAACACGTCTATTTTTAGACGTGTTTTAGACGTCTATTTTTAGACATTTTTATCCCATTTTTAGACGCTCGTCTAATAGCCCATACTGTACGGCATACTATAGCAAGCCGTTTTTCATCATTTTTGAGGATTTGAAAAAAATGAAAAAAAAAAAAAAACGATGGGTTATAGCCCATCGTTTTTTTTTTTTTTTTTTTTTTTTTTTTAATTCTCAAAAATGATGAAAAACGGCTTGCTATAGTATGCCGTACAGTATGGGCTATAGCCCATGGTCAAAAATGGGATAAAAAACGTAAAAAAATAGACGTCTAAAACACGTCTATTTTTAGACGTGTTTTAGACGTCTATTTTTAGACATTTTTATCCCATTTTTAGACGCTCGTCTAATAGCCCATACTGTACGGCATAATATAGCACGCCGTTATTCATCATTTTTGAGGATTTGAAAAAAATGGAAAAAAAAAAACGATGGGTTATAGCCCATCATTTTTTTTTTTTTTTTCTTTTTTTGTAAATCCTCAAAAATTATGAAAAACGGCTTGCTATAGTATGCCGTACAGTATGGGCCCATGTTCAAAAATGATGAAAAACAAGGTTTAACTTTTTTTTTCAAAATTTCAAAAAACGATGGCTTATAACCCATGTTTTTTGAAATTTTTAATTTTTTTCAAAACCTCAAAAATGATGAAAAACGGCGTGCTATAGTATGCCATACGGTAGGGGCTATAGCCCATGTTCAAAAATGATGAAAAACGAGGTTACATTTTATTTTTCAAAAAACTATGGGCTATAACCAATGTTTTTTGAAATTTTGAAATTTTTTCAAATCCTCAAAAATGATGAAAAACGGCGTGCTATAGTATGCCGAACGGTAGGGGCTATAGCCCATGTTAAAAAATGATGAAAAACGAGGTTAAATTTTTTTCAAATTTTCAAAAAACGATGGGCTATAACCCATGTTTTTTGAAATTTTTAAATTTTTTCAAATCCTCAAAAATGATGAAAAACTGCGTGCTATAGTATGCCATACGGTAGGGGCTATAGCCCATGTTCAAAAATGATGAAAAACGAGGTTACATTTTATTTTATTTTTCAAAAAACGATGGGCTATAACCCATGTTTTTTGAAATTTTGAATTTTTTTCAAATCCTCAAAAATGATGAAAAACGGCGTGCTATAGTATGCCGAACGGTAGGGGCTATAGCCCATGTTAAAAAATGGTGAAAAACGAGGTTAAATTTTTTTCAAAATTTCAAAAAACGATGGGCTATAATCCATGTTTTTTGAAATCTTTAATTTTTTTCAAATCCTCAAAAATGATGAAAAACGGCGTGCTATAGTATGCCAAACGATAGGGGCTATAGCCCATGTTGAAAAATGATGAAAAACGAGGTTAATTTTTTTTTCAAAATTTCAAAAAACGATGGGCTATAACCCATGTTTTTTGAAATTTTGATTTTTTTTTTCAAATCCTCAAAAATGATGAAAAACGGCGTGCTATAGTATGCCGTACAGTATGGGCTATAGCCCATGGTCAAAAATGGGATAAAAAACGTCTAAAAATAGACGTCTAAAACACGTCTATTTTTAGACGTGTTTTAGACGTCTATTTTTAGACATTTTTATCCCATTTTTAGACGCTCGTCTAATAGCCCATACTGTACGGCATACTATAGCAAGCCGTTTTTCATCATTTTTGAGGATTTGAAAAAAATCCTGGGTTATAGCCCATCGGTTTTTTTTTTTTTTTTTTTTTTTTAATCCTCAAAAATGATGAAAAACGGCTTGCTATAGTATGCCGTACAGTATGGGCTATAGCCCATGGTCAAAAATGGGATAAAAAACGTAAAAAAATAGACGTCTAAAACACGTCTATTTTTAGACGTGTTTTAGACGTCTATTTTTAGACATTTTTATCCCATTTTTAGACGCTCGTCTAATAGCCCATACTGTACGGCATACTATAGCACGCCGTTATTCATCATTTTTGAGGATTTGAAAAAAATGGGGAAAAAAAACGATGGGTTATAGCCCATCATTTTTTTTCTTTTTTTTTTTGTTGTAAATCCTCAAAAATGATGAAAAACGGCTTGCTATAGTATGCCGTACAGTATGGGCCCATGTTCAAAAATGATGAAAAACAAGGTTTAATTTTTTTTTCAAAATTTCAAAAAACGATGGCTTATCACCCATGTTTTTTGAAAATTTAAATTTTTTTCAAAACCTCAAAAATGATGAAAAACGGCGTGCTATAGTATGCCATACGGTAGGGGCTATAGCCCATGTTCAAAAATGATGAAAAACGAGGTTACATTTTATTTTATTTTTCAAAAAACGATGGGCTATAACCCATGTTTTTTGAAATTTTGAATTTTTTTCAAATCCTCAAAAATGATGAAAAACGGCGTGCTATAGTATGCCGAACGGTAGGGGCTATAGCCCATGTTAAAAAATGATGAAAAACGAGGTTAAATTTCTTTCAAAATTTCAAAAAACGATGGGCTATAACCCATGTTTTTTGAAATTTTGAATTTTTTTCAAATCCTCAAAAATGATGAAAAACGGCATGCTATAGTATGCCATACGGTAGGGGCTATAGCCCATGTTCAAAAATGATGAAAAACGAGGTTACATTTTATTTTATTTTTCAAAAAACGATGGGCTATAACCCATGTTTTTTGAAATTTTGAATTTTTTTCAAATCCTCAAAAATGATGAAAAACGGCGTGCTATAGTATGCCGAACGGTAGGGGCTATAGCCCATGTTAAAAAATGGTGAAAAACGAGGTTAAAATTTTTTCAAAATTTCAAAAAACGATGGGCTATAATCCATGTTTTTTGAAATTTTGAATTTTTTTCAAATCCTCAAAAATGATGAAAAACGGCGTGCTATAGTATGCCAAACGATAGGGGCTATAGCCCATGTTGAAAAATGATGAAAAACGAGGTTAATTTTTTTTTCAAAATTTCAAAAAACGATGGGCTATAACCCATGTTTTTTGAAATTTTGATTTTTTTTTCAAATCCTCAAAAATGATGAAAAACGGCGTGCTATAGTATGCCGTACAGTATGGGCTATAGCCCATGGTCAAAAATGGGATAAAAAACGTCTAAAAATAGACGTCTAAAACACGTCTATTTTTAGACGTGTTTTAGACGTCTATTTTTAGACATTTTTATCCCATTTTTAGACGCTCGTCTAATAGCCCATACTGTACGGCATACTATAGCAAGCCGTTTTTCATCATTTTTGAGGATTTGAAAAAAATGAAAAAAAAAAAAACGATGTGTTATAGCCCATCATTTTTTTTCTTTTTTTTTTTGTTGTAAATCCTCAAAAATGATGAAAAACGGCTTGCTATAGTATGCCGTACAGTATGGGCCCATGTTCAAAAATGATGAAAAACAAGGTTTAACTTTTTTTTTCAAAATTTCAAAAAACGATGGCTTATAACCCATGTTTTTTGAAATTTTTAATTTTTTTCAAAACCTCAAAAATGATGAAAAACGGCGTGCTATAGTATGCCATACGGTAGGGGCTATAGCCCATGTTCAAAAATGATGAAAAACGAGGTTACATTTTATTTTTCAAAAAACGATGGGCTATAACCCATGTTTTTTGAAATTTTGAATTTTTTTCAAATCCTCAAAAATGATGAAAAACGGCGTGCTATAGTATGCCGAACGGTAGGGGCTATAGCCCATGTTAAAAAATGATGAAAAACAAGGTTAATTTTTTTTCAAAATTTCAAAAAACGATGGGCTATAACCCATGTTTTTTGAAAATTTGAATTTTTTTCAAATCCTCAAAAATGATGAAAAACGGCGTGCTATAGTATGCCATACGGTAGGGGCTATAGCCCATGTTCAAAAATGATGAAAAACGAGGTTACATTTTATTTTATTTTTCAAAAAACGATGGGCTATAACCCATGTTTTTTGAAATTTTGAATTTTTTTCAAATCCTCAAAAATGATGAAAAACGGCGTGCTATAGTATGCCGAACGGTAGGGGCTATAGCCCATGTTAAAAAATGGTGAAAAACGAGGTTAAATCTTTTTCAAAATTTCAAAAAACGATGGGCTATAATCCATGTTTTTTGAAATTTTGAATTTTTTTCAAATCCTCAAAAATGATGAAAAACGGCGTGCTATAGTATGCCAAACGATAGGGGCTATAGCCCATGTTGAAAAATGATGAAAAACGAGGTTAATTTTTTTTTCAAAATTTCAAAAAACGATGGGCTTTAACCCATGTTTTTTGAAATTTTGATTTTTTTTTCAAATCCTCAAAAATGATGAAAAACGGCTTGCTATAGTATGCCGTACAGTATGGGCTATAGCCCATGGTCAAAAATGGGATAAAAAACGTCTAAAAATAGACGTCTAAAACACGTCTATTTTTAGACGTGTTTTAGACGTCTATTTTTAGACATTTTTATCCCATTTTTAGACGCTCGTCTAATAGCCCATACTGTACGGCATACTATAGCACGCCGTTTTTCATCATTTTTGAGGATTTGAAAAAAATGAAAAAAAAAAAAAACGATGGGTTATAGCCCATCGTTTTGTTTTTGTTTTTTTTTCCTCAAAAATGATGAAAAACGGCTTGCTATAGTATGCCGTACAGTATGGGCTATAGCCCATGGTCAAAAATGGGATAAAAAACGTCTAAAAATAGACGTCTAAAACACGTCTATTTTTAGACGTGTTTTAGACGTCTATTTTTAGACATTTTTATCCCATTTTTAGACGCTCGTCTAATAGCCCATACTGTACGGCATACTATAGCAAGCCGTTTTTCATCATTTTTGAGGATTTGAAAAAAATGAAAAAAAAAAAAAACGATGGGTTATAGCCCATCGGTTTTTTTTTTTTTTTTTTTTTTTTTAATCCTCAAAAATGATGAAAAACGGCTTGCTATAGTATGCCGTACAGTATGGGCTATAGCCCATGGTCAAAAATGGGATAAAAAACGTAAAAAAATAGACGTCTAAAACACGTCTATTTTTAGACGTGTTTTAGACGTCTATTTTTAGACATTTTTATCCCATTTTTAGACGCTCGTCTAATAGCCCATACTGTACGGCATAATATAGCACGCCGTTATTCATCATTTTTGAGGATTTGAAAAAAATGGGAAAAAAAAACGATGGGTTATAGCCCATCATTTTCTTTTTTTTTTTTTTTTTTTTAATCCTCAAAAATGATGAAAAACGGCTTGCTATAGTATGCCGTACAGTATGGGCTATAGCCCATGGTCAAAAATGGGATAAAACAAGGTTTAATTTTTTTTTCAAAATTTCAAAAAACGATGGCTTATAACCCATGTTTTTTTAAATTTTTAATTTTTTTCAAAACCTCAAAAATGATGAAAAACGGCGTGCTATAGTATGCCATACGGTAGGGGCTATAGCCCATGTTCAAAAATGATGAAAAACGAGGTTACATTTTATTTTATTTTTCAAAAAACGATGGGCTATAACCCATGTTTTTTGAAATTTTGAATTTTTTTCAAATCCTCAAAAATGATGAAAAACGGCGTGCTATAGTATGCCGAACGGTAGGGGCTATAGCCCATGTTAAAAAATGATGAATAACGAGGTTAATTTTTTTTCAAAATTTCAAAAAACGATGGGCTATAACCCATGTTTTTTGAAAATTTGAATTTTTTTCAAATCCTCAAAAATGATGAAAAACGGCGTGCTATAGTATGCCATACGGTAGGGGCTATAGCCCATGTTCAAAAATGATGAAAAACGAGGTTACATTTTATTTTATTTTTCAAAAAACGATGGGCTATAACCCATGTTTTTTGAAATTTTGAATTTTTTTCAAATCCTCAAAAATGATGAAAAACGGCGTGCTATAGTATGCCGAACGGTAGGGGCTATAGCCCATGTTAAAAAATGGTGAAAAACGAGGTTAATTTTTTTTCAAATTTTCAAAAAACGATGGGCTATAATCCATGTTTTTTGAAATTTTGAATTTTTTTCAAATCCTCAAAAATGATGAAAAACGGCGTGCTATAGTATGCCAAACGATAGGGGCTATAGCCCATGTTGAAAAATGATGAAAAACGAGGTTAATTTTTTTTTCAAAATTTCAAAAAACGATGGGCTATAACCCATGTTTTTTGAAATTTTGATTTTTTTTTCAAATCCTCAAAAATGATGAAAAACGGCTTGCTATAGTATGCCGTACAGTATGGGCTATAGCCCATGGTCAAAAATGGGATAAAAAACGTCTAAAAATAGACGTCTAAAACACGTCTATTTTTAGACGTGTTTTAGACGTCTATTTTTAGACATTTTTATCCCATTTTTAGACGCTCGTCTAATAGCCCATACTGTACGGCATACTATAGCAAGCCGTTTTTCATCATTTTTGAGGATTTGAAAAAAATGGAAAAAAAAAAAAACGATGGGTTATAGCCCATCGTTTTTTTTTTTTTTTTTTTTTTTTTTTTATTCTCAAAAATGATGAAAAACGGCTTGCTATAGTATGCCGTACAGTATGGGCTATAGCCCATGGTCAAAAATGGGATAAAAAACGTAAAAAAATAGACGTCTAAAACACGTCTATTTTTAGACGTGTTTTAGACGTCTATTTTTAGACATTTTTATCCCATTTTTAGACGCTCGTCTAATAGCCCATACTGTACGGCATAATATAGCACGCCGTTATTCATCATTTTTGAGGATTTGAAAAAAATGGAAAAAAAAAACGATGGGTTATAGCCCATCATTTTTTTTTTTTTTTTCTTTTTTTGTAAATCCTCAAAAATTATGAAAAACGGCTTGCTATAGTATGCCGTACAGTATGGGCCCATGTTCAAAAATGATGAAAAACAAGGTTTAACTTTTTTTTTCAAAATTTCAAAAAACGATGGCTTATAACCCATGTTTTTTGAAATTTTTAATTTTTTTCAAAACCTCAAAAATGATGAAAAACGGCGTGCTATAGTATGCCATACGGTAGGGGCTATAGCCCATGTTCAAAAATGATGAAAAACGAGGTTACATTTTATTTTTCAAAAAACTATGGGCTATAACCAATGTTTTTTGAAATTTTGAAATTTTTTCAAATCCTCAAAAATGATGAAAAACGGCGTGCTATAGTATGCCGAACGGTAGGGGCTATAGCCCATGTTAAAAAATGATGAAAAACGAGGTTAAATTTTTTTCAAATTTTCAAAAAACGATGGGCTATAACCCATGTTTTTTGAAATTTTTAAATTTTTTCAAATCCTCAAAAATGATGAAAAACTGCGTGCTATAGTATGCCATACGGTAGGGGCTATAGCCCATGTTCAAAAATGATGAAAAACGAGGTTACATTTTATTTTATTTTTCAAAAAACGATGGGCTATAACCCATGTTTTTTGAAATTTTGAATTTTTTTCAAATCCTCAAAAATGATGAAAAACGGCGTGCTATAGTATGCCGAACGGTAGGGGCTATAGCCCATGTTAAAAAATGGTGAAAAACGAGGTTAAATTTTTTTCAAAATTTCAAAAAACGATGGGCTATAATCCATGTTTTTTGAAATCTTTAATTTTTTTCAAATCCTCAAAAATGATGAAAAACGGCGTGCTATAGTATGCCAAACGATAGGGGCTATAGCCCATGTTGAAAAATGATGAAAAACGAGGTTAATTTTTTTTTCAAAATTTCAAAAAACGATGGGCTATAACCCATGTTTTTTGAAATTTTGATTTTTTTTTTCAAATCCTCAAAAATGATGAAAAACGGCGTGCTATAGTATGCCGTACAGTATGGGCTATAGCCCATGGTCAAAAATGGGATAAAAAACGTCTAAAAATAGACGTCTAAAACACGTCTATTTTTAGACGTGTTTTAGACGTCTATTTTTAGACATTTTTATCCCATTTTTAGACGCTCGTCTAATAGCCCATACTGTACGGCATACTATAGCAAGCCGTTTTTCATCATTTTTGAGGATTTGAAAAAAATCCTGGGTTATAGCCCATCGGTTTTTTTTTTTTTTTTTTTTTTTTAATCCTCAAAAATGATGAAAAACGGCTTGCTATAGTATGCCGTACAGTATGGGCTATAGCCCATGGTCAAAAATGGGATAAAAAACGTAAAAAAATAGACGTCTAAAACACGTCTATTTTTAGACGTGTTTTAGACGTCTATTTTTAGACATTTTTATCCCATTTTTAGACGCTCGTCTAATAGCCCATACTGTACGGCATACTATAGCACGCCGTTATTCATCATTTTTGAGGATTTGAAAAAAATGGGGAAAAAAAACGATGGGTTATAGCCCATCATTTTTTTTCTTTTTTTTTTTGTTGTAAATCCTCAAAAATGATGAAAAACGGCTTGCTATAGTATGCCGTACAGTATGGGCCCATGTTCAAAAATGATGAAAAACAAGGTTTAATTTTTTTTTCAAAATTTCAAAAAACGATGGCTTATCACCCATGTTTTTTGAAAATTTAAATTTTTTTCAAAACCTCAAAAATGATGAAAAACGGCGTGCTATAGTATGCCATACGGTAGGGGCTATAGCCCATGTTCAAAAATGATGAAAAACGAGGTTACATTTTATTTTATTTTTCAAAAAACGATGGGCTATAACCCATGTTTTTTGAAATTTTGAATTTTTTTCAAATCCTCAAAAATGATGAAAAACGGCGTGCTATAGTATGCCGAACGGTAGGGGCTATAGCCCATGTTAAAAAATGATGAAAAACGAGGTTAAATTTCTTTCAAAATTTCAAAAAACGATGGGCTATAACCCATGTTTTTTTAAATTTTGAATTTTTTTCAAATCCTCAAAAATGATGAAAAACGGCATGCTATAGTATGCCATACGGTAGGGGCTATAGCCCATGTTCAAAAATGATGAAAAACGAGGTTACATTTTATTTTATTTTTCAAAAAACGATGGGCTATAACCCATGTTTTTTGAAATTTTGAATTTTTTTCAAATCCTCAAAAATGATGAAAAACGGCGTGCTATAGTATGCCGAACGGTAGGGGCTATAGCCCATGTTAAAAAATGGTGAAAAACGAGGTTAAAATTTTTTCAAAATTTCAAAAAACGATGGGCTATAATCCATGTTTTTTGAAATTTTGAATTTTTTTCAAATCCTCAAAAATGATGAAAAACGGCGTGCTATAGTATGCCAAACGATAGGGGCTATAGCCCATGTTGAAAAATGATGAAAAACGAGGTTAATTTTTTTTTCAAAATTTCAAAAAACGATGGGCTATAACCCATGTTTTTTGAAATTTTGATTTTTTTTTCAAATCCTCAAAAATGATGAAAAACGGCGTGCTATAGTATGCCGTACAGTATGGGCTATAGCCCATGGTCAAAAATGGGATAAAAAACGTCTAAAAATAGACGTCTAAAACACGTCTATTTTTAGACGTGTTTTAGACGTCTATTTTTAGACATTTTTATCCCATTTTTAGACGCTCGTCTAATAGCCCATACTGTACGGCATACTATAGCAAGCCGTTTTTCATCATTTTTGAGGATTTGAAAAAAATGAAAAAAAAAAAAACGATGTGTTATAGCCCATCATTTTTTTTCTTTTTTTTTTTGTTGTAAATCCTCAAAAATGATGAAAAACGGCTTGCTATAGTATGCCGTACAGTATGGGCCCATGTTCAAAAATGATGAAAAACAAGGTTTAATTTTTTTTTCAAAATTTCAAAAAACGATGGCTTATCACCCATGTTTTTTGAAAATTTAAATTTTTTTCAAAACCTCAAAAATGATGAAAAACGGCGTGCTATAGTATGCCATACGGTAGGGGCTATAGCCCATGTTCAAAAATGATGAAAAACGAGGTTACATTTTATTTTATTTTTCAAAAAACGATGGGCTATAACCCATGTTTTTTGAAATTTTGAATTTTTTTCAAATCCTCAAAAATGATGAAAAACGGCGTGCTATAGTATGCCGAACGGTAGGGGCTATAGCCCATGTTAAAAAATGATGAAAAACGAGGTTAAATTTCTTTCAAAATTTCAAAAAACGATGGGCTATAACCCATGTTTTTTTAAATTTTGAATTTTTTTCAAATCCTCAAAAATGATGAAAAACGGCATGCTATAGTATGCCATACGGTAGGGGCTATAGCCCATGTTCAAAAATGATGAAAAACGAGGTTACATTTTATTTTATTTTTCAAAAAACGATGGGCTATAACCCATGTTTTTTGAAATTTTGAATTTTTTTCAAATCCTCAAAAATGATGAAAAACGGCGTGCTATAGTATGCCGAACGGTAGGGGCTATAGCCCATGTTAAAAAATGGTGAAAAACGAGGTTAAAATTTTTTCAAAATTTCAAAAAACGATGGGCTATAATCCATGTTTTTTGAAATTTTGAATTTTTTTCAAATCCTCAAAAATGATGAAAAACGGCGTGCTATAGTATGCCAAACGATAGGGGCTATAGCCCATGTTGAAAAATGATGAAAAACGAGGTTAATTTTTTTTTCAAAATTTCAAAAAACGATGGGCTATAACCCATGTTTTTTGAAATTTTGATTTTTTTTTCAAATCCTCAAAAATGATGAAAAACGGCGTGCTATAGTATGCCGTACAGTATGGGCTATAGCCCATGGTCAAAAATGGGATAAAAAACGTCTAAAAATAGACGTCTAAAACACGTCTATTTTTAGACGTGTTTTAGACGTCTATTTTTAGACATTTTTATCCCATTTTTAGACGCTCGTCTAATAGCCCATACTGTACGGCATACTATAGCAAGCCGTTTTTCATCATTTTTGAGGATTTGAAAAAAATGAAAAAAAAAAAAAACGATGGGTTATAGCCCATCGTTTTTTTTTTTTTTTTTAATCCTCAAAAATGATGAAAAACTGCTTGCTATAGTATGCCGTACAGTATGGGCTATAGCCCATGGTCAAAAATGGGATAAAAAACGTAAAAAAATAGACGTCTAAAACACGTCTATTTTTAGACGTGTTTTAGACGTCTATTTTTAGACATTTTTATCCCATTTTTAGACGCTCGTCTAATAGCCCATACTGTACGGCATACTATAGCACGCCGTTATTCATCATTTTTGAGGATTTGAAAAAAATGGGGAAAAAAACGATGGGTTATAGCCCATCATTTTTTTTTTTTTTTTTTTTTTTGTAAATCCTCAAAAATGATGAAAAACGGCTTGCTATAGTATGCCGTACAGTATGGGCCCATGTTCAAAAATGATGAAAAACAAGGTTTAATTTTTTTTTCAAAATTTCAAAAAACGATGGCTTATCACCCATGTTTTTTGAAAATTTAAATTTTTTTCAAAACCTCAAAAATGATGAAAAACGGCGTGCTATAGTATGCCATACGGTAGGGGCTATAGCCCATGTTCAAAAATGATGAAAAACGAGGTTACATTTTATTTTATTTTTCAAAAAACGATGGGCTATAACCCATGTTTTTTGAAATTTTGAATTTTTTTCAAATCCTCAAAAATGATGAAAAACGGCGTGCTATAGTATGCCGAACGGTAGGGGCTATAGCCCATGTTAAAAAATGATGAAAAACGAGGTTAATTTTTTTTCAAAATTTCAAAAAACGATGGGCTATAACCCATGTTTTTTGAAATTTTGAATTTTTTTCAAATCCTCAAAAATGATGAAAAACGGCGTGCTATAGTATGCCATACGGTAGGGGCTATAGCCCATGTTCAAAAATGATGAAAAACGAGGTTACATTTTATTTTATTTTTCAAAAAACGATGGGCTATAACCCATGTTTTTTGAAATTTTGAATTTTTTTCAAATCCTCAAAAATGATGAAAAACGGCGTGCTATAGTATGCCGAACGGTAGGGGCTAGAGCCCATGTTCAAAAATGATGAAAAACGAGGTTACATTTTATTTTATTTTTCAAAAAACGATGGGCTATAACCCATGTTTTTTGAAATTTTGAATTTTTTTCAAATCCTCAAAAATGATGAAAAACGGCGTGCTATAGTATGCCGAACGGTAGGGGCTATAGCCCATGTTAAAAAATGATGAAAAACGAGGTTAATTTTTTTTCAAAATTTCAAAAAACGATGGGCTATAACCCATGTTTTTTGAAATTTTGAATTTTTTTCAAATCCTCAAAAATGATGAAAAACGGCGTGCTATAGTATGCCATACGGTAGGGGCTATAGCCCATGTTCAAAAATGATGAAAAACGAGGTTACATTTTATTTTATTTTTCAAAAAACGATGGGCTATAACCCATGTTTTTTGAAATTTTGAATTTTTTTCAAATCCTCAAAAATGATGAAAAACGGCGTGCTATAGTATGCCGAACGGTAGGGGCTATAGCCCATGTTCAAAAATGATGAAAAACGAGGTTACATTTTATTTTATTTTTCAAAAAACGATGGGCTATAACCCATGTTTTTTGAAATTTTGAATTTTTTTCAAATCCTCAAAAATGATGAAAAACGGCGTGCTATAGTATGCCGAACGGTAGGGGCTATAGCCCATGTTAAAAAATGATGAAAAACGAGGTTAATTTTTTTTCAAAATTTCAAAAAACGATGGGCTATAACCCATGTTTTTTGAAATTTTGAATTTTTTTCAAATCCTCAAAAATGATGAAAAACGGCGTGCTATAGTATGCCGAACGGTAAGGCTATAGCCCATGTTAAAAAATGATGAAAAACGAGGTTAAATTTTATTTTATTTTTCAAAAAACGATGGGCTATAACCCATGTTTTTTGAAATTTTGAAATTTTTTCAAATCCTCAAAAATGATGAAAAACGGCGTGCTATAGTATGCCATACGGTAGGGGCTAGCCCATGTTCAAAAATGATGAAAAACGAGGTTACATTTTATTTTATTTTTCAAAAAACGATGGGCTATAACCCATGTTTTTTGAAATTTTGAATTTTTTTCAAATCCTCAAAAATGATGAAAAACGGCGTGCTATAGTATGCCGAACGGTAGGCCATGTTAAAAAATGGTGAAAAACGAGGTTAAATCTTTTTCAAAATTTCAAAAAACGATGGGCTATAATCCATGTTTTTTGAAATTTTGAATTTTTTTCAAATCCTCAAAAATGATGAAAAACGGCGTGCTATAGTATGCCAAACGATAGGGGCTATAGCCCATGTTGAAAAATGATGAAAAACGAGGTTAATTTTTTTTTCAAAATTTCAAAAAACGATGGGCTATAACCCATGTTTTTTGAAATTTTGATTTTTTTTTCAAATCCTCAAAAATGATGAAAAACGGCGTGCTATAGTATGCCATACGGTAAGGGGCTATAGCCCATGTTCAAAAATGATGAAAAACGAGGTTAAAAAAAAAAATCAAAATTTAAAAAAACGATGGGCTATAACCCATGTTTTTTGAAATTTGGATTTTTTTTCAAATCCTCAAAAATGATGAAAAACGGCGTGCTATAGTATGCTGAACGGTAGGGGCTATAGCCCATGTTCAAAAATGATGAAAAACAAGGTTAATTTTATTTTTCAAATTTTCAAAAAACGATGGGCTATAACCCATGTTTTTTGAAATTTTGAAAATTTTTCAAATCCTCAAAAATGATGAAAAACGGCGTGCTATAGTATGCCGAACGGTAGGGGCTATAGCCCATGTTCAAAAATGATGAAAAACGAGGTTACATTTTATTTTATTTTTCAAAAAACGATGGGCTATAACCCATGTTTTTTGAAATTTTGAATTTTTTTCAAATCCTCAAAAATGATGAAAAACGGCGTGCTATAGTATGCCGAACGGTAGGGGCTATAGCCCATGTTAAAAAATGGTGAAAAACGAGGTTAAATTTTTTTCAAATTTTCAAAAAACGATGGGCTATAATCCATGTTTTTTGAAATTTTGAATTTTTTTCAAATCCTCAAAAATGATGAAAAACGGCGTGCTATAGTATGCCAAACGATAGGGGCTATAGCCCATGTTGAAAAATGATGAAAAACGAGGTTAATTTTTTTTTCAAAATTTCAAAAAACGATGGGCTATAACCCATGTTTTTTGAAATTTTGATTTTTTTTTCAAATCCTCAAAAATGATGAAAAACGGCGTGCTATAGTATGCCGTACAGTATGGGCTATAGCCCATGGTCAAAAATGGGATAAAAAACGTCTAAAAATAGACGTCTAAAACACGTCTATTTTTAGACGTGTTTTAGACGTCTATTTTTAGACATTTTTATCCCATTTTTAGACGCTCGTCTAATAGCCCATACTGTACGGCATACTATAGCAAGCCGTTTTTCATCATTTTTGAGGATTTGAAAAAAATGAAAAAAAAAAAAAACGATGGGTTATAGCCCATCATTTTTTTTTTTTTTTTTTTTTTTGTAAATCCTCAAAAATGATGAAAAACGGCTTGCTATAGTATGCCGTACAGTATGGGCCCATGTTCAAAAATGATGAAAAACAAGGTTTAATTTTTTTTTCAAAATTTCAAAAAACGATGGCTTATAACCCATGTTTTTTGAAATTTTGAATTTTTTTCAAATCCTCAAAAATGATGAAAAACGGCGTGCTATAGTATGCCATACGGTAGGGGCTATAGCCCATGTTCAAAAATGATGAAAAACGAGGTTACATTTTATTTTATTTTTCAAAAAACGATGGGCTATAACCCATGTTTTTTGAAATTTTTAATTTTTTTCAAATCCTCAAAAATGATGAAAAACGGCGTGCTATAGTATGCCGAACGGTAGGCCATGTTAAAAAATGGTGAAAAACGAGGTTAAATTTTTTTCAAAATTTCAAAAAACGATGGGCTATAATCCATGTTTTTTGAAATTTTGAATTTTTTTCAAATCCTCAAAAATGATGAAAAACGGCGTGCTATAGTATGCCAAACGATAGGGGCTATAGCCCATGTTGAAAAATGATGAAAAACGAGGTTATTTTTTTTTTCAACATTTCAAAAAACGATGGGCTATAACCCATGTTTTTTGAAATTTTGAATTTTTTTCAAATCCTCAAAAATGATGAAAAACGGCATGCTATAGTATGCCATACGGTAGGGGCTATAGCCCATGTTCAAAAATGATGAAAAACGAGGTTACATTTTATTTTATTTTTCAAAAAACGATGGGCTATAACCCATGTTTTTTGAAATTTTGAATTTTTTTCAAATCCTCAAAAATGATGAAAAACGGCGTGCTATAGTATGCCGAACGGTAGGGGCTATAGCCCATGTTAAAAAATGGTGAAAAACGAGGTTAAAATTTTTTCAAAATTTCAAAAAACGATGGGCTATAATCCATGTTTTTTGAAATTTTGAATTTTTTCAAATCCTCAAAAATGATGAAAAACGGCGTGCTATAGTATGCCAAACGATAGGGGCTATAGCCCATGTTGAAAAATGATGAAAAACGAGGTTAATTTTTTTTTCAAAATTTCAAAAAACGATGGGCTATAACCCATGTTTTTTGAAATTTTGATTTTTTTTTCAAATCCTCAAAAATGATGAAAAACGGCGTGCTATAGTATGCCGTACAGTATGGGCTATAGCCCATGGTCAAAAATGGGATAAAAAACGTCTAAAAATAGACGTCTAAAACACGTCTATTTTTAGACGTGTTTTAGACGTCTATTTTTAGACATTTTTATCCCATTTTTAGACGCTCGTCTAATAGCCCATACTGTACGGCATACTATAGCAAGCCGTTTTTCATCATTTTTGAGGATTTGAAAAAAATGAAAAAAAAAAAAACGATGTGTTATAGCCCATCATTTTTTTTCTTTTTTTTTTTGTTGTAAATCCTCAAAAATGATGAAAAACGGCTTGCTATAGTATGCCGTACAGTATGGGCCCATGTTCAAAAATGATGAAAAACAAGGTTTAATTTTTTTTTCAAAATTTCAAAAAACGATGGCTTATCACCCATGTTTTTTGAAAATTTAAATTTTTTTCAAAACCTCAAAAATGATGAAAAACGGCGTGCTATAGTATGCCATACGGTAGGGGCTATAGCCCATGTTCAAAAATGATGAAAAACGAGGTTACATTTTATTTTATTTTTCAAAAAACGATGGGCTATAACCCATGTTTTTTGAAATTTTGAATTTTTTTCAAATCCTCAAAAATGATGAAAAACGGCGTGCTATAGTATGCCGAACGGTAGGGGCTATAGCCCATGTTAAAAAATGATGAAAAACGAGGTTAAATTTCTTTCAAAATTTCAAAAAACGATGGGCTATAACCCATGTTTTTTGAAATTTTGAATTTTTTTCAAATCCTCAAAAATGATGAAAAACGGCATGCTATAGTATGCCATACGGTAGGGGCTATAGCCCATGTTCAAAAATGATGAAAAACGAGGTTACATTTTATTTTATTTTTCAAAAAACGATGGGCTATAACCCATGTTTTTTGAAATTTTGAATTTTTTTCAAATCCTCAAAAATGATGAAAAACGGCGTGCTATAGTATGCCGAACGGTAGGGGCTATAGCCCATGTTAAAAAATGGTGAAAAACGAGGTTAAATTTTTTTTCAAATCCTCAAAAATGATGAAAAACGGCGTGCTATAGTATGCCAAACGATAGGGGCTATAGCCCATGTTGAAAAATGATGAAAAACGAGGTTAATTGTTTTTTCAAAATTTCAAAAAACGATGGGCTATAACCCATGTTTTTTGAAATTTTGATTTTTTTTTTCAAATCCTCAAAAATGATGAAAAACGGCGTGCTATAGTATGCCGTACAGTATGGGCTATAGCCCATGGTCAAAAATGGGATAAAAAACGTCTAAAAATAGACGTCTAAAACACGTCTATTTTTAGACGTGTTTTAGACGTCTATTTTTAGACATTTTTATCCCATTTTTAGACGCTCGTCTAATAGCCCATACTGTACGGCATACTATAGCAAGCCGTTTTTCATCATTTTTGAGGATTTGAAAAAAATGAAAAAAAAAAAAACGATGTGTTATAGCCCATCATTTTTTTTCTTTTTTTTTTTGTTGTAAATCCTCAAAAATGATGAAAAACGGCTTGCTATAGTATGCCGTACAGTATGGGCCCATGTTCAAAAATGATGAAAAACAAGGTTTAATTTTTTTTTCAAAATTTCAAAAAACGATGGCTTATCACCCATGTTTTTTGAAAATTTAATTTTTTTTCAAAACCTCAAAAATGATGAAAAATGGCGTGCTATAGTATGCCATACGGTAGGGGCTATAGCCCATGTTCAAAAATGATGAAAAACGAGGTTACATTTTATTTTATTTTTCAAAAAACGATGGGCTATAACCCATGTTTTTTGAAATTTTGAATTTTTTTCAAATCCTCAAAAATGATGAAAAACGGCGTGCTATAGTATGCCGAACGGTAGGGGCTATAGCCCATGTTAAAAAATGATGAAAAACGAGGTTAAATTTCTTTCAAAATTTCAAAAAACGATGGGCTATAACCCATGTTTTTTGAAATTTTGAATTTTTTTCAAATCCTCAAAAATGATGAAAAACGGCATGCTATAGTATGCCATACGGTAGGGGCTATAGCCCATGTTCAAAAATGATGAAAAACGAGGTTACATTTTATTTTATTTTTCAAAAAACGATGGGCTATAACCCATGTTTTTTGAAATTTTGAATTTTTTTCAAATCCTCAAAAATGATGAAAAACGGCGTGCTATAGTATGCCGAACGGTAGGGGCTATAGCCCATGTTAAAAAATGGTGAAAAACGAGGTTAAAATTTTTTCAAAATTTCAAAAAACGATGGGCTATAATCCATGTTTTTTGAAATTTTGAATTTTTTTCAAATCCTCAAAAATGATGAAAAACGGCGTGCTATAGTATGCCAAACGATAGGGGCTATAGCCCATGTTGAAAAATGATGAAAAACGAGGTTAATTTTTTTTTCAAAATTTCAAAAAACGATGGGCTATAACCCATGTTTTTTGAAATTTTGATTTTTTTTTCAAATCCTCAAAAATGATGAAAAACGGCGTGCTATAGTATGCCGTACAGTATGGGCTATAGCCCATGGTCAAAAATGGGATAAAAAACGTCTAAAAATAGACGTCTAAAACACGTCTATTTTTAGACGTGTTTTAGACGTCTATTTTTAGACATTTTTATCCCATTTTTAGACGCTCGTCTAATAGCCCATACTGTACGGCATACTATAGCAAGCAGTTTTTCATCATTTTTGAGGATTTGAAAAAAATGAAAAAAAAACAAACGATGGGTTATAGCCCATCGTTTTTTTTTTTTTTTTTAATCCTCAAAAATGATGAAAAACGGCTTGCTATAGTATGCCGTACAGTATGGGCTATAGCCCATGGTCAAAAATGGGATAAAAAACGTAAAAAAATAGACGTCTAAAACACGTCTATTTTTAGACGTGTTTTAGACGTCTATTTTTAGACATTTTTATCCCATTTTTAGACGCTCGTCTAATAGCCCATACTGTACGGCATACTATAGCACGCCGTTATTCATCATTTTTGAGGATTTGAAAAAAATGGGGAAAAAAAACGATGGGTTATAGCCCATCATTTTTTTTTTTTTTTTTTTTTTGTAAATCCTCAAAAATGATGAAAAACGGCTTGCTATAGTATGCCGTACAGTATGGGCCCATGTTCAAAAATGATGAAAAACAAGGTTTAATTTTTTTTTCAAAATTTCAAAAAACGATGGCTTATCACCCATGTTTTTTGAAAATTTAAATTTTTTTCAAAACCTCAAAAATGATGAAAAACGGCGTGCTATAGTATGCCATACGGTAGGGGCTATAGCCCATGTTCAAAAATGATGAAAAACGAGGTTACATTTTATTTTATTTTTCAAAAAACGATGGGCTATAACCCATGTTTTTTGAAATTTTGAATTTTTTTCAAATCCTCAAAAATGATGAAAAACGGCGTGCTATAGTATGCCGAACGGTAGGGGCTATAGCCCATGTTAAAAAATGATGAAAAACGAGGTTAATTTTTTTTCAAAATTTCAAAAAACGATGGGCTATAACCCATGTTTTTTGAAATTTTGAATTTTTTTCAAATCCTCAAAAATGATGAAAAACGGCGTGCTATAGTATGCCATACGGTAGGGGCTATAGCCCATGTTCAAAAATGATGAAAAACGAGGTTACATTTTATTTTATTTTTCAAAAAACGATGGGCTATAACCCATGTTTTTTGAAATTTTGAATTTTTTTCAAATCCTCAAAAATGATGAAAAACGGCGTGCTATAGTATGCCGAACGGTAGGGGCTATAGCCCATGTTCAAAAATGATGAAAAACGAGGTTACATTTTATTTTATTTTTCAAAAAACGATGGGCTATAACCCATGTTTTTTGAAATTTTGAATTTTTTTCAAATCCTCAAAAATGATGAAAAACGGCGTGCTATAGTATGCCGAACGGTAGGGGCTATAGCCCATGTTAAAAAATGATGAAAAACGAGGTTAATTTTTTTTCAAAATTTCAAAAAACGATGGGCTATAACCCATGTTTTTTGAAATTTTGAATTTTTTTCAAATCCTCAAAAATGATGAAAAACGGCGTGCTATAGTATGCCATACGGTAGGGGCTATAGCCCATGTTCAAAAATGATGAAAAACGAGGTTACATTTTATTTTATTTTTCAAAAAACGATGGGCTATAACCCATGTTTTTTGAAATTTTGAATTTTTTTCAAATCCTCAAAAATGATGAAAAACGGCGTGCTATAGTATGCCGAACGGTAGGGGCTATAGCCCATGTTAAAAAATGGTGAAAAACGAGGTTACATTTTTTTCAAATTTTCAAAAAACGATGGGCTATAATCCATGTTTTTTGAAATTTTGAATTTTTTCAAATCCTCAAAAATGATGAAAAACGGCGTGCTATAGTATGCCAAACGATAGGGGCTATAGCCCATGTTGAAAAATGATGAAAAACGAGGTAAATTTTTTTTTCAAAATTTCAAAAAACGATGGGCTATAACCCATGTTTTTTGAAATTTTGATTTTTTTTTCAAATCCTCAAAAATGATGAAAAACGGCGTGCTATAGTATGCCGTACAGTATGGGCTATAGCCCATGGTCAAAAATGGGATAAAAAACGTCTAAAAATAGACGTCTAAAACACGTCTATTTTTAGACGTGTTTTAGACGTCTATTTTTAGACATTTTTATCCCATTTTTAGACGCTCGTCTAATAGCCCATACTGTACGGCATACTATAGCAAGCCGTTTTTCATCATTTTTGAGGATTTGAAAAAAATGAAAAAAAAAAAAACGATGGGTTATAGCCCATCATTTTTTTTTTTTTTTTTTTTTTTGTAAATCCTCAAAAATGATGAAAAACGGCTTGCTATAGTATGCCGTACAGTATGGGCCCATGTTCAAAAATGATGAAAAACAAGGTTTAATTTTTTTTTCAAAGTTTCAAAAAACGATGGCTTATAACCCATGTTTTTTGAAATTTTGAATTTTTTTCAAATCCTCAAAAATGATGAAAAACGGCGTGCTATAGTATGCCGAACGGTAAGGCTATAGCCCATGTTAAAAAATGATGAAAAACGAGGTTAAATTTTATTTTATTTTTCAAAAAACGATGGGCTATAACCCATGTTTTTTGAAATTTTGAATTTTTTTCAAATCCTCAAAAATGATGAAAAACGGCGTGCTATAGTATGCCATACGGTAGGGGCTATAGCCCATGTTCAAAAATGATGAAAAACGAGGTTACATTTTATTTTATTTTTCAAAAAACGATGGGCTATAACCCATGTTTTTTGAAATTTTGAAATTTTTTCAAATCCTCAAAAATGATGAAAAACGGCGTGCTATAGTATGCCGAACGGTAGGCCATGTTAAAAAATGGTGAAAAACGAGGTTAAATCTTTTTCAAAATTTCAAAAAACGATGGGCTATAATCCATGTTTTTTGAAATTTTGAATTTTTTTCAAATCCTCAAAAATGATGAAAAACGGCGTGCTATAGTATGCCAAACGATAGGGGCTATAGCCCATGTTGAAAAATGATGAAAAACGAGGTTAATTTTTTTTTCAAAATTTCAAAAAACGATGGGCTATAACCCATGTTTTTTGAAATTTTGATTTTTTTTTCAAATCCTCAAAAATGATGAAAAACGGCGTGCTATAGTATGCCATACGGTAAGGGGCTATAGCCCATGTTCAAAAATGATGAAAAACGAGGTTAAAAAAAAAAATCAAAATTTAAAAAAACGATGGGCTATAACCCATGTTTTTTGAAATTTGGATTTTTTTTCAAATCCTCAAAAATGATGAAAAACGGCGTGCTATAGTATGCTGAACGGTAGGGGCTATAGCCCATGTTCAAAAATGATGAAAAACAAGGTTAATTTTATTTTTCAAATTTTCAAAAAACGATGGGCTATAACCCATGTTTTTTGAAATTTTGAAAATGTTTCAAATCCTCAAAAATGATGAAAAACGGCGTGCTATAGTATGCCGAACGGTAGGGGCTATAGCCCATGTTCAAAAATGATGAAAAACGAGGTTACATTTTATTTTATTTTTCAAAAAACGATGGGCTATAACCCATGTTTTTTGAAATTTTGAATTTTTTTCAAATCCTCAAAAATGATGAAAAACGGCGTGCTATAGTATGCCGAACGGTAGGGGCTATAGCCCATGTTAAAAAATGGTGAAAAACGAGGTTAATTTTTTTTCAAATTTTCAAAAAACGATGGGCTATAATCCATGTTTTTTGAAATTTTGAATTTTTTTCAAATCCTCAAAAATGATGAAAAACGGCGTGCTATAGTATGCCAAACGATAGGGGCTATAGCCCATGTTGAAAAATGATGAAAAACGAGGTTAATTTTTTTTTCAAAATTTCAAAAAACGATGGGCTATAACCCATGTTTTTTGAAATTTTGATTTTTTTTTCAAATCCTCAAAAATGATGAAAAACGGCGTGCTATAGTATGCCGTACAGTATGGGCTATAGCCCATGGTCAAAAATGGGATAAAAAACGTCTAAAAATAGACGTCTAAAACACGTCTATTTTTAGACGTGTTTTAGACGTCTATTTTTAGACATTTTTATCCCATTTTTAGACGCTCGTCTAATAGCCCATACTGTACGGCATACTATAGCAAGCCGTTTTTCATCATTTTTGAGGATTTGAAAAAAATGAAAAAAAAAAAAAACGATGGGTTATAGCCCATCATTTTTTTTTTTTTTTTTTTTTTTGTAAATCCTCAAAAATGATGAAAAACGGCTTGCTATAGTATGCCGTACAGTATGGGCCCATGTTCAAAAATGATGAAAAACAAGGTTTAATTTTTTTTTCAAAATTTCAAAAAACGATGGCTTATAACCCATGTTTTTTGAAATTTTGAATTTTTTTCAAATCCTCAAAAATGATGAAAAACGGCGTGCTATAGTATGCCGAACGGTAGGGGCTATAGCCCATGTTAAAAAATGATGAAAAACGAGGTTAAATTTTTTTCAAAATTTCAAAAAACGATGGGCTATAACCCATGTTTTTTGAAATTTTGAATTTTTTTCAAATCCTCAAAAATGATGAAAAACGGCGTGCTATAGTATGCCATACGGTAGGGGCTATAGCCCATGTTCAAAAATGATGAAAAACGAGGTTACATTTTATTTTATTTTTCAAAAAACGATGGGCTATAACCCATGTTTTTTGAAATTTTGAATTTTTTTCAAATCCTCAAAAATGATGAAAAACGGCGTGCTATAGTATGCCGAACGGTAGGCCATGTTAAAAAATGGTGAAAAACGAGGTTAAATGTTTTTCAAAATTTCAAAAAACGATGGGCTATAATCCATGTTTTTTTAAATTTTGAATTTTTTTCAAATCCTCAAAAATGATGAAAAACGGCGTGCTATAGTATGCCAAACGATAGGGGCTATAGCCCATGTTGAAAAATGATGAAAAACGAGGTTATTTTTTTTTTCAAAATTTCAAAAAACGATGGGCTATAACCCATGTTTTTTGAAATTTTGAATTTTTTTCAAATCCTCAAAAATGATGAAAAACGGCATGCTATAGTATGCCATACGGTAGGGGCTATAGCCCATGTTCAAAAATGATGAAAAACGAGGTTACATTTTATTTTATTTTTCAAAAAACGATGGGCTATAACCCATGTTTTTTGAAATTTTGAATTTTTTTCAAATCCTCAAAAATGATGAAAAACGGCGTGCTATAGTATGCCGAACGGTAGGGGCTATAGCCCATGTTAAAAAATGGTGAAAAACGAGGTTAAAATTTTTTCAAAATTTCAAAAAACGATGGGCTATAATCCATGTTTTTTGAAATTTTGAATTTTTTTCAAATCCTCAAAAATGATGAAAAACGGCGTGCTATAGTATGCCAAACGATAGGGGCTATAGCCCATGTTGAAAAATGATGAAAAACGAGGTTAATTTTTTTTTCAAAATTTCAAAAAACGATGGGCTATAACCCATGTTTTTTGAAATTTTGATTTTTTTTTCAAATCCTCAAAAATGATGAAAAACGGCGTGCTATAGTATGCCGTACAGTATGGGCTATAGCCCATGGTCAAAAATGGGATAAAAAACGTCTAAAAATAGACGTCTAAAACACGTCTATTTTTAGACGTGTTTTAGACGTCTATTTTTAGACATTTTTATCCCATTTTTAGACGCTCGTCTAATAGCCCATACTGTACGGCATACTATAGCAAGCCGTTTTTCATCATTTTTGAGGATTTGAAAAAAATGAAAAAAAAAAAAACGATGTGTTATAGCCCATCATTTTTTTTCTTTTTTTTTTTGTTGTAAATCCTCAAAAATGATGAAAAACGGCTTGCTATAGTATGCCGTACAGTATGGGCCCATGTTCAAAAATGATGAAAAACAAGGTTTAATTTTTTTTTCAAAATTTCAAAAAACGATGGCTTATCACCCATGTTTTTTGAAAATTTAAATTTTTTTCAAAACCTCAAAAATGATGAAAAACGGCGTGCTATAGTATGCCATACGGTAGGGGCTATAGCCCATGTTCAAAAATGATGAAAAACGAGGTTAAAAAAAAAATCAAAATTTAAAAAAACGATGGGCTATAACCCATGTTTTTTGAAATTTGGATTTTTTTTCAAATCCTCAAAAATGATGAAAAACGGCGTGCTATAGTATGCTGAACGGTAGGGGCTATAGCCCATGTTCAAAAATGATGAAAAACAAGGTTAATTTTATTTTTCAAATTTTCAAAAAACGATGGGCTATAACCCATGTTTTTTGAAATTTTGAAAATTTTTCAAATCCTCAAAAATGATGAAAAACGGCGTGCTATAGTATGCCGAACGGTAGGGGCTATAGCCCATGTTCAAAAATGATGAAAAACGAGGTTAAAAAAAATTCAAATTTTCAAAAAACGATGGGCTATAACCCATGTTTTTTGAAATTTTGAATTTTTTTCAAATCCTCAAAAATGATGAAAAACGGCGCGCTATAGTATGCCGAACGGTAGGGGCTATAGCCCATGTTCAAAAATGATGAAAAACGAGGTTAATTCTTTTTTCAAAATTTCAAAAAACGATGGGCTATAACCCATGTTTTTTGAAATTTTGAATTTTTTTCAAATCCTCAAAAATGATGAAAAACGGCGTGCTATAGTATGCCGAACGGTAGGGGCTATAGCCCGTGTTCAAAAATGATGAAAAATGAGGTTACATTTTTTTTCAAAATTTCAAAAAACGATGGGCTATAACCCATGTTTTTTTAAATTTTTAAATTTTTTCAAATCCTCAAAAATGATGAAAAACGGCGTGCTATAGTATGCCGAACGGTAGGGGCTATAGCCCATGTTCAAAAATGATGAAAAACGAGGTTAATTTTTTTTTTTAATTTCAAAAAACGATGGGCTATAACCCATGTTTTTTGAAATTTTGAATTTTTTTCAAATCCTCAAAAATGATGAAAAACGGCATGCTATAGTATGCTGAACGGTAGGGGCTATAGCCCATGTTCAAAAATGATGAAAAACGAGGTTAATTTTATTTTTCAAATTTTCAAAAAACGATGGGCTATAACCCATGTTTTTTGAAATTTTGAATTTTTTTCAAATCCTCAAAAATGATGAAAAACGGCGTGCTATAGTATGCCGAACGGTAGGGGCTATAGCCCATGTTCAAAAATGATGAAAAACGAGGTTAAAAAAAATTTCAAATTTTCTAAAAACGATGGGCTATAACCCATGTTTTTTGAAATTTTGAATTTTTTTCAAATCCTCAAAAATGATGAAAAACGGCGTGCTATAGTATGCCGAACGGTAGGGGCTATAGCCCATGTTCAAAAATGATGAAAAACGAGGTTATTTTTTTTTTTAATTTCAAAAAACGATGGGCTATAACCCATGTTTTTTGAAATTTTGAATTTTTTTCAAATCCTCAAAAATGATGAAAAACGGCGTGCTATAGTATGCTGAACGGTAGGGGCTATAGCCCATGTTCAAAAATGATGAAAAACGAGGTTAATTTTATTTTTCAAAATTTCAAAAAACGATGGGCTATAACCCATGTTTTTTGAAATTTTGAATTTTTTTCAAATCCTCAAAAATGATGAAAAACGGCGTGCTATAGTATGCCGAACGGTAGGGGCTATAGCCCATGTTCAAAAATGATGAAAAACGAGGTTAAAAAAATTTCAAATTTTCAAAAAACGATGGGCTATAACCCATGTTTTTTGAAATTTTGATTTTTTTTCAAATCCTCAAAAATGATGAAAAACGGCGTGCTATAGTATGCCGAACGGTAGGGGCTATAGCCCATGTTCAAAAATGATGAAAAACGAGGTTAATTCTTTTTTCAAAATTTCAAAAAACGATGGGCTATAACCCATGTTTTTTGAAATTTTGAAATTTTTTCAAATCCTCAAAAATGATGAAAAACGGCGTGCTATAGTATGCCGAACGGTAGGGGCTATAGCCCGTGTTCAAAAATGATGAAAAATGAGGTTACATTTTTTTTTCAAAATTTCAAAAAACGATGGGCTATAACCCATGTTTTTTGAAATTTTTAATTTTTTTCAAATCCTCAAAAATGATGAAAAACGGCGTGCTATAGTATGCTGAACGGTAGGGGCTATAGCCCATGTTCAAAAATGATGAAAAACGAGGTTAATTTTATTTTTCAAAATTTCAAAAAACGATGGGCTATAACCCATGTTTTTTGAAATTTTGAATTTTTTTCAAATCCTCAAAAATGATGAAAAAAGGCGTGCTATAGTATGCCGAACGGTAGGGGCTATAGCCCATGTTCAAAAATGATGAAAAACGAGGTTAAAAAAATTTCAAATTTTAAAAAAACGATGGGCTATAACCCATGTTTTTTGAAATTTTGAATTTTTTTCAAATCCTCAAAAATGATGAAAAACGGCGTGCTATAGTATGCCGAACGGTAGGGGCTATAGCCCATGTTCAAAAATGATGAAAAACGAGGTTAATTCTTTTTTCAAAATTTCAAAAAACGATGGGCTATAACCCATGTTTTTTGAAATTTTGAATTTTTTTCAAATCCTCAAAAATGATGAAAAACGGCGTGCTATAGTATGCCGAACGGTAGGGGCTATAGCCCGTGTTCAAAAATGATGAAAAATGAGGTTACATTTTTTTTCAAAATTTCAAAAAACGATGGGCTATAACCCATGTTTTTTGAAATTTTGAATTTTTTTCAAATCCTCAAAAATGATGAAAAACGGTGTGCTATAGTATGCCGAACGGTAGGGGCTATAGCCCATGTTCAAAAATGATGAAAAATTAGGTTACATTTTTTTTCAAAATTTCAAAAAACGATGGGCTATAACCCATGTTTTTTTTAATTTTGAAATTTTTTCAAATCCTCAAAAATGATGAAAAACGG
Organism: Protomyctophum parallelum; assembly: GCF_964188405.1. Taxonomy (NCBI): domain Eukaryota; kingdom Metazoa; phylum Chordata; class Actinopteri; order Myctophiformes; family Myctophidae; genus Protomyctophum; species Protomyctophum parallelum. Next base: position 34,002,452 of record NC_139701.1, read on the forward strand.
CGTGCTATATAGTATGCCGAACGGTAGGGGCTATAGCCCATGTTCAAAAATGATGAAAAACGAGGTTAATTTTTTTTTTTAATTTCAAAAAACGATGGGCTATAACCCATGTTTTTTGAAATTTTGAATTTTTTTCAAATCCTCAAAAATGATGAAAAACGGCGTGCTATAGTATGCTGAACGGTAGGGGCTATAGCCCATGTTCAAAAATGATGAAAAACTAGGTTAATTTTATTTTTCAAAATTTCAAAAAACGATGGGCTATAACCCATGTTTTTTGAAATTTTGAATTTTTTTCAAATCCTCAAAAATGATGAAAAACGGCATGCTATAGTATGCCGAACGGTAGGGGCTATAGCCCATGTTCAAAAATGATGAAAAACGAGGTTAAATTTTTTTCAAATTTTCAAAAAACGATGGGCTATAACCCATGTTCTTTGAAGTTTTGAATTTTTTTCAAATCCTCAAAAATGATGAAAAACGGCGTGCTATAGTATGCCGAACGGTAGGGGCTATAGCCCATGTTCAAAAATGATGAAAAATGAGGTTACATTTTTTTTCAAAATTTCAAAAAACGATGGGCTATAACCCATGTTTTTTGAAATTTTGAATTTTTTTCAAATCCTCAAAAATGATGAAAAACGGCGTGCTATAGTATGCCGAACGATAGGGGCTATAGCCCATGTTCAAAAATGATGAAAAATGAGGTTACATTTTTTTTCAAAATTTCAAAAAACGATGGGCTATAACCCATGTTTTTTGAAATTTTGAAATTTTTTCAAATCCTCAAAAATGATGAAAAACGGCGTGCTATAGTATGCCGAACGGTAGGGGCTATAGCCCATGTTCAAAAATGATGAAAAACGAGGTTAATTCTTTTTTTTAATTTCAAAAAACGATGGGCTATAACCCATGTTTTTTGAAATTTTGAATTTTTTTCAAATCCTCAAAAATGATGAAAAACGGCGTGCTATAGTATGCTGAACGGTAGGGGCTATAGCCCATGTTCAAAAATGATGAAAAACAAGGTTAATTTTATTTTTCAAAATAAAAAAAAACGATGGGCTATAACCCATGTTTTTTGAAATTTTGAAAATTTTTCAAATCCTCAAAAATGATGAAAAACGGCGTGCTATAGTATGCCGAACGGTAGGGGCTATAGCCCATGTTCAGAAATGATGAAAAACGAGGTTAAAAAAAATCAAATTTTCAAAAAACGATGGGCTATAACCCATGTTTTTTGAAATCTTTATTTTTTTTCAAATCCTCAAAAATGATGAAAAACTGCGTGCTATAGTATGCCGTACGGTAGGGACTATAGCCCATGTTCAAAAATGATGAAAAACGAGGTTAATTTTATTTTTCAAAATTTCAAAAAACGATGGGCTATAACCCATGTTTTTTGAAATTTTGAAATTTTTTCAAATCGTCAAAAATAATGAAAAACGGCGTGCTATAGTATGCCGAACGGTAGGGGCTATAGCCCATGTTCAAAAATGATGAAAAACGAGGCTAATTCTTTTTTCAAATTTTCAAAAAACGATGGGCTATAACCCATGTTTTTTGAAATTTAGATTTTTTTTCAAATCCTCAAAAATGATGAAAAACGGCATGCTATAGTATGCCGTACGGTAGGGACTATAGCCCATGTTCAAAAATGATGAAAAACGAGGTTAATTTTTTTTTCAAAATTTCAAAAAACGATGGGCTATAACCCATGTTTTTTGAAATTTTGAATTTTTTTCAAATCCTCAAAAATGATGAAAAACGGCGTGCTATAGTATGCCGAACGGTAGGGGCTATAGCCCATGTTCAAAAATGATGAAAAACGAGGTTAAAAAAAATTCAAATTTTCAAAAAACGATGGGCTATAACCCATGTTTTTGAAATTTTGATTTTTTTTCAAATCCTCAAAAATGATGAAAAACGGCGTGCTATAGTATGCCGAACGGTAGGGGCTATAGCCCATGTTCAAAAATGATGAAAAACGAGGTTAATTCTTTTTTCAAAATTTAAAAAAACGATGGGCTATAACCCATGTTTTTTGAAATTTTGAATTTTTTTCAAATCCTCAAAAATGATGAAAAACGGCGTGCTATAGTATGCCGAACGGTAGGGGCTATAGCCCGTGTTCAAAAATGATGAAAAATGAGGTTACATTTTTTTTCAAAATTTCAAAAAACGATGGGCTATAACCCATGTTTTTTGAAATTTTGAATTTTTTTCAAATCCTCAAAAATGATGAAAAACGGCGTGCTATAGTATGCTGAACGGTAGGGGCTATAGCCCATGTTCAAAAATGATGAAAAACGAGGTTAATTTTATTTTTCAAAATTTCAAAAAACGATGGGCTATAACCCATGTTTTTTGAAATTTTGAATTTTTTTCAAATCCTCAAAAATGATGAAAAACGGCGTGCTATAGTATGCCGAACGGTAGGGGCTATAGCCCATGTTCAAAAATGATGAAAAACGAGGTTAAAAAAATTTCAAATTTTCAAAAAACGATGGGCTATAACCCATGTTTTTTGAAATTTTGAATTTTTTTCAAATCCTCAAAAATGATGAAAAACGGCGTGCTATAGTATGCCGAACGGTAGGGGCTATAGCCCATGTTCAAAAATGATGAAAAACGAGGTTAATTCTTTTTTCAAAATTTCAAAAAACGATGGGCTATAACCCATGTTTTTTGAAATTTTGAAATTTTTTCAAATCCTCAAAAATGATGAAAAACGGCGTGCTATAGTATGCCGAACGGTAGGGGCTATAGCCCGTGTTCAAAAATGATGAAAAATGAGGTTACATTTTTTTTCAAAATTTCAAAAAACGATGGGCTATAACCCATGTTTTTTGAAATTTTGAATTTTTTTCAAATCCTCAAAAATGATGAAAAACGGCGTGCTATAGTATTCCGAACGGTAGGGGCTATAGCCCATGTTCAAAAATGATGAAAAATTAGGTTACATTTTTTTTCAAAATTTCAAAAAACGATGGGCTATAACCCATGTTTTTTTAAATTTTGAATTTTTTTCAAATCCTCAAAAATGATGAAAAACGGCGTGCTATAGTATGCCGAACGGTAGGGGCTATAGCCCATGTTCAAAAATGATGAAAAACGAGGTTAATTTTTTTTTTAATTTCAAAAAACGATGGGCTATAACCCATGTTTTTTGAAATTTTGATTTTTTTTCAAATCCTCAAAAATGATGAAAAACGGCGTGCTATAGTATGCTGAACGGTAGGGGCTATAGCCCATGTTCAAAAATGATGAAAAACGAGGTTAATTTTATTTTTCAAAATTTCAAAAAACGATGGGCTATAACCCATGTTTTTTGAAATTTTGAATTTTTTTCAAATCCTCAAAAATGATGAAAAACGGCATGCTATAGTATGCCGAACGGTAGGGGCTATAGCCCATGTTCAAAAATGATGAAAAACGAGGTTAAATTTTTTTCAAAATTTCAAAAAACGATGGGCTATAACCCATGTTTTTTGAAATTTTGAAATTTTTTCAAATCCTCAAAAATGATGAAAAACGGCATGCTATAGTATGCCGTACGGTAGGGGCTATAGCCCATGTTCAAAAATGATGAAAAACGAGGTTAATTTTTTTTTCAAAATTTCAAAAAACGATGGGCTATAACCCATGTTTTTTGAAATTTTGAAATTTTTTCAAATCCTCAAAAATGATGAAAAACGGCGTGCTATAGTATGCCGAACGGTAGGGGCTATAGCCCATGTTCAAAAATTATGAAAAATGAGGTTAAAAAAAAAATCTAATTTTAAAAAAACGATGGGCTATAACCCATGTTTTTGAAATTTTGAATTTTTTTCAAATCCTCAAAAATGATGAAAAACGGCGTGCTATAGTATGCCGAACGGTAGGGGCTATAGCCCATGTTCAAAAATGATGAAAAACGAGGTAAATTATTTTTTCAAAATTTCAAAAAACGATGGGCTATAACCAATGTTTTTTGAAATTTTGAAATTTTTTCAAATCCTCAAAAATGATGAAAAACGGCATGCTATAGTATGGCGTACGGTAGGGACTATAGCCCATGTTCAAAAATGATGAAAAACGAGGTAAAAGAATAAAATCAAAATTTCAAAAAACGATGGGCTATAACCCATGTGTTTTGAAATTTTGAATTTTTTTCAAATCCTCAAAAATGATGAAAAACGGGGTGCTATAGTATGCCGTACGGTAGGGACTATAGCCCATGTTCAAAAATGATGAAAAACGAGGTTAATTTTTTTTTCCAAATTTAAAAAAACGATAGGCTATAACCCATGTTTTTTGTAATTTTGAAAAAAAATTAAAATCCTCAAAAATGATGAAAAACGGCGTGCGTAGTATGCCGAACGGTAGGGGCTATAGCCCATGTTCAAAAATGATGAAAAACGAGGTTAAAATTTTTTCAAAATTTCAAAAAACGATGGGCTATAACCCATGTTTTTTGAAATTTTGAAATTTTTTCAAATCCTCAAAAATGATGAAAAACGGCGTGCTATAGTATGCCGAACGGTAGGGGCTATAGCCCATGTTCAAAAATTATGAAAAATGAGGTTAAAAAAAAAATCTAATTTTAAAAAAACGATGGGCTATAACCCATGTTTTTGAAATTTTGAATTTTTTTCAAATCCTCAAAAATGATGAAAAACGGCGTGCTATAGTATGCCGAACGGTAGGGGCTATAGCCCATGTTCAAAAATGATGAAAAACGAGGTAATTTTTTTTTTCAAAATTTCAAAAAACGATGGGCTATAACCAATGTTTTTTGAAATTTTGAAATTTTTTCAAATCCTCAAAAATGATGAAAAACGGCATGCTATAGTATGGCGTACGGTAGGGACTATAGCCCATGTTCAAAAATGATGAAAAACAAGGTTAATTTCTTTTTTCAAAATTTCAAAAAACGATGGGCTATAACCCATGTAATTTTGAAATTTTGAATTTTTTTCAAATCCTCAAAAATAATGAAAAACGGCGTGCTATAGTATGCCATACGGTAGGGGCTATAGCCCATGTTCAAAAATGATGAAAAACGAGGTAAAAGAATAAAATCAAAATTTCAAAAAACGATGGGCTATAACCCATGTGTTTTGAAATTTTGAATTTTTTTCAAATCCTCAAAAATGATGAAAAACGGGGTGCTATAGTATGCCGTACGGTAGGGACTATAGCCCATGTTCAAAAATGATGAAAAACGAGGTTAATTTTTTTTTCCAAATTTAAAAAAACGATAGGCTATAACCCATGTTTTTTGTAATTTTGAAAAAAAATTAAAATCCTCAAAAATGATGAAAAACGGGGTGCTATAGTATGCCGAACGGTAGGGGCTATAGCCCATGTTCAAAAATGATGAAAAACTAGGTTAAAAAAAAATTCAAAATTTCAAAAAACGATGGGCTATAACCCATGTTTTTAGAAATTTTGAATTTTTTTCAAATCCTCAAAAATGATGAAAAACGGCGTGCTATAGTATGCCGTACGGTAGGGACTATAGCCCATGTTCAAAAATGGTGAAAAACGAGGTTAATTTTATTTTTCAAAATTTCAAAAAATGATGGGCCATAACCCATGTTTTTGAAATTTTGAATTTTTTTCAAATCCTCAAAAATGATGAAAAACGGCGTGCTATAGTATGCCGTACGGTAGGGACTATAGCCCATGTTCAAAAATGATGAAAAACAAGGTTAATTTTTTTTTTCAAAATTTAAAAAAACGATGGGCTATAACCCATGTTTTTTTAAATTTTGAATTTTTTTCAAATCCTCAAAAATGATGAAAAACGGCGTGCTATAGTATGCCGAACGGTAGGGGCTATAGCCCATGTTCAAAAATGATGAAAAACGAGGTTAAAAAAAATTCAAATTTTCAAAAAACGATGGGCTATAACCCATGTTTTTTGAAATTTTTAATTTTTTTCAAATCCTCAAAAATGATGAAAAACGGCGTGCTATAGTATGCCGAACGGTAGGGGCTATAGCCCATGTTAAAAAATGATGAAAAACGAGGTTAAAAAAAAAAAAAAAAAAATCAAAAAACGATGGGCTATAACCCATGTTTTTTGAAATTTTGATTTTTTTTTTCAAATCCTCAAAAATGATGAAAAACGGCATGCTATAGTATGCCGTACGGTAGGGACTATAGCCCATGTTCAAAAATGATGAAAAACAAGGTTAATTTTTTTTTTCAAAATTTCAAAAAACGATGGGCTATAACCCATGTTTTTTGAAATTTTGAATTTTTTTCAAATCCTCAAAAATGATGAAAAACGGCGTGCTATAGTATGCCGAACGGTAGGGGCTATAGCCCATGTTCAAAAATGATGAGAAATGAGGTTAATTTTATTTTTCAAAATTTCAAAAAACGATGGGCTATAACCCATGTTTTTTGAAATTTTGAATTTTTTTCAAATCCTCAAAAATGATGAAAAACGGCGTGCTATAGTATGCCGAACGGTAGGGGCTATAGCCCATGTTCAAAAATGATGAAAAACGAGGTTAAAAAAAATTCAATTTTTCAAAAAATGATGGGCTATAACCCATGTTTTTTGAAATTTTGAATTTTTTTCAAATCCTCAAAAATGATGAAAAACGGCGTGCTATAGTATGCCGAACGGTAGGGGCTATAGCCCATGTTCAAAAATGATGAAAAATGAGGTTAATTTTATTTTTCAAAATTTCAAAAAACGATGGGCTATAACCCATGTTTTTTGAATTTTTGAATTTTTTTCAAATCCTCAAAAATGATGAAAAACGGCGTGCTATAGTATGCCGAACGGTAGGGGCTATAGCCCATGTTCAAAAATGATGAAAAACGAGGTTAAAAAAAATTCAAATTTTCAAAAAACGATGGGCTATAACCCATGTTTTTTGAAATTTTTAATTTTTTTCAAATCCTCAAAAATGATGAAAAACGGCGTGCTATAGTATGCCGAACGGTAGGGGCTATAGCCCATGTTCAAAAATGATGAAAAGCGAGGTTAAAAAAAAAAAAAAAAAATCAAAAAACGATGGGCTATAACCCATGTTTTTTGAAATTTTGATTTTTTTTTCAAATCCTCAAAAATGATGAAAAACGGCATGCTATAGTATGCCGTACGGTAGGGACTATAGCCCATGTTCAAAAATGATGAAAAACAAGGTTAATTTTTTTTTTCAAAATTTCAAAAAACGATGGGCTATAACCCATGTTTTTTGAAATTTAGATTTTTTTTCAAATCCTCAAAAATGATGAAAAACGGCGTGCTATAGTATGCCGAACGGTAGGGGCTATAAACCCATGTTCAAAAATGATGAAAACGAGGTTAAAAAAAAATCTAAATTTCAAAAAACGATGGGCTATAACCCATGTTTTTTGAAAATTAGATTTTTTTTTCAAATCCTCAAAAATGATGAAAAACGGCATGCTATAGTATGCCGTACGGTAGGGACTATAGCCCATGTTCAAAAATGATGAAAAACGAGGATAATATTTTTTTTCAAAATTTCAAAAAACGATGGGCTATAACCCATGTTTTTTGAAATTTTGATTTTTTTTCAAATCCTCAAAAATGATGAAAAACGGCGTGCTATAGTATGCCATACGGTAGGGGCTATAGCCCATGTTCAAAAATGATGAAAAACGAGGTTAAAAAAAAATCAAAATTTCAAAAAACGATGGGCTATAACCCATGTTTTTTGAAATTTTGATTTTTTTTCAAATCCTCAAAAATGATGAAAAACGGCGTGCTATAGTATGCCATACGGTAGGGGCTATAGCCCATGTTCAAAAATGATGAAAAACGAGGTTAAAAAAAAAATCAAAATTTCAAAAAACGATGGGCTATAACCCATGTTTTTTGAAATTTTGATTTTTTTTCAAATCCTCAAAAATGATGAAAAACGGCATGCTATAGTATGCCGAACGGTAGGGGCTATAGCCCATGTTCAAAAATGATGAAAAACGAGGCTATTTTTTTTTTTCAAAATTCCAAAAAACGATGGGCTATAACCCATGTTTTTCGAAATTTTGAATTTTTTTCAAATCCTCAAAAATGATGAAAAACGGCGTGCTATAGTATGCCGAACGGTAGGGGCTATAGCCCATGTTCAAAAATGATGAAAAACGAGGTTAAAAAAAAAATCAAAATTTCAAAAAACGATGGGCTATAACCCATGTTTTTTGAAATTTTGAATTTTTTTCAAATCCTCAAAAATGATGAAAAACGGCGTGCTATAGTATGCCGTACGGTAGGGACTATAGCCCATGTTCAAAAATGATGAAAAACGAGGTTAATTTTATTTTTCAAAATTTCAAAAAACGATGGGCTATAACCCATGTTTTTTGAAATTTTGATTTTTTTTCAAATCCTCAAAAATGATGAAAAACGGCATGCTATAGTATACCGAACGGTAGGGGCTATAGCCCATGTTCAAAAATGATGAAAAACGAGGCTATTTTTTTTTTTCAAAATTCCAAAAAACGATGGGCTATAACCCATGTTTTTCGAAATTTTGAATTTTTTTCAAATCCTCAAAAATGATGAAAAACGGCGTGCTATAGTATGCCGAACGGTAGGGGCTATAGCCCATGTTCAAAAATGATGAAAAACGAGGTTAAAAAAAAAAAAAAAAATCAAAAAACGATGGGCTATAACCCATGTTTTTTGAAATTTTGATTTTTTTTTCAAATCCTCAAAAATGATGAAAAACGGCATGCTATAGTATGCCGTACGGTAGGGACTATAGCCCATGTTCAAAAATGATGAAAAACAAGGTTAATTTTTTTTTTCAAAATTTCAAAAAACGATGGGCTATAACCCATGTTTTTTGAAATTTAGATTTTTTTTCAAATCCTCAAAAATGATGAAAAACGGCGTGCTATAGTATGCCGAACGGTAGGGGCTATAAACCCATGTTCAAAAATGATGAAAACGAGGTTAAAAAAAAATCTAAATTTCAAAAAACGATGGGCTACAACCCATGTTTTTTGAAAATTAGATTTTTTTTTCAAATCCTCAAAAATGATGAAAAACGGCATGCTATAGTATGCCGTACGGTAGGGACTATAGCCCATGTTCAAAAATGATGAAAAACGAGGATAATATTTTTTTTCAAAATTTCAAAAAACGATGGGCTATAACCCATGTTTTTTGAAATTTTGATTTTTTTTTCAAATCCTCAAAAATGATGAAAAACGGCATGCTATAGTATGCCGAACGGTAGGGGCTATAGCCCATGTTCAAAAATGATGAAAAACGAGGCTATTTTTTTTTTTCAAAATTCCAAAAAACGATGGGCTATAACCCATGTTTTTCGAAATTTTGAATTTTTTTCAAATCCTCAAAAATGATGAAAAACGGCGTGCTATAGTATGCCGAACGGTAGGGGCTATAGCCCATGTTCAAAAATGATGAAAAACGAGGTTAAAAAAAAAATCAAAATTTCAAAAAACGATGGGCTATAACCCATGTTTTTTGAAATTTTGAATTTTTTTCAAATCCTCAAAAATGATGAAAAACGGCGTGCTATAGTATGCCGTACGGTAGGGACTATAGCCCATGTTCAAAAATGATGAAAAACGAGGTTAATTTTATTTTTCAAAATTTCAAAAAACGATGGGCTATAACCCATGTTTTTTGAAATTTTGATTTTTTTTCAAATCCTCAAAAATGATGAAAAACGGCATGCTATAGTATACCGAACGGTAGGGGCTATAGCCCATGTTCAAAAATGATGAAAAACGAGGCTATTTTTTTTTTTCAAAATTCCAAAAAACGATGGGCTATAACCCATGTTTTTCGAAATTTTGAATTTTTTTCAAATCCTCAAAAATGATGAAAAACGGCGTGCTATAGTATGCCGAACGGTAGGGGCTATAGCCCATGTTCAAAAATGATGAAAAACGAGGTTAAAAAAAAAAAAAAAAAATCAAAAAACGATGGGCTATAACCCATGTTTTTTGAAATTTTGATTTTTTTTTCAAATCCTCAAAAATGATGAAAAACGGCATGCTATAGTATGCCGTACGGTAGGGACTATAGCCCATGTTCAAAAATGATGAAAAACAAGGTTAATTTTTTTTTTCAAAATTTCAAAAAACGATGGGCTATAACCCATGTTTTTTGAAATTTAGATTTTTTTTCAAATCCTCAAAAATGATGAAAAACGGCGTGCTATAGTATGCCGAACGGTAGGGGCTATAAACCCATGTTCAAAAATGATGAAAACGAGGTTAAAAAAAAATCTAAATTTCAAAAAACGATGGGCTACAACCCATGTTTTTTGAAAATTAGATTTTTTTTTCAAATCCTCAAAAATGATGAAAAACGGCATGCTATAGTATGCCGTACGGTAGGGACTATAGCCCATGTTCAAAAATGATGAAAAACGAGGATAATATTTTTTTTCAAAATTTCAAAAAACGATGGGCTATAACCCATGTTTTTTGAAATTTTGATTTTTTTTCAAATCCTCAAAAATGATGAAAAACGGCGTGCTATAGTATGCCATACGGTAGGGGCTATAGCCCATGTTCAAAAATGATGAAAAACGAGGTTAAAAAAAAATCAAAATTTCAAAAAACGATGGGCTATAACCCATGTTTTTTGAAATTTTGATTTTTTTTCAAATCCTCAAAAATGATGAAAAACGGCGTGCTATAGTATGCCATACGGTAGGGGCTATAGCCCATGTTCAAAAATGATGAAAAACGAGGTTAAAAAAAAAATCAAAATTTCAAAAAACGATGGGCTATAACCCATGTTTTTTGAAATTTTGATTTTTTTTCAAATCCTCAAAAATGATGAAAAACGGCATGCTATAGTATGCCGAACGGTAGGGGCTATAGCCCATGTTCAAAAATGATGAAAAACGAGGCTATTTTTTTTTTTCAAAATTCCAAAAAACGATGGGCTATAACCCATGTTTTTCGAAATTTTGAATTTTTTTCAAATCCTCAAAAATGATGAAAAACGGCGTGCTATAGTATGCCGAACGGTAGGGGCTATAGCCCATGTTCAAAAATGATGAAAAACGAGGTTAAAAAAAAAATCAAAATTTCAAAAAACGATGGGCTATAACCCATGTTTTTTGAAATTTTGAATTTTTTTCAAATCCTCAAAAATGATGAAAAACGGCGTGCTATAGTATGCCGTACGGTAGGGACTATAGCCCATGTTCAAAAATGATGAAAAACGAGGTTAATTTTATTTTTCAAAATTTCAAAAAACGATGGGCTATAACCCATGTTTTTTGAAATTTTGATTTTTTTTCAAATCCTCAAAAATGATGAAAAACGGCATGCTATAGTATACCGAACGGTAGGGGCTATAGCCCATGTTCAAAAATGATGAAAAACGAGGCTATTTTTTTTTTTCAAAATTCCAAAAAACGATGGGCTATAACCCATGTTTTTCGAAATTTTGAATTTTTTTCAAATCCTCAAAAATGATGAAAAACGGCGTGCTATAGTATGCCGAACGGTAGGGGCTATAGCCCATGTTCAAAAATGATGAAAAACGAGGTTAAAAAAAAAATCAAAATTTCAAAAAACGATGGGCTATAACCCATGTTTTTTGAAATTTTGAATTTTTTTCAAATCCTCAAAAATGATGAAAAACGGCGTGCTATAGTATGCCGTACGGTAGGGACTATAGCCCATGTTCAAAAATGATGAAAAACGAGGTTAATTTTATTTTTCAAAATTTCAAAAAACGATGGGCTATAACCCATGTTTTTTGAAATTTTGATTTTTTTTCAAATCCTCAAAAATGATGAAAAACGGCATGCTATAGTATACCGAACGGTAGGGGCTATAGCCCATGTTCAAAAATGATGAAAAACGAGGCTATTTTTTTTTTTCAAAATTCCAAAAAACGATGGGCTATAACCCATGTTTTTCGAAATTTTGAATTTTTTTCAAATCCTCAAAAATGATGAAAAACGGCGTGCTATAGTATGCCGAACGGTAGGGGCTATAGCCCATGTTCAAAAATGATGAAAAACGAGGTTAAAAAAAAAATCAAAATTTCAAAAAACGATGGGCTATAACCCATGTTTTTTTAAATTTTGAAATTTTTTCAAATCCTCAAAAATGATGAAAAACGGCGTGCTATAGTATGCCGTACGGTAGGGACTATAGCCCATGTTCAAAAATGATGAAAAACAAGGTTAATTTTATTTTTCAAAATTTCAAAAAACGATGGGCTATAACCCATGTTTTTTGAAATTTTGTATTTTTTTCAAATCCTCAAAAATGATGAAAAACGGCGTGCTATAGTATGCCGAACGGTAGGGGCTATAGCCCATGTTCAAAAATGATGAGAAATGAGGTTAATTTTATTTTTCAAAATTTCAAAAAACGATGGGCTATAACCCATGTTTTTTGAAAATTTGAATTTTTTTCAAATCCTCAAAAATGATGAAAAACGGCGTGCTATAGTATGCCGAACGGTAGGGGCTATAGCCCATGTTCAAAAATGATGAAAAACGAGGTTAAAAAAAATTCAAATTTTCAAAAAACGATGGGCTATAACCCATGTTTTTTGAAATTTTGAAATTTTTTCAAATCCTCAAAAATGATGAAAAACGGCGTGCTATAGTATGCCGAACGGTAGGGGCTATAGCCCATGTTCAAAAATGATGAAAAATGAGGTTAATTTTATTTTTCAAAATTTCAAAAAACGATGGGCTATAACCCATGTTTTTTGAAATTTTGAATTTTTTTCAAATCCTCAAAAATGATGAAAAACGGCGTGCTATAGTATGCCGAACGGTAGGGGCTATAGCCCATGTTCAAAAATGATGAAAAACGAGGTTAAAAAAAATTCAAATTTTCAAAAAACGATGGGCTATAACCCATGTTTTTTGAAAATTTTAATTTTTTTCAAATCCTCAAAAATGATGAAAAACGGCGTGCTATAGTATGCCGAACGGTAGGGGCTATAGCCCATGTTCAAAAATGATGAAAACGAGGTTAAAAAAAAAAAAAAAAAAAATCAAAAAACGATGGGCTATAACCCATGTTTTTTGAAATTTTGATTTTTTTTTCAAATCCTCAAAAATGATGAAAAACGGCATGCTATAGTATGCCGTACGGTAGGGACTATAGCCCATGTTCAAAAATGATGAAAAACGAGGATAATATTTTTTTTCAAAATTTCAAAAAACGATGGGCTATAACCCATGTTTTTTGAAATTTTGATTTTTTTTCAAATCCTCAAAAATGATGAAAAACGGCGTGCTATAGTATGCCATACGGTAGGGGCTATAGCCCATGTTCAAAAATGATGAAAAACGAGGTTAAAAAAAAATCAAAATTTCAAAAAACGATGGGCTTATAACCCATGTTTTTTTAAATTTTGATTTTTTTTCAAATCCTCAAAAATGATGAAAAACGGCGTGCTATAGTATGCCATACGGTAGGGGCTATAGCCCATGTTCAAAAATGATGAAAAACGAGGTTAAAAAAAAATCAAAATTTCAAAAAACGATGGGCTATAACCCATGTTTTTAGAAATTTTGATTTTTTTTCAAATCCTCAAAAATGATGAAAAACGGCATGCTATAGTATGCCGAACGGTAGGGGCTATAGCCCATGTTCAAAAATGATGAAAAACGAGGCTATTTTTTTTTTTCAAAATTCCAAAAAACGATGGGCTATAACCCATGTTTTTTGAAATTTTTAATTTTTTTCAAATCCTCAAAAATGATGAAAAACGGCGTGCTATAGTATGCCGAACGGTAGGGGCTATAGCCCATGTTCAAAAATGATGAAAAATGAGGTTAAGAAAAATTCAAAATTTCAAAAAACGATGGGCTATAACCCATGTTTTTTGAAATTTAGATTTTTTTTCAAATCCTCAAAAATGATGAAAAACGGCGTGCTATAGTATGCCGAACGGTAGGGGCTATAAACCCATGTTCAAAAATGATGAAAAACGAGGTTAAAAAAAATCTAAATTTCAAAAAACGATGGGCTATAACCCATGTTTTTTGAATTTTTGAATTTTTTTTTCAAATCCTCAAAAATGATGAAAAACGGCATGCTATAGTATGCCGTACGGTAGGGACTATAGCCCATGTTCAAAAATGATGAAAAACGAGGATAATATTTTTTTTCAAAATTTCAAAAAACGATGGGCTATAACCCATGTTTTTTGATTTTTTTTTTTTTTTTTCAAATCCTCAAAAATGATGAAAAACGGCGTGCTATTGTATGCCGAACGGTAGGGGCTATAGCCCATGTTCAAAAATGATGAAAAACAAGGTTAATTTTTTTTTTCAAAATTTCAAAAAACGATGGGCTATAACCCATGTTTTTTGAAATTTTGAATTTTTTTCAAATCCTCAAAAATGATGAAAAACGGCGTGCTATAGTATGCCGAACGGTAGGGGCTATAGCCCATGTTCAAAAATGATGAGAAATGAGGTTAATTTTATTTTTCAAAATTTCAAAAAACGATGGGCTATAACCCATGTTTTTTGAAATTTTTAATTTTTTTCAAATCCTCAAAAATGATGAAAAACGGCGTGCTATAGTATGCCGAACGGTAGGGGCTATAGCCCATGTTCAAAAATGATGAAAAACGAGGTTAAAAAAAAAATCTAAATTTCAAAAAACGATGGGCTATAACCCATGTTTTTTGAAATTTTGAATTTTTTTCAAATCCTCAAAAATGATGAAAAACGGCGTGCTATAGTATGCCGTACGGTAGGGACTATAGCCCATGTTCAAAAATGATGAAAAACGAGGTTAATTTTATTTTTCAAATTTTCAAAAAACGATGGGCTATAACCCATGTTTTTTGAAATTTTGATTTTTTTTCAAATCCTCAAAAATGATGAAAAACGGCATGCTATAGTATACCGAACGGTAGGGGCTATAGCCCATGTTCAAAAATGATGAAAAACGAGGCTATTTTTTTTTTCAAAATTCCAAAAAACGATGGGCTATAACCCATGTTTTTCGAAATTTTGAATTTTTTTCAAATCCTCAAAAATGATGAAAAACGGCGTGCTATAGTATGCCGAACGGTAGGGGCTATAGCCCATGTTCAAAAATGATGAAAAACGAGGTTAAAAAAAAAAAAAAAAAATCAAAAAACGATGGGCTATAACCCATGTTTTTTGAAATTTTGATTTTTTTTTCAAATCCTCAAAAATGATGAAAAACGGCATGCTATAGTATGCCGTACGGTAGGGACTATAGCCCATGTTCAAAAATGATGAAAAACAAGGTTAATTTTTTTTTTCAAAAATTCAAAAAACGATGGGCTATAACCCATGTTTTTTGAAATTTAGATTTTTTTTCAAATCCTCAAAAATGATGAAAAACGGCGTGCTATAGTATGCCGAACGGTAGGGGCTATAAACCCATGTTCAAAAATGATGAAAACGAGGTTAAAAAAAAATCTAAATTTCAAAAAACGATGGGCTACAACCCATGTTTTTTGAAAATTAGATTTTTTTTTCAAATCCTCAAAAATGATGAAAAACGGCATGCTATAGTATGCCGTACGGTAGGGACTATAGCCCATGTTCAAAAATGATGAAAAACGAGGATAATATTTTTTTTCAAAATTTCAAAAAACGATGGGCTATAACCCATGTTTTTTGAAATTTTGATTTTTTTTCAAATCCTCAAAAATGATGAAAAACGGCGTGCTATAGTATGCCATACGGTAGGGGCTATAGCCCATGTTCAAAAATGATGAAAAACGAGGTTAAAAAAAAATCAAAATTTCAAAAAACGATGGGCTATAACCCATGTTTTTTGAAATTTTGATTTTTTTTCAAATCCTCAAAAATGATGAAAAACGGCGTGCTATAGTATGCCATACGGTAGGGGCTATAGCCCATGTTCAAAAATGATGAAAAACGAGGTTAAAAAAAAAATCAAAATTTCAAAAAACGATGGGCTATAACCCATGTTTTTTGAAATTTTGATTTTTTTTCAAATCCTCAAAAATGATGAAAAACGGCATGCTATAGTATGCCGAACGGTAGGGGCTATAGCCCATGTTCAAAAATGATGAAAAACGAGGCTATTTTTTTTTTTCAAAATTCCAAAAAACGATGGGCTATAACCCATGTTTTTCGAAATTTTGAATTTTTTTCAAATCCTCAAAAATGATGAAAAACGGCGTGCTATAGTATGCCGAACGGTAGGGGCTATAGCCCATGTTCAAAAATGATGAAAAACGAGGTTAAAAAAAAAATCAAAATTTCAAAAAACGATGGGCTATAACCCATGTTTTTTGAAATTTTGAATTTTTTTCAAATCCTCAAAAATGATGAAAAACGGCGTGCTATAGTATGCCGTACGGTAGGGACTATAGCCCATGTTCAAAAATGATGAAAAACGAGGTTAATTTTATTTTTCAAAATTTCAAAAAACGATGGGCTATAACCCATGTTTTTTGAAATTTTGATTTTTTTTCAAATCCTCAAAAATGATGAAAAACGGCATGCTATAGTATACCGAACGGTAGGGGCTATAGCCCATGTTCAAAAATGATGAAAAACGAGGCTATTTTTTTTTTTCAAAATTCCAAAAAACGATGGGCTATAACCCATGTTTTTCGAAATTTTGAATTTTTTTCAAATCCTCAAAAATGATGAAAAACGGCGTGCTATAGTATGCCGAACGGTAGGGGCTATAGCCCATGTTCAAAAATGATGAAAAACGAGGTTAAAAAAAAAATCAAAATTTCAAAAAACGATGGGCTATAACCCATGTTTTTTGAAATTTTGAATTTTTTTCAAATCCTCAAAAATGATGAAAAACGGCGTGCTATAGTATGCCGTACGGTAGGGACTATAGCCCATGTTCAAAAATGATGAAAAACGAGGTTAATTTTATTTTTCAAAATTTCAAAAAACGATGGGCTATAACCCATGTTTTTTGAAATTTTGATTTTTTTTCAAATCCTCAAAAATGATGAAAAACGGCATGCTATAGTATACCGAACGGTAGGGGCTATAGCCCATGTTCAAAAATGATGAAAAACGAGGCTATTTTTTTTTTTCAAAATTCCAAAAAACGATGGGCTATAACCCATGTTTTTCGAAATTTTGAATTTTTTTCAAATCCTCAAAAATGATGAAAAACGGCGTGCTATAGTATGCCGAACGGTAGGGGCTATAGCCCATGTTCAAAAATGATGAAAAACGAGGTTAAAAAAAAAATCAAAATTTCAAAAAACGATGGGCTATAACCCATGTTTTTTTAAATTTTGAAATTTTTTCAAATCCTCAAAAATGATGAAAAACGGCGTGCTATAGTATGCCGTACGGTAGGGACTATAGCCCATGTTCAAAAATGATGAAAAACAAGGTTAATTTTATTTTTCAAATTTTCAAAAAACGATGGGCTATAACCCATGTTTTTTGAAATTTTGTATTTTTTTCAAATCCTCAAAAATGATGAAAAACGGCGTGCTATAGTATGCCGAACGGTAGGGGCTATAGCCCATGTTCAAAAATGATGAGAAATGAGGTTAATTTTATTTTTCAAAATTTCAAAAAACGATGGGCTATAACCCATGTTTTTTGAAAATTTGAATTTTTTTCAAATCCTCAAAAATGATGAAAAACGGCGTGCTATAGTATGCCGAACGGTAGGGGCTATAGCCCATGTTCAAAAATGATGAAAAACGAGGTTAAAAAAAATTCAAATTTTCAAAAAACGATGGGCTATAACCCATGTTTTTTGAAATTTTGAAATTTTTTCAAATCCTCAAAAATGATGAAAAACGGCGTGCTATAGTATGCCGAACGGTAGGGGCTATAGCCCATGTTCAAAAATGATGAAAAATGAGGTTAATTTTATTTTTCAAAATTTCAAAAAACGATGGGCTATAACCCATGTTTTTTGAAATTTTGAATTTTTTTCAAATCCTCAAAAATGATGAAAAACGGCGTGCTATAGTATGCCGAACGGTAGGGGCTATAGCCCATGTTCAAAAATGATGAAAAACGAGGTTAAAAAAAATTCAAATTTTCAAAAAACGATGGGCTATAACCCATGTTTTTTGAAAATTTAAATTTTTTTCAAATCCTCAAAAATGATGAAAAACGGCGTGCTATAGTATGCCGAACGGTAGGGGCTATAGCCCATGTTCAAAAATGATGAAAAACGAGGTTAAAAAAAAAAAAAAAAAATCAAAAAACGATGGGCTATAACCCATGTTTTTTGAAATTTTGATTTTTTTTTTCAAATCCTCAAAAATGATGAAAAACGGCATGCTATAGTATGCCGTACGGTAGGGACTATAGCCCATGTTCAAAAATGATGAAAAACAAGGTTAATTTTTTTTTTCAAAATTTCAAAAAACGATGGGCTATAACCCATGTTTTTGAAATTTTGATTTTTTTTCAAATCCTCATAAATGATGAAAAACGGCGTGCTATAGTATGCCGAACGGTAGGGGCTATAAACCCATGTTCAAAAATGATGAAAAACGAGGTTAAAAAAAATCTAAATTTCAAAAAACGATGGGCTATAACCCATGTTTTTTGAAAATTTGATTTTTTTTTCAAATCCTCAAAAATGATGAAAAACGGCATGCTATAGTATGCCGTACGGTAGGGACTATAGCCCATGTTCAAAAATGATGAAAAACGAGGATAATATTTTTTTTCAAAATTTCAAAAAACGATGGGCTATAACCCATGTTTTTTGAAATTTTGATTTTTTTTCAAATCCTCAAAAATGATGAAAAACGGCGTGCTATAGTATGCCATACGGTAGGGGCTATAGCCCATGTTCAAAAATGATGAAAAACGAGGTTAAAAAAAAATCAAAATTTCAAAAAACGATGGGCTATAACCCATGTTTTTTTTAATTTTGATTTTTTTTCAAATCCTCAAAAATGATGAAAAACGGCGTGCTATAGTATGCCATACGGTAGGGGCTATAGCCCATGTTCAAAAATGATGAAAAACGAGGTTAAAAAAAAATCAAAATTTCAAAAAACGATGGGCTATAACCCATGTTTTTAGAAATTTTGATTTTTTTTCAAATCCTCAAAAATGATGAAAAACGGCATGCTATAGTATGCCGAACGGTAGGGGCTATAGCCCATGTTCAAAAATGATGAAAAACGAGGCTATTTTTTTTTTTCAAAATTCCAAAAAACGATGGGCTATAACCCATGTTTTTTGAAATTTTGAATTTTTTTCAAATCCTCAAAAATGATGAAAAACGGCGTGCTATAGTATGCCGAACGGTAGGGGCTATAGCCCATGTTCAAAAATGATGAAAAATGAGGTTAAGAAAAATTCAAAATTTCAAAAAACGATGGGCTATAACCCATGTTTTTTGAAATTTAGATTTTTTTTCAAATCCTCAAAAATGATGAAAAACGGCGTGCTATAGTATGCCGAACGGTAGGGGCTATAAACCCATGTTCAAAAATGATGAAAAACGAGGTTAAAAAAAATCTAAATTTCAAAAAACGATGGGCTATAACCCATGTTTTTTGAATTTTTGAATTTTTTTTCAAATCCTCAAAAATGATGAAAAACGGCATGCTATAGTATGCCGTACGGTAGGGACTATAGCCCATGTTCAAAAATGATGAAAAACGAGGATAATATTTTTTTTCAAAATTTCAAAAAACGATGGGCTATAACCCATGTTTTTTGATTTTTTTTTTTTTTTTCAAATCCTCAAAAATGATGAAAAACGGCGTGCTATTGTATGCCGAACGGTAGGGGCTATAGCCCATGTTCAAAAATGATGAAAAACAAGGTTAATTTTTTTTTTCAAAATTTCAAAAAACGATGGGCTATAACCCATGTTTTTTGAAATTTTGAATTTTTTTCAAATCCTCAAAAATGATGAAAAACGGCGTGCTATAGTATGCCGAACGGTAGGGGCTATAGCCCATGTTCAAAAATGATGAGAAATGAGGTTAATTTTATTTTTCAAAATTTCAAAAAACGATGGGCTATAACCCATGTTTTTTGAAATTTTGAATTTTTTTCAAATCCTCAAAAATGATGAAAAACGGCGTGCTATAGTATGCCGAACGGTAGGGGCTATAGCCCATGTTCAAAAATGATGAAAAACGAGGTTAAAAAAAAATCAAATTTTCAAAAAACGATGGGCTATAACCCATGTTTTTTGAAATTTTGAATTTTTTTCAAATCCTCAAAAATGATGAAAAACGGCGTGCTATAGTATGCCGAACGGTAGGGGCTATAGCCCATGTTCAAAAATGATGAAAAATGAGGTTAATTTTATTTTTCAAAATTTCAAAAAACGATGGGCTATAACCCATGTTTTTTGAAATTTTGAATTTTTTTCAAATCCTCAAAAATGATGAAAAACGGCGTGCTATAGTATGCCGAACGGTAGGGGCTATAGCCCATGTTCAAAAATGATGAAAAACGAGGTTAAAAAAAATTCAAATTTTCAAAAAACGATGGGCTATAACCCATGTTTTTTGAAATTTTTAATTTTTTTCAAATCCTCAAAAATGATGAAAAACGGCGTGCTATAGTATGCCGAACGGTAGGGGCTATAGCCCATGTTCAAAAATGATGAAAAACGAGGTTAAAAAAAAAAGAAAAAAAATCAAAAAACGATGGGCTATAACCCATGTTTTTTGAAATTTTGATTTTTTTTTTTCAAATCCTCAAAAATGATGAAAAACGGCATGCTATAGTATGCCGTACGGTAGGGACTATAGCCCATGTTCAAAAATGATGAAAAACAAGGTTAATTTTTTTTTTCAAAATTTCAAAAAACGATGGGCTATAACCCATGTTTTTGAAATTTTTATTTTTTTTCAAATCCTCAAAAATGATGAAAAACGGCGTGCTATAGTATGCCGAACGGTAGGGGCTATAAACCCATGTTCAAAAATGATGAAAAACGAGGTTAAAAAAAAATCTAAATTTCAAAAAACGATGGGCTATAACCCATGTTTTTTGAAAATTTGATTTTTTTTTCAAATCCTCAAAAATGATGAAAAACGGCATGCTATAGTATGCCGTACGGTAGGGACTATAGCCCATGTTCAAAAATGATGAAAAACGAGGATAATATTTTTTTTCAAAATTTCAAAAAACGATGGGCTATAACCCATGTTTTTGAAATTTTGATTTTTTTTCAAATCCTCAAAAATGATGAAAAACGGCGTGCTATAGTATGCCATACGGTAGGGGCTATAGCCCATGTTAAAAAATGATGAAAAACGAGGTTAAAAAAAAATCAAAATTTCAAAAAACGATGGGCTATAACCCATGTTTTTTGAAATTTTTATTTTTTTTCAAATCCTCAAAAATTATGAAAAACGGCGTGCTATAGTATGCCATACGGTAGGGGCTATAGCCCATGTTCAAAAATGATGAAAAACGAGGCTATTTTTTTTTTTCAAAATTCCAAAAAACGATGGGCTATAACCCATGTTTTTTGAAATTTTGAATTTTTTTCAAATCCTCAAAAATGTAGAAAAACGGCGTGCTATAGTATGCCGAACGGTAGGGGCTATAGCCCATGTTCAAAAATGATGAAAAATGAGGTTAAGAAAAATTCAAAATTTCAAAAAACGATGGGCTATAACCCATGTTTTTTGAAATTTAGAATTTTTTTCAAATCCTCAAAAATGATGAAAAACGGCGTGCTATAGTATGCCGAACGGTAGGGGCTATAAACCCATGTTCAAAAATGATGAAAAACGAGGTTAAAAAAAATCTAAATTTCAAAAAACGATGGGCTATAACCCATGTTTTTTGAAATTTTGATTTTTTTTCAAATCCTCAAAAATGATGAAAAACGGCGTGCTATAGTATGCCATACGGTAGGGGCTATAAACCCATGTTCAAAAATGATGAAAAACGAGGTTAAAAAAAAATCTAAATTTCAAAAAACGATGGGCTATAACCCATGTTTTTTGAAAATTTGATTTTTTTTTCAAATCCTCAAAAATGATGAAAAACGGCATGCTATAGTATGCCGTACGGTAGGGACTATAGCCCATGTTCAAAAATGATGAAAAACGAGGATAATATTTTTTTTCAAAATTTCAAAAAACGATGGGCTATAACCCATGTTTTTGAAATTTTGATTTTTTTTCAAATCCTCAAAAATGATGAAAAACGGCGTGCTATAGTATGCCATACGGTAGGGGCTATAGCCCATGTTCAAAAATGATGAAAAACGAGGTTAAAAAAAAATCAAAATTTCAAAAAACGATGGGCTATAACCCATGTTTTTTGAATTTTTTTTTTTTTTTTCAAATCCTCAAAAATGATGAAAAACGGCGTGCTATAGTATGCCATACGGTAGGGGCTATAGCCCATGTTCAAAAATGATGAAAAACGAGGCTATTTTTTTTTTTCAAAATTCCAAAAAACGATGGGCTATAACCCATGTTTTTTGAAATTTTGATTTTTTTTCAAATCCTCAAAAATGATGAAAAACGGCGTGCTATAGTATGCCATACGGTAGGGGCTATAGCCCATGTTCAAAAATGATGAAAAACGAGGTTAAAAAAAAATCAAAATTTCAAAAAACGATGGGCTATAACCCATGTTTTTTGAAATTTTGATTTTTTTTTCAAATCCTCAAAAATGATGAAAAACGGCGTGCTATAGTATGCCATACGGTAGGGGCTATAGCCCATGTTCAAAAATGATGAAAAACGAGGTTAAAAAAAAAATCAAAATTTCAAAAAACGATGGGCTATAACCCATGTTTTTTGAAATTTTGATTTTTTTTCAAATCCTCAAAAATGATGAAAAACGGCGTGCTATAGTATGCCATACGGTAGGGGCTATAGCCCATGTTCAAAAATTATGAAAAACGAGGTTAAAAAAAAATCAAAATTTCAAAAAACGATGGGCTATAACCCATGTTTTTTGAAATTTTGATTTTTTTTTTCAAATCCTCAAAAATGATGAAAAACGGCGTGCTATAGTATGCCATACGGTAGGGGCTATAGCCCATGTTCAAAAATGATGAAAAACGAGGTTAAAAAAAAAATCAAAATTTCAAAAAACGATGGGCTATAACCCATGTTTTTTGAAATTTTGATTTTTTTTTCAAATCCTCAAAAATGATGAAAAACGGCATGCTATAGTATGCCGAACGGTAGGGGCTATAGCCCATGTTCAAAAATGATGAAAAACGAGGCTATTTTTTTTTTTCAAAATTCCAAAAAACGATGGGCTATAACCCATGTTTTTTGAAATTTTGAATTTTTTTCAAATCCTCAAAAATGATGAAAAACGGCATGCTATAGTATGCCGTACGGTAGGGACTATAGCCCATGTTCAAAAATGATGAAAAACGAGGATAATATTTTTTTTCAAAATTTCAAAAAACGATGGGCTATAACCCATGTTTTTGAAATTTTGATTTTTTTTCAAATCCTCAAAAATGATGAAAAACGGCGTGCTATAGTATGCCATACGGTAGGGGCTATAGCCCATGTTAAAAAATGATGAAAAACGAGGTTAAAAAAAAATCAAAATTTCAAAAAACGATGGGCTATAACCCATGTTTTTTGAAATTTTTATTTTTTTTCAAATCCTCAAAAATTATGAAAAACGGCGTGCTATAGTATGCCATACGGTAGGGGCTATAGCCCATGTTCAAAAATGATGAAAAACGAGGCTATTTTTTTTTTTCAAAATTCCAAAAAACGATGGGCTATAACCCATGTTTTTTGAAATTTTGAATTTTTTTCAAATCCTCAAAAATGTAGAAAAACGGCGTGCTATAGTATGCCGAACGGTAGGGGCTATAGCCCATGTTCAAAAATGATGAAAAATGAGGTTAAGAAAAATTCAAAATTTCAAAAAACGATGGGCTATAACCCATGTTTTTTGAAATTTAGAATTTTTTTCAAATCCTCAAAAATGATGAAAAACGGCGTGCTATAGTATGCCGAACGGTAGGGGCTATAAACCCATGTTCAAAAATGATGAAAAACGAGGTTAAAAAAAATCTAAATTTCAAAAAACGATGGGCTATAACCCATGTTTTTTGAAATTTTGATTTTTTTTCAAATCCTCAAAAATGATGAAAAACGGCGTGCTATAGTATGCCATACGGTAGGGGCTATAAACCCATGTTCAAAAATGATGAAAAACGAGGTTAAAAAAAAATCTAAATTTCAAAAAACGATGGGCTATAACCCATGTTTTTTGAAAATTTGATTTTTTTTTCAAATCCTCAAAAATGATGAAAAACGGCATGCTATAGTATGCCGTACGGTAGGGACTATAGCCCATGTTCAAAAATGATGAAAAACGAGGATAATATTTTTTTTCAAAATTTCAAAAAACGATGGGCTATAACCCATGTTTTTGAAATTTTGATTTTTTTTCAAATCCTCAAAAATGATGAAAAACGGCGTGCTATAGTATGCCATACGGTAGGGGCTATAGCCCATGTTCAAAAATGATGAAAAACGAGGTTAAAAAAAAATCAAAATTTCAAAAAACGATGGGCTATAACCCATGTTTTTTGAATTTTTTTTTTTTTTCAAATCCTCAAAAATGATGAAAAACGGCGTGCTATAGTATGCCATACGGTAGGGGCTATAGCCCATGTTCAAAAATGATGAAAAACGAGGCTATTTTTTTTTTTCAAAATTCCAAAAAACGATGGGCTATAACCCATGTTTTTTGAAATTTTGATTTTTTTTCAAATCCTCAAAAATGATGAAAAACGGCGTGCTATAGTATGCCATACGGTAGGGGCTATAGCCCATGTTCAAAAATGATGAAAAACGAGGTTAAAAAAAAATCAAAATTTCAAAAAACGATGGGCTATAACCCATGTTTTTTGAAATTTTGATTTTTTTTCAAATCCTCAAAAATGATGAAAAACGGCGTGCTATAGTATGCCATACGGTAGGGGCTATAGCCCATGTTCAAAAATGATGAAAAACGAGGTTAAAAAAAAAATCAAAATTTCAAAAAACGATGGGCTATAACCCATGTTTTTTGAAATTTTGATTTTTTTTCAAATCCTCAAAAATGATGAAAAACGGCGTGCTATAGTATGCCATACGGTAGGGGCTATAGCCCATGTTCAAAAATGATGAAAAACGAGGTTAAAAAAAAATCAAAATTTCAAAAAACGATGGGCTATAACCCATGTTTTTTGAAATTTTGATTTTTTTTTTCAAATCCTCAAAAATGATGAAAAACGGCGTGCTATAGTATGCCATACGGTAGGGGCTATAGCCCATGTTCAAAAATGATGAAAAACGAGGTTAAAAAAAAAATCAAAATTTCAAAAAACGATGGGCTATAACCCATGTTTTTTGAAATTTTGATTTTTTTTTCAAATCCTCAAAAATGATGAAAAACGGCATGCTATAGTATGCCGAACGGTAGGGGCTATAGCCCATGTTCAAAAATGATGAAAAACGAGGCTATTTTTTTTTTTCAAAATTCCAAAAAACGATGGGCTATAACCCATGTTTTTTGAAATTTTGAATTTTTTTCAAATCCTCAAAAATGTAGAAAAACGGCGTGCTATAGTATGCCGAACGGTAGGGGCTATAGCCCATGTTCAAAAATGATGAAAAACGAGGTTAAAAAAAATCAAAATTTCAAAAAACGATGGGCTATAACCCATGTTTTTTGAAATTTTGATTTTTTTTTCAAATCCTCAAAAATGATGAAAAACGGCGTGCTATAGTATGCCATACGGTAGGGGCTATAGCCCATGTTCAAAAATGATGAAAAACGAGGTTAAAAAAAAATCAAAATTTCAAAAAACGATGGGCTATAACCCATGTTTTTTGAATTTTTTTTTTTTTTTCAAATCCTCAAAAATGATGAAAAACGGCGTGCTATAGTATGCCATACGGTAGGGGCTATAGCCCATGTTCAAAAATGATGAAAAACGAGGCTATTTTTTTTTTTCAAAATTCCAAAAAACGATGGGCTATAACCCATGTTTTTTGAAATTTTGATTTTTTTTCAAATCCTCAAAAATGATGAAAAACGGCGTGCTATAGTATGCCATACGGTAGGGGCTATAGCCCATGTTCAAAAATGATGAAAAACGAGGTTAAAAAAAAATCAAAATTCCAAAAAACGATGGGCTATAACCCATGTTTTTTGAAATTTTGAATTTTTTTCAAATCCTCAAAAATGTAGAAAAACGGCGTGCTATAGTATGCCGAACGGTAGGGGCTATAGCCCATGTTCAAAAATGATGAAAAACGAGGTTAAAAAAAATCAAAATTTCAAAAAACGATGGGCTATAACCCATGTTTTTTGAAATTTTGATTTTTTTTTCAAATCCTCAAAAATGATGAAAAACGGCGTGCTATAGTATGCCATACGGTAGGGGCTATAGCCCATGTTCAAAAATGATGAAAAACGAGGTTAAAAAAAAAATCAAAATTTCAAAAAACGATGGGCTATAACCCATGTTTTTTGAAATTTTGATTTTTTTTTCAAATCCTCAAAAATGATGAAAAACGGCATGCTATAGTATGCCGAACGGTAGGGGCTATAGCCCATGTTCAAAAATGATGAAAAACGAGGCTATTTTTTTTTTTCAAAATTCCAAAAAACGATGGGCTATAACCCATGTTTTTTGAAATTTTGAATTTTTTTCAAATCCTCAAAAATGTAGAAAAACGGCGTGCTATAGTATGCCGAACGGTAGGGGCTATAGCCCATGTTCAAAAATGATGAAAAATGAGGTTAAGAAAAATTCAAAATTTCAAAAAACGATGGGCTATAACCCATGTTTTTTGAAATTTAGAATTTTTTTCAAATCCTCAAAAATGATGAAAAACGGCGTGCTATAGTATGCCGAACGGTAGGGGCTATAAACCCATGTTCAAAAATGATGAAAAACGAGGTTAAAAAAAATCTAAATTTCAAAAAACGATGGGCTATAACCCATGTTTTTTGAAATTTTGATTTTTTTTCAAATCCTCAAAAATGATGAAAAACGGCATGCTATAGTATGCCGAACGGTAGGGGCTATAGCCCATGTTCAAAAATGATGAAAAACGAGGCTATTTTTTTTTTCAAAATTCCAAAAAACGATGGGCTATAACCCATGTTTTTTGAAATTTTGAATTTTTTTCAAATCCTCAAAAATTATGAAAAACGGCGTGCTATACTATGCCGAACGGTAGGGGCTATAGCCCATGTTCAAAAATGATGAAAAATGAGGTTAAGAAAAATTCAAAATTTCAAAAAACGATGGGCTATAACCCATGTTTTTTGAAATTTAGAATTTTTTTCAAATCCTCAAAAATGATGAAAAACGGCGTGCTATAGTATGCCGAACGGTAGGGGCTATAAACCCATGTTCAAAAATGATGAAAAACGAGGTTAAAAAAAATCTAAATTTCAAAAAACGATGGGCTATAACCCATGTTTTTTGAATTTTTTATTTTTTTTTCAAATCCTCAAAAATGATGAAAGACGGCATGCTATAGTATGCCGTACGGTAGGGACTATAGCCCATGTTCAAAAATGATGAAAAACGAGGATAATATTTTTTTTCAAAATTTCAAAAAACGATGGGCTATAACCCATGTTTTTTGATTTTCTTTTTTTTTTTTCAAATCCTCAAAAATGATGAAAAACGGCGTGCTATTGTATGCCATACGGTAGGGGCTATAGCCCATGTTCAAAAATGATGAAAAACGAGGTTAAAAAAAAATATCAAAATTTCAAAAAACGATGGGCTATAACCCATGTTTTTTGAAATTTAGATTTTTTTTCAAATCCTCAAAAATGATGAAAAACGGCATGCTATAGTATGCCGTACGGTAGGGACTATAGCCCATGTTCAAAAATGATGAAAAACGAGGTTAATTTTTTTTTCAAATTTTCAAAAAACGATGGGCTATAACCCATGTTTTTTGAAATTTTGAATTTTTTTCAAATCCTCAAAAATTATGAAAAACGGCGTGCTATACTATGCCGAACGGTAGGGGCTATAGCCCATGTTCAAAAATGATGAAAAATGAGGTTAAGAAAAATTCAAAATTTCAAAAAACGATGGGCTATAACCCATGTTTTTTGAAATTTAGAATTTTTTTCAAATCCTCAAAAATGATGAAAAACGGCGTGCTATAGTATGCCGAACGGTAGGGGCTATAAACCCATGTTCAAAAATGATGAAAAACGAGGTTAAAAAAAATCTAAATTTCAAAAAACGATGGGCTATAACCCATGTTTTTTGAATTTTTTATTTTTTTTTCAAATCCTCAAAAATGATGAAAGACGGCATGCTATAGTATGCCGTACGGTAGGGACTATAGCCCATGTTCAAAAATGATGAAAAACGAGGATAATATTTTTTTTCAAAATTTCAAAAAACGATGGGCTATAACCCATGTTTTTTGATTTTTTTTTTTTTTTTCAAATCCTCAAAAATGATGAAAAACGGCGTGCTATTGTATGCCATACGGTAGGGGCTATAGCCCATGTTCAAAAATGATGAAAAACGAGGTTAAAAAAAAATATCAAAATTTCAAAAAACGATGGGCTATAACCCATGTTTTTTGAAATTTAGATTTTTTTTCAAATCCTCAAAAATGATGAAAAACGGCATGCTATAGTATGCCGTACGGTAGGGACTATAGCCCATGTTCAAAAATGATGAAAAACGAGGTTAATTTTTTTTTCAAATTTTCAAAAAACGATGGGCTATAACCCATGTTTTTTGAAATTTTGAATTTTTTTCAAATCCTCAAAAATGATGAAAAACGGCGTGCTATAGTATGCCGAATGGTAGGGGCTATAGCCCATGTTCAAAAATGATAAAAAACGAGGTTAAATTTTTTTTTCAAATTTTCAAAAAACGATGGGCTATAACCCATGTGTTTTGAAATTTAGATTTTTTTTCAAATC
The DNA here is from genome assembly GCF_964188405.1 of Protomyctophum parallelum. Taxonomy (NCBI): domain Eukaryota; kingdom Metazoa; phylum Chordata; class Actinopteri; order Myctophiformes; family Myctophidae; genus Protomyctophum; species Protomyctophum parallelum. Next base: position 34,031,299 of record NC_139701.1, read on the forward strand.
CTCAAAAATGATGAAAAACGGCGTGCTATAGTATGCCGTACGGTAGGGACTATAGCCCATGTTCAAAAATGATGAAAAACGAGGTTAATTCTTTTTTCCAACATTTCAAAAAACGATGGGCTATAATGTTTTTTGAAATTTTGAAATTTTTTCAAATCCTCAAAAATGATGAAAAACGGCGTGCTATAGTATGCCGAACGGTAGGGGCTATAGCCCATGTTCAAAAATGATGAAAAACGAGGCTAATTGTTTTTTCAAAATAAAAAAAAACGATGGGCTATAACCCATGTTTTTTGAAATTTTGATTTTTTTTTCAAATCCTCAAAAATGATGAAAAACGGCGTGCTATAGTATGCCGAACGGTAGGGGCTATAGCCCATGTTCAAAAATGATGAAAAACGAGGTTAAAGTTTTTTTCAAAATTTCAAAAAACGATGGGCTATAACCCATGTTTTTTGAAATTTTGAATTTTTTTCAAATCCTCAAAAATTATGAAAAACGGCGTGTTATAGTGGTAACAAGACTACTCGCCCCGTTTCTGTTTTCCTCCCAGCATTTTCCCCAGTGAGGGGTGGGAGAGGCTGGACAGCAGATGGCTGGACTTTGAATTTCTCTAACTATAAACTTTCATGACAGCAGAACAGCCTAAGTACAAATATAATTTATGAAAAGCTACTACAGTGAAGTCTGTTCACAGAAGTTGTTGTAGGATATGTGGGGATTATCTGACGAGGTACCATTTGAGGGGGCAAAACCTTACATATACTAAATTGTTTATAGGTTCAATATAAGTCAAATAATATAGAATTTCCACAGGAGTATCTTTTTATATTTTTCCAAAAAGAATACAAACAGCCAATAACATATTACAAAGTTATCCCCCTCACTGGGGAAAATTCCGGGAGGAAAAACGGGCAAGCACCGGGGCGAGTAGTCCAGTATTCGTTATAGTATGCCGAACGGTAGGGGCTATAGCCCATGTTCAAAAATGATGAAAAACGAGGTAATTCTTTTTTTTCAAAATGAAAAAAAACGATGGGCTATAACCCATGTTTTTGAAATTTTGAAATTTTTTCAAATCGTCAAAAATGTTGAAAAATGGCGTGCTATAGTATGCCGTACGGTAGGGGCTATAGTCCATGTTCAAAAATGATGAAAAACGAGGTTAAATCTTTTTTTCAAAATTTCAAAAAACGATGGGCTATAACCCATGTTTTTTTTTATTTTGAATTTTTTTCAAATCCTCAAAAATAATGAAAAACGGCGTGCTATAGTATGCCGTACGGTAGGGGCTATAGCCCATGTTCCAAAATGATGAAAAACGATTTTCTTTTTTTTTCAAATTTTCAAAAAACGATGGGCTATAACCCATGTTTTTTGAAATTTTGAATTTTTTTCAAATCCTCAAAAATGATGAAAAACGGCGTGCTATAGTATGCCGTACGGTAGGGGCTATAGCCCATGTTCAAAAATGATGAAAAACGAGGTTAATTTTTTTTTCAAAATTCCAAAAAATGATGGGCTATAACCCATGTTTTTTGAAATTTTGATTTTTTTCAATTTCGGAGGATAAAAAAAAAAGGTGAAAATATCGGAGCACATGCGGTAAATACAACACATTGAGCAGGACACTGCAGGGAGTTGAACCCCATGTTTTTTTAAATTTTGATTTTTTTTCAAATCCTCAAAAATGATGAAAAACGGCGTGCTATAGTATGCCGTACGGTAGGGGCTATAGCCCATGTTCAAAAATGATGAAAAATAACCCATGTTTTTTTAAATTTAGATTTTTTTTTTCAAATCCTCAAAAATGATGAAAATCGAGGTTAAATCTTTTTTTCAAATTTTCAAAAAACGATGGGCTATAACCCATGTTTTTTGAAATTTTGAATTTTTTTCAAATCCTCAAAAATGATGAAAAACGGCGTGCTATAGTATGCCGTACGGTAGGGGCTATAGCCCATGTTCAAAAATGATGAAAAACGAGGTTAATTTTTTTTTTTTCAAAATTTCAAAAAACGATGGCCTATAATCCATGTTTTTTGAAATTTTGATTTTTCTCAATTTCGGAGGATAAAAAAAAGGTGAAAATATCGGAGCACATGCGGTAAATACAACACATTGAGCAGGACACTGCAGGGAGTTGAACCCCGTTCTGGTAAACCAGGAAGTACCACACCAGTGCCTTAGTATGTTTTGTTGTAGCAATCACATTCATTACATTTCAACAGTTTCGGAGGATTTGAAAAAGCGAGACGAAAAAGCGAGACGAAAAAGCGAGACGAAAAAGCGAGACGAAAAAGCGAGACGAAAAAGCGTGATGAAAAAGCGTGACGAAAAAGCGAGATGAAAAAACGTGATGAATAAAAGTAAAAAGTTCCAGCATGTGTCTCCACAGTAAGCTGAATAATAAAAAAGTGTGAATGGAGTTTCTAGGTGAAAGTGATTTTTGACGTGCCAATGTCTGCCATTGAGCCCCATTGTAAATTTGAAAGCACTATAATATTTCAAAGATTCCTTTTCAGGGAAACTTGTCCACCGTAAGATGAACCTAAGTAGGCTAGAATGGGGTTGCTAGGTGTAAGTATGTAGGACTAGTAGCATGCCAAAGTGTGTGCTATTGCCATAGAGAATGCATTGGGCGTTTAAGTTAAATAACTCAGAAACTATAAAACATTTAAAATTAAAAAAGTTCCAGCATGTGTCTCCACAGTAAGCTGAATAATAAAAAGTGTCATGACATGACTAATGTGGGATTTAAACCCTGGACCTGTGGATCACAAGGACAGGCACTCATCACACTGAGCTAACTGCTGGTTACTACAACACAGCTTTTCTGTGCTACTTGATGTTAGTGTGGAATGCAAAGTGTCACAGTAAAGACTGGGGTGGGATTGGCCCATTCATTTATTTATTTGTTTGAACTTGAATGGGGTTTGAACCCACCATCTCCCGATCATGTGGCAGCGTTCTAAGACACTGACCCACTGGTTCCAGACAATTTACACTGCTCATTACATCATTGGTCACACAGCATGAGTAAACTAATTGGGGAGACACCCAGCCGAGGCCTCATGCTGCAGTGCAGGGCCATGGGCTCACAAGTCACGCCACTGACCTTTTTGTCTCCACCAGGCCGAAGGCATGTGGGGAGAGTATGTTTTGCACTCCGTCCGTCCGTGTGTCCGTGTGTCCGTGTGTCCGTGTGTCCGTGTGTCCGTGAACAGCTAATCTCGGCCACCGTTAACCCGGTCGATGCCATATTTTGCACACACACTCCCTGGATGCCAACGATGAACCTCTGCCCCAAACTTTCCAGAACGGCCTGTTATAGCGCCACCAGGAGGCCGCTTTGTGCAAAACAAGTTTTTGCACAGCACACCTACAGATTTTGTCCAAACATCACGCAAATTGGTACACAGTCTCTCTAGAGCCATTCAACGAAACGGGTCTTTCAGATTTATCAGACTCCATCCTGATTGGTTAAGATTGGCTTCCAAAGTTCACAGGAGTGCTCAGTTTCAAACAAAATGCTGCAAATCATGAACACATCGCGTGATTTCCGTGAAATTGTGCACCCACATTCCCACTAGGCAGAGGACGAAATGCCACATGAACAATTTCAACTCAGCCTCAAGGTGGCGCTATAACTGGCCGAAAAGTGTTTTTACCTCTAACTGCACGGATCTGTGGATAATCTGGTGGAGACCTGTGCCCAGAAGGGCACTTTTTTTCTTCTGCGCCTCAGGAGGGCACAGTGTGTTATTGTGAACCAGGTAGCCTATAGCTAAAGGAAATGCGCACTTGTCAGCTGGCCAGAGCAGGTCTGTGGGTTTGACATTTATTTCTTCTTCCTCTTCTTCTACTTCTTCTTTTTCTTCTTCTTCTTATTGGACTTGGATGGCCGTACTTGAGGACTTTTCATTTCATTTCAGTGGACAACTGACAACTGTAGATGTTAATATTGTCACTGGCTGTCTCTCCACAGACCATATCAGCCCTGGCCACTCCCACTTTCCATTCCACAGTGCAGTCCCATTTACTCACCTGTCTCCAACTCCCTCGTCATCCCACCTGTGAACAATTCTATACTATCAACCTTCCCCCTATAAAACTGGACTCATTGCAAACATTCAGTTGTCAGTTTGAAGTTTGATAGTTTGATGTTGTTGATGCAAGTTCCTGGATTCCTGTTTTTTGGCTATATTTTGTCATTGCTGTTTGCTGCGTTCCTGAGTTTTCCCTGCATACAATTCCAGTGTAAGACTTGCCTTTTCTTTATTAAATTCTTTGGAGGAAAAATAAAGGGAATTAAGCTCCGCACACTCAATCTGCGCACAATCGGTTTATTTCTTTGCAAGCTTTCGGTCTACTGACCTTCTTCAGGCATAATCAAAAAGTGACATAGGACAGATATATATGTTCATCATTTGATTGGATGATTGATCACACCTATGTCAAACATTTCAATTTGAATGATAACTCATGGGAGTTGTAGTTCTCAGTGAAACTACAAAACACCCAAAGACACCAAGTGTCCATTTAGACAAGAGAAAAACATCACAAGGAAAAAACATCAAATATTTACAAACGAAGTAAACAAAAAAACAGAAAAAAAAAAAAAAAAAAGCCAAAAATGCAAACATCAGGCACATAGCCATCATAAAGCAAAGAGCAAATGTAATCTTTTGTCATCTGTTTATATAACAACACTCATATCGAAGTCTACATTGAGACCTAAGGGTTGTAAACTTTCTAAAGTGTGGATCCAATAGAGCTCTCTCTGGCATAACCTTCTGTCGACATCACCCCCTCTCTGAAGAGTAATCTGCTCTATTCCCTGGAACCTAAGGGAGGAGATAGGATGAGAGTGATTATTAAAGTGACAGGCTACGGGGTAGTTTTCATCTTTTCGTCTGATTGAACTTTTATGTTCACTGATCCTTTGTTTTAAGGGACGGATAGTTTTACCAATATAGATTTTATCACATGGGCATTTTAACAAATATATAACATTTTTTGTGTTGCATGTTTATTAAATTCTTTGAAATCTTGTTTGCCGTGACTCTGCATATTGGGTTCAAATCTCTCTGCATCCTGACAAATATCAGACCAATTAAACCCTGGCCTTTGGTCTGGCGCAGAGATACGTTTTTTCTTTGAGGACTTGAAGGGCTGTACTGAGACGTATGTTGCATGTGTGGTGTATATAGAATAGAATATGGAAATCATCATTCAGTTACAGGCCGAAGGCTTGCCCAAGACTGTGTGTGTGTGTGTGTGTGTGTGTGTGTGTGTGTGTGTGTGTGTGTGTGTGTGTGTGTGTGTGTGTGTGTGTGTGTGTGTGTGTGTGTGTGTGTGTGTGTGTGTGTGTGCAGCTAATCTCCAGCACCACTGACAGACATGATGAAAAATAGGCCTATTTCTTTCACCTGGTTTCAATTTTCTTGAGAGACGTAATGAGAAATCAAACCTGCATATAATTTGCAGACATTAGAATTAGAGATAGTGGATCCTCTAGTGCACTCACCACACAGCTCTTTCACCTTTATAATAACACTAACTCTTCAACATTAGCCTAGTTTAATTGATTTTCATGCACTGAATGCATAACTAAAACATTGATACATCATCATTTGGCCCATTATTTCTCAATGGAGCGCCCCTGGCTAGATGTAAGCTTGGCGGCCAATGGCGGGTGTACCTTAATAATAATTATGACATTAACAATCACACCGATTGAGGGCATTTAATGGAGGAGCAGAGTTGGGGACTCTGGGTTATCCCGTTTGGTGAGAGCACCACTCTCTACACATAAGTACTGCATGGAGGATTACCCAAGAGCCTCTGAGGTGAGAAAGTCCTTAGGGCCTTCATGTTTTCACCAATGTTTTCACCAAGTTAAAGTAATGTGGAACCTTTAGAACCTTGCGTTGTATATCGAGTACATAAAGAACAGTCCTCTGAAAAACGAGTATGAGTTGTAAAGGATGGGGAAATATATCTGCGCATGAGCTTCTTTTCACCTGACCGCTAGGGGGGGAGTTTCCCCGGTTGGACATGGTGCATGGATGGAACACGTTATTCCTTTCCCCTCCATCAGGCTCCCCGGCTGGCCAGGGGGAGGCAGTTTTGAGACCAAGATTGTCCCAGAAATCGAATATTTCACCTTTATAAAGTTGCTTAATCAAATCGGTTTGTTCAATATCCTGCACACTTGAGGTTACTTAATTAAATTAACAACTAAATGGTTTACTTATAGGCGATTACTAAGACTTAAAACTGTGAACCAGTGTTTAAATAAACCAATCCAGTGTCTTTTATCATTTATTTGTAAATGTCATTCACACACAACACAATCACACTTTGGTAGGGTTACCACAGATTTATTCAGTTTGCCGTATAGCCTAATCTCTAACTTTTGGAATAGTAGTAGTTAACTTTCAAGCAAGCAAGTCAGATAATTTAAACTATGGATGACAGAAACGCACATTATGTTTACAGCTGTTTTATGGGTGCATGATTAAGTAGTTGTTAAAATTGTGTGGTTACACAGCGCAATCTTGTAGTTACTCAACGCCTTCTTCCCGGGTTTGATTACTGGAACTTGTGTTCCCCAGCGTGTTTATTTACAAGAGAGAGAGAGAGAATCCCTTATTGTCCCTGCTTTATGAACCCGGTAGGTGGGCCCCAACCAAGAGGTAACTTCCTAGCTTGGTAAAGACTGTAGTGACTTTACATGGCCCCAGGGGGTGCCAATGTTTAATTAAGGCATGCAACCTAGTTAGAATTAAGGCATAAAATGTATGCCATTTAATGGCATGAATATCTGCACAAGGATTACTGCATGGTTTTTGTGAGGGTACCTACCTACCCTAGAGCTCTGTATAGTGAACAAGGATTAACTTCCTGTCTACTTCCGCGTTAACTTGTGAGCTAGCAAGAATAAGTCCTTTACTATAAGCCATTTAAAAATACATACATTATATCATGAATGCATTTTTTTAATAAATGACTTAAAACATCCAGTACATGGTTTTCATTTATTTATTGTCAAACTATGAAAAACAAGTTCGACTTTGGAAAGTGGTTAAATAATAAAGTATTTCATATTTGCCCATGAACCCTCCCCGAATCATACGTCTGCACATAGAGACTCCCACTGCACTGTTGTCTTGTTGACTTTGAATCGTGAAAAATAAGTAAATAACTATATGGGCAAACACACATCTCTGGGCGTGTAAATTCTATGAATTCAGTAGCCAGATGAAAAATAATTCAAAATTACGATAGTTAACGATACAGTACACATGATGAAAGATCCACTAGACTCCTTCTGAGCTGGATGAGAGTAAACAGCCAAATTATCTTGACATGAATTTGAATCAGATCTCACTCTCATCCACTCTCATCCAAGTGTGAATTAATTACTTCTAATTACGCTGGTTGGATTTGAGGATATATATAATTATATATACTCACTGGGTGTTAACTACATGACACTTTTCTTCTGGGTGAATAATGTGAGTTGGTGTCAAGTACCTGGTGGTGTTGCCACAGAATGATTATACTGTAAATGGGCAGCTCTCTGCCATCTGCTCTGGCATGCATGTCTCACATGCAGAGGCCCGCTGTAATCAATATCCACATGCATGGTGTTCATGCATGTATGTGGACAAGCATATTAATTACTCTTTTATTAATGTTCAAGATCAAAATGTTAAACTGAAGAGTGACATTCTGAGAACCCGCCACCAGCCCTCCTCTATTTCATGATCCGATCTGTATGTACATTTACTTAAGTACTGTACTTACTGTAAGTACAATTGAGGTATTTTCTACATTGCAATATTGATACTTTTACATGCGAGTACTTTTTTTCCACCATTGCTCAACTGTGACAAATACAAATCAAACACTGCTGCCTGCAAGGCCGTGGAACATAGGGGTAAGGGGTGGGCTGATATAACAAGCTACTTTACTGTGTAGGTGGATTCAGCTGAGCCGTACGTGACACTGAACACAGAAAAATAAGCTTGTTTTCCAATTGAGCTCCAGGTCTTTGCTAGTTGCGTGAGTGCGATGAGACAACACAAAATGCCATGTATTGTTTAGTCATTTCAATAAATTCCCCTGCTTCTTCTTCACTGCGTTTGATTGATTGATGGCATATATTTTTATCTATACGTTTGACAGTGCCCAGATCTCACAATGTTTTTTTTTACTACTCAATTTCGATTGACAGTTAATGAAGGACAGCAGAATGTAGAATCACTGGCTGTATTGCATTAGAATGCAAATAATTCAAAGGGTGACATATACAGTCATAAAATATGATTAAACTTTCACAAGGGAGTCTTCTCAGCAGATAACACTTGTTAAGAATCTTGACAAATATGTCTATACCAAATTGCCTGCATTTGTTTTATAAATTATAAAGCCTATCAACGGAAATAAATAACCGACAAACAAATCAAGTCTCACAGCGTGGAGACACCTATAGTTCATTTTTAGAGGCAGAGCTAGTGGTATTTCATCGTTAAGTGGATGAGCGTTTATGTCATCACACTTGTGAAAGCACAGCACAGCAGGCAATATTTATTTTATAGAGTGGCGCTCAAGAGTCAAAGAAAATGATTCCAGATAAAGGGGCCACTCTCTTGATTTGTTGAAATCCGTCACTGTCTCTGTGTCTCACAAAGCCCTGGCAACTGCACATCCATCACAGCGTTGGCTCTATGTCCACTTTGCTCCGACCTTCGGCCACTAAACACCATCACTGATGTATTACACCTACAGAGACACTGAATAATTACATGGGCAAGCCGAGGACCTTTAACACTAGCTTTCCTGCAGGGTGGCTGTTGTCAATATGGATGGGTACATGATAGAGAGGTGTGATTTGAATAATGGATCAGTTCAGTTTACAAAGCTGGTTACATGTGGAGGTGTCAATCATGGAGGAGACGACACTGCATAGCTGATGGTCTCCATTACTGATCCATAGACCAAAGCACATGAAAGCACACCATCACTATGGTACATAAGGATTGGCCGTGGGCAGACAAATCACAACAGCCTTTGTGAGGGTTTGTAAATATATTTTTGTTTTGCCATCAAGATGGAAAGCTAAAGCCCAAGAAGAGTACTCTGAAGCCAATAGGACAGTTAGGAGAAGCATAAGAGCAGACAAGAAGGGCTATATAGAGTCACTGGCTGCAGAGGCAGAGGAGGCGGCACACCATGGCAACATGAAGACTCTGTATGACACCATCAAAAAGCTTTCAGGAAAGTTCAGCAAACCTGAGAGGCCAGTGAAGGACAAGGAAGGGAATAAAATTTCAGATGCAGAAGGGCAGAAACGTAGATGGGCGGAGTATTTCGAGGAGCTGTTGAACAGACCAGCTCCACTTAATCCAGTGGATATACAGCCAGCGGAAAGTGACCTGCCGATTGACTGTGATGTCCCTTCCAAGGAAGAGATCCACAAGGCCATAAAGCAACTGCGGAATGGGAAGGCTGCAGGGCCAGACAACATTCCAGCAGAAGCACTGAAAGCTGATGTTGAGACCAGCGTCGAAATGCTCTACCCTCTATTTCGGGACATTTGGGAGAAGGAAGAAGTACCAGCAGAGTGGAAGGAGGGTTACCTCATCAAGCTCCCGAAAAAAGGCGATCTAGCTTCATGTTCCAACTACAGGGGAATAACACTGCTGTCTATACCAGGGAAGACCTTCAACAGAGTGCTCCTAAACAGGATGAAAGAGGCTGTAGACCCACACCTCCGAGACCATCAAGCGGGTTTCCGTAAGAATAGATCCTGCACGGACCAGATTGCAACATTGCGGATCATTCTGGAACAATCCTTGGAGTGGAACTCGCCGCTCTACGTCAATTTTATTGACTACGAGAAGGCGTTTGACAGTGTGGATAGACAGACCATCTGGAGACTGCTGAGACACTATGGGGTACCGGAGAAGATCACCAGCATCATCAGGAACTCCTACGAAGGGCTGAACTGCAGGGTGATACACGGGCAGCAACTCACCCATGCCTTCCAAGTGAAGACAGGAGTGAGGCAAGGCTGTTTATTGTCCCCTTTTCTGTTCCTGTTGGCCATTGACTGGGTCATGAAGACATCCACAGCACAGAAAATAAATGGCATCCAGTGGACACCTTGGTCACAGTTAGATGACCTTGATTTTGCTGATGACCTGGCCCTTCTTTCCCACACTCACCATCAGATGCAAGAGAAAACCAATATAGTTTCATCAAACTCAACACGCCTTGGCCTCACCATCCACAGAGGAAAGAGCAAGGTCCTCAAAATAAATACAGTCAGTGTTACCCCCGTTACCCCCATCAAACTGGAAGGTGAAGCACTAGAGGAGGTGGAGAGCTTCACCTATCTAGGCAGTGTTGTCGACAAACAGGGCGGAACAGATGCCGACGTAAAAGTCAGGATTGGCAAGGCAAGAGCAGCTTTCCATCAGCTGAAGAATGTCTGGGGAGCCTCAGATCTTCCCATGAACACAAAGATCAGGATCTTTAATTCTATGGTGAAGCCGGTCCTGCTGTATGGAGCAGAAACCTGGAGAACAACTCAAAACACCATCACAAGAATCCAGACGTTCATAAACACCTGCCTCAGAAGAATCCTCCGAATACGCTGGCCAAACAAAATCAGTAACCGGGAACTGTGGCAGCGAACAAATCAACACCCGGTGGAGGAAGAAATCATCCAAAGGCGCTGGCGATGGATCGGCCACACTCTTCGCAAGCCTGCATCTAGCATCACACGATATGCCCTGTTCTGGAACCCACAAGGGAAAAGGAAGAGAGGCAGACCACGAAACACCTGGCGCCGTGACCTGGATGCAGATGTGAAGAGATCTGGCCACACATGGGGACAGCTGGAGAAGATGGCCCAGGACCGTGATGTCTGGAGAGCTCTTGTTCGTGGCCTATGCCCAAAGTTGGGCTATAGGCGTAAGTAAAGTAAGTATCAAGATGTTTGAGTAGCTGCTAATGTGTTATTGGAGGACACCGCCACGCTATTACAGGGTGTACTGTAGCATGCCTACACTACACCACATGGTTTCATCCAGCCCTAGTACAGAACGTGCAGTTTATTTTTGTGCTTTAAATTGAGCAATAGGAAACCTAGGACAGACAGAGAGAGGGGAATGATGCAATATCATTGAAAAGCTCAGAGGATGAACAGAAAATAGGTCTTTCCTATTTGAAACTTTCAGTGTGAGAGAGATTTTCTTCCCTTCAGCATGCGACGCAGAATGACCTCGATGCCTCCTTTGGTACTGAGCCTTTTAGCCCAGCCGTGGGTCCTGATCCGTTTGATGTTCTTGGGCTGGTACTCTGTGCCCCTCTTCTTCGTCCTTACCTGTTGGTAGTGCCAAGGAAGCTCACCTGTACCCACAGTCTGCGACAGGAGTGGTGTGGAGAACTGAGGTTCTGGGGCAGCTCTGGATAGAATCCAGCAGCTGAAAAGTTTAAGGTGGCAGGCACCACATGCTGGAGGGTTTGGTGTAGCAATGCTGCTTAAAAGTGTCGCTCCATGGAATCGGAGCAGAGAAATACGAACAACATTCATTTTGGAGTATTTGCAACAATATCAATGGCATGGACACAACATGAAATTCACAGGTTTCCCAGCAACTCTCAATACATGGAGTCACATGATGTCATGCGTCACATGTCACTTTGATGACATCGGGATCTCCATATATGGGCATTAAATTGGCACAGACAGACAAATCTCCATATTTGGACATGACTATAGCCTCGGGACCGCATGCGTTGTTTTCAAAGGAAAATACCGGTAATCTTGTATTTCACTAACCAATAACAGTGCAGAGGGGAGTCGATCCAAATTTGGTGACATCAGTGCATTCTACTGGGGAGCGGTGGGAGGGGAGGCGGGCTCATAGGTTAGTGAACCAATAGGAAGTTGGGCTGGGCTGTATCCAGGACTTGTTTGAGGCTAGAGATAGTAGGTATAATCTTAGGGGATTTGGCATCTTTAAGCGGACAAAGGCAATAACAAACAAAAAAGGGAGATGTACTGGACAATGTACTAAAAAAGTGCAGTTCAATCTATACATTTAAAAGAATGTATAAAACAAAAATAATAAGTATAAAACATTAACAATATAGTATGCCACCTATAAATCATATCTTAAGTATATACTCATTAAGATATAGTAATGCTAAAACTGTAGAATAACCTATTTTCATGTGCAATTGTGAATTCTGAGTGATCAAATTTGTGTTCTCCTATTCTCTTTCTTCTTTTTCCCCATGTGTGTTAGATGTATTTTCCCTTACAAGTCTGTAGGTGTAAATAGGATAGGCAAAGGTGCAGGAAATCAACGCGATTAATGATTTATAAGTAGTAGACCTGTGTGCACAACATAAAGAAAGAGCATACCTATTTACACGCACCTCGACAGTGGGTGCCCGGCGTAGGACACTCTTTTTTAATTAATTTAATAATTACTTTATTGAATAAACAACAACGTTTCGATCTTAGTAGATCTTCGTCAGGTCAGTATTATACAACATAAAGAAACAGACTTATAAATTATTCACACAAGACATATAGACCGATTCACAGAGGGGTGCCCTGGGTGCGGCCATTACTGAGGTGTAATCCATGGAGCAGGTGCTCCGTAGGCCAGGTGTAGCTAATCAGTGCTGTTGCGCTATATGGTACACCTCAGTAATGGCCGCACCCAGGAAACCCTCTGTGAATCGGTCTATATAATATTCATCACAATATTGTTGCCAACAACATCTCCCCCATATAAAGCTCTGTCACATGTATCAATACCGTCCCTCCCAATTAATATAACTGACTAGCTGATATCAGTCACTCCAGTACACTTTGGTTATCAAAGACAGTGAATGAAAATCTTCACTTAAGCCTGATGTGTTTATAGTTATACGTCATCTATCTATAAATGCACCATGTCTCTGTGCGTCTGTCTGTACGTACGTGTGGACGGCTGTAATCCACGCAACTCGAGAACCGACTTCAAATTCGACACACGCGTTCCAAACCCTCACAGGGAGTGCAGTGCCCGGTGTCGACCCACGGTTGTCCAGAACCGCCACAAAAGGCCTCCTCCCGGGCTCTGGACAGGGCCCCTGCCCATAGTCCATATATGGAGCTGGTCTGTTCTGACATCACAACACTCCATATTTGGGCATGCCTGACACAGAACTCCATATATAAGAAAAAAGGGACACAGAGAGACAGATCCATAAATCTCCATATATGGGCATACACAGACAGATGGTTATTGCCTTTTACATTAGTAAAATAAATAAATAGGACTGAATAATCAATGGGTTATTATGCACAAAGATTCGGTTATAGTGTTTTATATCTTGCAGTAGAGTAGGCCTACATGTACAGTACAAGCAATTCCCATGATCCCAATGGAATCAACGCACCATCAATTATTCTTTGTTTTTTCCAGAAATGCAGTGTGTACAAGTTTGAATTTAGGGTAGAAAAACATAGAACCAGGTCATTTGTATAGGCCCCCGGGACGACACCAAATGCATTTTCTGGGTCTTACTGAAAGGTTTAGGAACCACATGGTGCACAGTGTAGCATATCACACTGGTTCAAGTAAGCATGGGCAGGGCCTCACATCCATTTGGGATCATTTGTCATGGTAGCGGTCGCCGAGAGGTCTTAAGAGGACTGCAGATGAGGACTAGCTGACATGGCTTGAGAAATGAGCTGTGAGAGATCTGAGGGATGAACTTGAACAATTTGGATGCATAACATCAATAACACATGAGTTGTTTACAGAGTTCTTGTCTGGCAGATCACCGTTATTTATGGAGCTTCTTCTGCATAATGCTAAAGAAGATTTAATCAGTGGAGTGGAAAAACCAAAATGATCTATGTCTTTAGTCTTATCGGATCTGAGTCTTTACCATCTTATCCGGAAGACTCAAGGCTGGCCCAGGTTGAAGGTAGCACTATATTCCTAATTAATATTCTAGATGGGATGTGGAACTGATGGTGAAAATAAAGCTCAACCTCCTACTACTGTCAGTCTTGCAGTTTATTCCTCAGTTATCTGCCATCAAGATAAGTGGTGATATTGAAAAAAAGAAAAGAAAATCATTATTCTATCGTGAGAGGCGCAAAGGTGGCTCTGTGGTGATAATTATCAGCAGGAACAGTAAATTTGGCTTGAGCTGTGGTGGGATCTTGTTGAAAAATCATGAAAAAAAATATATACTATATGTCGTTTTTGAAGATTTTGGAGGATTTAAAACAAATGATGAAAAAACTACATGCTATAGTTCATGGTTTCGGAAGACTGACTACATACACAGGGTTACTGGGGAGGCACTGGGGGGCACTGGTGAGGCACTGGGGGGCACTGGTGAGGCACTGGGGGGCACTGGGGAGGCACTGGGGGGCACTGGGGAGGCACTGGGGGGCACTGGTGAGGCACTAGGGAGGCACTGGGGGGCACTGGTGAGGCACTAGGGAGGCACTGGGGGGCACTGGTGAGGCACTGGGGGTCACTGCTGAGGCACTGGGGGGGCACTGGTGAGGCACTGGGGGGCACTGGGGAGTCACTGGGGGGCACTGGGGAGGCACTGGGGGGCACTGGTGAGGCACTGGGGGGCACTAGGGAGGCACTGGGGGGCACTGGTGAGGCACTGGGGGGCACTGGTGAGGCACTGGGGGGCACTAGGGAGGCACTGGGGGGCACTGGTGGGGCACTGGTGAGGCACTGGTGAGGCACTGGTGAGGCACTGGGGGGCACTAGGGAGGCACTGGGGGGCACTGGTGAGGCACTGGGGGGCACTGGGGGGCACTAGGGAGGCACTGGGGGTCACTGCTGAGGCACTGGGGGGGCACTGGTGAGGCACTGGGGGGCACTGGGGAGGCACTGGGGGGCACTGGTGAGGCACTGGGGGGCACTGGTGAGGCACTGGGGGGCACTGGTGAGGCACTGGGGGGCACTGGGGAGGCACTGGGGGGCACTGGTGAGGCACTGGGGGGCACTAGGGAGGCACTGGGGGGCACTGGTGAGGCACTGGGGGGCACTAGGGAGGCACTGGGGGGCACTGGTGAGGCACTGGGGGGCACTGGTGAGGCACTGGGGGGCACTGGTGAGGCACTGGGGGGCACTAGGGAGGCACTGGGGGGCACTGGTGAGGCACTGGGGGGCACTGGTGAGGCACTGGGGGGCACTAGGGAGGCACTGGGGGGCACTGGTGAGGCACTGGTGAGGCACTGGGGGGCACTGGTGAGGCACTGGGGGGCACTAGGGAGGCACTGGGGGGCACTGGTGAGGCACTGGGGGTCACTGCTGAGGCACTGGGGGGGCACTGGTGAGGCACTGGGGGGCACTGGGGGGCACTGGGGGGCACTGGGGGGCACTGGGGAGGCACTGGGGGGCACTGGGGGGCACTGGGGGGCACTGGTGAGGCACTGGGGGTCACTGCTGAGGCACTGGGGGGGCACTGGTGAGGCACTGGGGGGCACTGGGGGGCACTGGGGAGGCACTGGGGGGCACTGGGGAGGCACTGGGGGGCACTGGGAGGCACTGGTGAGGCACTGGGGGGCACTGGGGAGGC
The DNA here is from genome assembly GCF_964188405.1 of Protomyctophum parallelum. Classification (NCBI taxonomy): domain Eukaryota; kingdom Metazoa; phylum Chordata; class Actinopteri; order Myctophiformes; family Myctophidae; genus Protomyctophum; species Protomyctophum parallelum. The sequence continues at coordinate 34,046,935 of NC_139701.1, forward strand.
ACTGGGGGGCACTGGGGGGCACTGGGGGGGCACTGGGGGCACTTGGGAGGCACTGGGGGCACTGGGGAGGCACTGGGGGGCACTAGGGAGGCACTGGGGGGCACTGGGGAGGCACTAGGGGGCACTGGGGAGGCACTGGGGGGCACTGGGGGGGCACTGGGGGCACTTGGGAGGCACTGGGGGCACTGGGGAGGCACTGGGGGGCACTAGGGAGGCACTGGGGGGCACTGGGGAGGCACTAGGGGGCACTGGGGAGGCACTGGGGGCACTGGGGAGGCACTGGGGGGCACTGGGGAGGCACTGGGGGGGCACTGGGGAGGCACTGGTGGGCACTGGGGAGGCACTGGTGAGGCACTGGGGGGCACTGGTGAGGCACTGGGGGCACTGGGGGGCACTGGTGAGGCACTGGGGGGCACTGGTGAGGCACTGGGGACACTGGTGAGGCACTGGGGGGCACTGGGGAGGCACTGGGGGGCACTGGGGAGGCACTGGGGGGCACTGGGGAGGCACTGGTGGGCACTGGGGGGCACTGGTGAGGCACTGGGGGCACTGGTGAGGCACTGGGGGGCACTGGTGAGGCACTGGGGGGCACTGGTGAGGCACTGGGGAGGCACTGGTGGGCACTGGGGAGGCACTGGGGAGGCACTGGTGAGGCACTGGGGGGCACTGGTGAGGCACTGGGGGCACTGGTGGCACTGGGGAGGCACTGGGGGGACACAGTCATAGGTTCAGTATGCGTTAATAAGCGGCACATCTCAGTATCTGAAAAATGTTTTATTTTCATGTACGTGTAACAGAAGTTTGCGGTTAAAAAAAATGTAGACAAGCTTTAAAGCAATTCACTCAAACCCATGAACTTTGCTGTTACCCACCAACACATATTAACACATTATTATATTTACAATCATAACTGTTCAGTCTTCAATCTCTCAAACCAATGTAATACAATATTCAGAAAACAGGTGTTTAGAAGCAGTTATAAATTAATATAATCCCTGTCCACTGTCTTGCCTTATTGACAATGTCTGACAGCTGATAGAACTCTGATAGTACTTAGTTAGTTTAACACTTAACCACTTAACCACTTTAACCCTCTATACTTGGTAAACTGGACATGCGTTGCCTCTATACTTTGTGTAGGTTTCGATTCTCTACAGTCTACACCTATCTTTACCAAAAATAGGCGATCTACAAGACTGTACAACGTGTCACGTTGCAACACGTTGTGAGCTTGTACATTGACTATTCTCACTACAGTTCAAGTGATTATTTGATGTACGGTGGAATTGCTATATGGTTAAAAAATAAAAGGCAATCTGCAAGACTGCAACACATTGTGCACCACTAGGCTCAAAGATCAAGCTTGTATCATTTACAAACATGTTATTTATCTGGATAATCATTGAACACTGCTGTCCGAGTGGGACGGCACGGTAACTCCAAATCGTTTAAGATTTTAATAAACTCCTGTATTTTGAGCTCAGCATAAGTTACAGATGAACATGGCAACTTCAGTGCAACAACGGATAATTTGTTAAGTGATATTCAGGTGTTCGTCAAGACTGACTGCTGTATTGCTACCTCAGAATAGTGAAAAAACAAGTCTTAAGACAAGAAGGCTGTCACACAAGGAGCAAACATTAGTGCTGAGGTGAAAATGATAAAGCAATCAGATACTGTAGATGAAAGATGCACATTCAAATGTTTTACAACTTTTCTCATTAAAATCCCATCTGCGCACTGCAGTCTAACGAGAGAACATTTGATAAACAACCTCTGTTGATCATCTTTCTGATTTGATTCCTCCATTCCTCTGCACAGCTGTTTGTAGCTGAACAGATGAAGACATAAGCTTGATTTATACTTTGTTGTACGATGGTGTCCTGTGCCGGGAATAGCTGATCTACAAGCCCATAAAAGCATGTACTGTAGATCGGCAACACTATATACAGTACAGCTATATGGTGTCTTTGCGATACAAACATGTGGTTGACTGACTTTGATTATATCAATCTCTGTCAACCCCCAGAACATTATTTATCTTTCTTGCTCTGGTGATCTGTCTACATCGTGTATTTTAACCCAAACGATGCGATATCTTAAAGGGGAATTTCTTCCTAACCGTTTTTTTTACAAAATCATGATTTTTTTAAATAAAATAAACATATACAGTAGGGCGCTGGTCCTTTAAGAAAAGCGTAGGCGGGGTCTAACATCAGCTCATGTAGAACAGGAAGATTTGCAGCAACAATGCATGGACTAACAAATCCCGTGATTCTAGCGTTTGATCCACACGGACGGTAAATCCGCTAATTTGGTATTGAATGCTCGTTTCTTTTCCAGTGACGTGTCTTCATATACGGTAAGAAAACAGCTTGTGCGAAACTCCCCTTTAATGTGGAGGGAAGCACGAGTCGCACGACCAATGTTCCCCCTAAGGTACAGCCGATTATTATGCAGATTATTACGCACCAACAAATCCACTTTTTATTCAGTCACACACCCTAAAATTGCATGATCTGGTAGACCTCAACAGAAGTTATAATGTATAAAGCACATAACATAAATCTAAGTATAGAACATTATTATAACCTATAGTATATCTATTAATCATATCTTAATCATATTAGTACACAATTATTATGATAAAGTAATGTTATAGTTCTATATATTATAACCGTATAAATAACATTCTTCTCATGTGCGACTCTGGATTCTGTGTGATCAAATCTGTCTCCTCCTGTGTGTCTTTCTGTTGTTGGTATTTTTGTCCTTTGTTTTTGGGTTTTTTTTTCTCCATGTTTTTTGCTTTTTTCTCTCTTCCGTTTGTTTCTCTGTTAGTTTTATGTCGTCCCCTCAAATATGATTACTTTGGGGGGGTCACAGCCTGAAAAGGTTGAGAACCACTGATATAGACTACCTGAATATTCTTAAAATTGCTAGCCTACCACCTTGATATAAAATAAAAATGTTGTAACTTGTAGTGCGTAACCTTATGTAACTATTCATTGATTCACTCGTATACCAAAATCCATTTGGAAAAAAGAGTGAGTGTCGCTCACTTTGCATTATCTAACGTTTGGATAGTTGGTGTCAAGGTGACGTATATGTTTGCTCAGTAGTTGCTGATGTCTGCTCAGGAGGTTTGAGTGTTTGCACAGACCGACATTTTTTTTAGAGGGAACATTGCGCACGACTGATTCCTGTGTTTCTGTCTGTGTTGTAAAACAACCAAAAAACACGCACATCTAAAAAACCTACTAGGTTGAGTGCTGGACAAATAAATAGCAAGAATAAATAGTCTGCACACCAACTGATGATCCCAAAGTGCAAAAGTTTATTGGCAACGCTTCGAGAAGAGCTGGCTCGAAACGTTGCCAGTAAACTTTTGCACGTTGGAAGCATCAGTTGGTGTGCAGACTTTTTATTCTCACCTGCATTACTGGTGAATTAAGTCTAGTGTCGGCATAGGTGAAAAGAAATATGTTGAAGATACATATCCATGGTATAAAAAGGCACATTGAAAAGAAAACATAAATCACTCTTTGAGGATCTTCCAGAAATTAATACAATACTTTAGTCAATGATGGTGCTGTGCTTTTTGTGCTCTTATAATTAGGGGGTTGAAATGAGAAAAGAAAACCAAAATTGAATGGACAAATTCACTTGGTGGCATACAGACTTGAATATGTCAATTTTGACAAAGACTACAATGCAACAGTGCAGTCTCATAAATCAACCCAAAATCCAAAAGTCTAGTTTCAGCTTCAAAGAGTTGTGTTTGAGTATTCATAAATTGTTACACGATTCCATTCATAACCATTTTCTACCATTTCATTGTGGCAGAAAAATACACTGAGATTTTACAGAACACACTCAACATTTACATTTTGAAATATTTACATGTATTTAAATCACAAATACTGTATGAACACCTTACAAGTTCAACACATACTTGTTTGTGCCACTATACACTTTACAAAAAAGGGGAAGAAACAGTTGTTTTTGTTTGTTAATTTAACTCTGGGAGTGTACAAATAGAACCAATGGGTCCATAATGTGGTTCCATTTGTACACTCCGAGTTTAGCATTTTACTGCATGTTATTGTGCCCGATAGATTTGGTTTCGGATTTGCCGATGTGAGGACTGTAAAGCCTAATTCATGCTCTGTCGCAGAATAGCAGATTTGCAAGCCCACAATGCATCGCATCCAAGCTCTGACCCTAAGCCCTGACAGAAAAGTCTAATTAAATGTAATATTCCTTTTGGTTCTCACTCTGAATGTTGTGTGAATCAGCGTGGCTGGGAAAGGGCAACTCGGGGCTCCCCACCGACTGGACTCCTCCCTTCACCGGCTGGTTCTTCTGAAAGGTCTCTTTCCTCCTGTACAAGAGTCTGGCCGTAATCGCCAGCACAGATACAGTCACAAAGATCACCACCGCTATCACACCTGTAAGCCGCGAGATGAATAGGAAAAGAAAGAAGATGCGGTCATATTTGTGTTCATGCATACGCACGCATGAAGCATGCTATGTAGCTCGTTAATCTGCTATTTTCACAAATTTTTAAGAACAATATTGGATATTGACAAAGACTAAAACTAAGGATTTTCTTTCTATGATTTTAGTAAAACAATATAGTTTCAGTTAGTTATAGCTTTTCTTTGTAAAGCCTCATCTTTATTTTTAAAGTTTTAAGTTAACTAAAATGTTTTGTCAATTCTAGTTTGTGTTGTTTGCTGTGAAGTGTACTGTACCTCCAATTAGCGCTGAGTCGCTCCTTATGGCATTGACCAACGGCTGACCGGTACCCACTGACCCGGGCTGGTCTATAGCAGACAGGGAGGGTAGGCAGACATAAAGAAACAGAAGGAGATTAAAAAACATTCTTAATGAGCCGGGGAAAAAACTAAGAGGGACTTAATGTCAGACTCAGAAACATTCCTATCAGGAAGATTAGCCTACACTAATAGAACATCTGTTCTACACTACAAAATGACCCATAAGACCTGATCAGACAGGATGTGTTTTAGCAGCTGGAGGTTTGTAATTGGCATCGTGTCATCATGCTTGCTACATAGGGAATCGGGCTGGATTCCTTGGATTCCAGGCAATATCCAAAAATACATAAAATATCCAAAAATACATCAATTTAATTTAATTTAATTTAACCGATTAGTCAATGTATTATATTTAGGTGGGCAAAAAAACTTAAAATAGACAATCTACAAGCTCACAACGAGACGCATTGTGAGCTTGTAGGTTTGCCATTTTCACAAAAATATATGCTGGTACATTATGTATGTTTTTTACAATTGTTCATTCATTAATCGAGACAAAAGTTTGAAATAGCCGTGATATTGCTTTGAAGTCACATCGTCCTGCTCTCCACTTATATTACAGTCCAGTGAGTCCACAAATTAAGCCTGTTTTACCTGATAAGGAACGTGTGGTTTCTGCTGAGTGGGTATAGGCTGGGATGGAGGAGCCACAGTTAGACTGGGCCAATGGGCCGGTGATGGTGACAGGGCTGGTGTCAGGGTGGAGCAGTGCCGCTTTCAGTGGGCTGATGGAGTTGAAGTGAACCGCTGACAGACAGCCGGTAAAGCCTAGTGATGCCACCCTGGCTAGCTCCGAGTCCAACTCACCAGACTCTGTAGGCACGCACACAGACACACAGACACGCAGACACGCACACCTGGCTATTTGTAATATTTGTGAGATGCGTCACATCCGCTTTATCGCTTACTCATGGAAAGAGCATCCGTTCTCCAGACTGTATGACGGAAGCATTGGAAAATTGCGAGAGGCAACAGTCTGGCCACGCAAGACTATTTGAACCCTAAAGCCAAAAATAGCCATGCAATCTAAAAGCTTGAAGTTGTAGGTCCGCTATTTTCGGTGTGTGACATTAGCACACAACTAAGTATAAATCAGACATGACTCAGAATCCAACTCTAACCCTATAAACCTACCTAACCTCTGAAAACAATTTATCTCTCATTAATTTTAAAATTAATGATTAATAATATATATATTTTTTTGTGATCATTAGAATGTCTAGAACATGTTTTATTTATTATTGTGAAAGATATCCCCCAAATGAAAATTATTAATTTATTATTATTGTAATAATTATTATAAATATCCATACAATTTGCATTTTATTTTTTACATAATTTCCTCTACAAAGTCATAGTAGTACAAGTAGTAGTAAGGTTGAAATCTCTTTTTTTCAAGTAGAAATATATATCCTTGCAGGGTTAAACCACTGTTGCAAGACTATAGCCTTAATTGGGTCCTGTTGCCGTACGTACGTCCTCTTTGTCTGAGTTTTTTCTTAATCTATACGCCACTCACTGTACAAACGGTGTTCCTCACCAAGAAATTGCCGATCTACAAGCTCACAACAGCTCCGCTCACTCTGTCTCTCTTTCTGTAGAAAGGAAGAGTGTGTGAGTGTGAGGGAAAGAAAGAAGGCTTTCTTTCCCTCACACTCACACTGCACTCCCCTTTCTCCACTCTGCCTCTCTGCATCACCTGCGCTCTCTCTACCCCCCCCCCCCCCCCTTTCCCCATCCCTGCTCTCTTATCACTGATGCTGTGCTTGTCTCAGTGATTCCATTCATTCTAGGCCCATTAGTTAGACTGATGGATGACAGTACTGGTAGAAAGTGGCAGAGAATTCCCCCGTCCTGCTGCCTCTCTGATCCTAAACCCACAGTGGCCTGTGCATGACACCCCACTATCAGTGTCATCCATGTTCAGACGTTTAAACAACTTAAACCGTCAATATATATATTTGTTTCCCTCAACACCAAACCTCATTGTCAAATTTCCGGCTAATGTTCGGCCAATATGTTCCCCTCAGAATGCTAGGATTCAATCAAATCAGTGCTAAAGTACTTTTTGTTTGTGCGTGTTTGAATGATATTTTCATTTGTCTGACAGATGCTTAACTTATTGATCGAGTTGATCCTCTCAGAGTGTTGTTGTAGAAATTGCATCTCTTCATGACGTAAAACCAAAACGAGGAATATAAAATTGCAGAGAGCGCCAGAATCCATGAAGGCCGTAATATCTTTGCACCATTATGCAAATGTATATAATATGCATTGTAGCCAGAGAGACCTTCCTTTTTTCTCTTTTAAGTCATGCCACTTACCATGCACTCTCCCTAGGGCCAGTGACTTGACACTGTTGAATTCTCCATCAGATGTGAGATTGAAGTCCTCTCTGGCATTCTGGTCAATCTGAATGAAAATGCAGAGCAGAATATATTGTAACAACGGCAACAGCTCATCAGGGACAAGGAGAGACAAACTTGGCTAACACCTTTTTCAAATATCTACAGCAGGATTCTCATGAGGAGTGTGTAAACAGCAACATTGACTTAGTATCGTATCGTTTTGCAATGCAAATAATCAGCATTGAATCATTTGCAATGAAAATAATCGATTGTATCAATACTAAGTATTTAAGCTATAAGTATTTAGCAATTTTAAGAAGAATACAGAAAAAGAGGGGTTAACTTTTCCATTCCATATCGCTACACTTGGTCTATCAATAAACGTGTGTACAGTATTCTCTTGTGTTCATGACGTAGGTACGGGTTTGTCAATGTGTTCAAATATAATGTATTATGTATTTGCCACAGTTTACTTATTTATATCCATATTCATACATCTTCCCTTAAAAAACCTCCACTATCCACATGTTTCACACAGATTTAATATCTTTACTAAATAGTTACTGTATCGATTTTAAATCATTGAATCGAATCGTATCGCCATAATGAACCAATATTGTCAATGTATCGCATCGTCAACCATGTATGCTGTTAAAATGTATCGTTACACCCCTAGTCGAGACCCATCTATTTTATTTTATGAGTAAATATCTCCTTGTTTCCTTCATTAAAAGATATGCATATATATTAGTGAAAATACAAGCTATTGTTTTAGTCACCGGTTCTCAAAACTTGTTGAAGTCAAGGACCCCTAAATTGATGATACTGTATTTGGTCACGGACCTCCATCTGAAAAGATTTTGTGCCAGAGTCCCCATAAGAGAATATTTGTGTAAAATATTCTAAATTATTCCAAATGTTCAAAATATTTTCCTTTAAAAAAATATAGCAGATGTAAAAGCTGAGCTTGTAGATCTGCTATTTTTGAATAGCCAAAGTATAAAATGATTGCGATGCTGTATTAACTATGTGTGTCCCTCCTGGACCCCACCGGTTCAGTTCTTTTTTCCCACCTAATATTGAACCAGTTCTGAGTGTTTCCGCATAATGATCATCAATAGAGTAGAGGCAGATATCTCTCTTGTGTGTATTTGTAGCCATGTATATTTTCTTGTTTTTTTATATGTATTGTCCTAGTCTTTTCATGTATGCTTGATTAAAATTTAATAAAATTGAATTAATTAATTACATTTGTTAAAAATGAATTGAAAAAAATGAATTGGTTCAGAACCCTAAAAGTCGGTTCTGAACTGGAACCAAAAAATGGCTGCCGGTTCCGTGAAAGCATCAAGGTTTCAAGAATCTAGAACGGAACCAGAACCAAAAGTTCTCTTGGTGGACAAGGGGCCTTTGAGAACCTGTATGGAGTAAGTTACCTGAACAGAGAGAGTGTCAGTCACTCTCCTTACGGTGACCGTGTGGAGTCGTCCACTGGCCAGGTTCCTGCCTCGGCTCCGGAACACTTCAGCCTTTCTGCTGGACTCCAGCTTGTACCAGACCTCCAGCGTGTCTTCACCACCCAAAACAACATAGTATGTTACTGACGATCAGTGCACACAGAAAACAACACCAACCTTTTAGCAAGAAAACATATTGCCATATAAAAAAAGAGAAAAAAAAGCATAATTATAAAACCGGCTTTACACTAATGCATGTGCCATTGCATAAATTATACCAGGCTATCCAGTAACTATCAGTGTAAAATGTTCTCTTTAATACTATAAATTACAAAACGATTAAAACGCTAATGATCACGGCATCATTAGAAACGGTTCAACTTGAAACATTGGCATAATCTAAAAGTAATCTTTATAATTGGTTGAGTTACATTGTGCTCTATGAACAATAATGCTACAATAAATAAGAGGCAGAAACTTGAATAATGCCAGAGAACCATCACAACTGAGTTACAGAATAGGCAAGTAGGCATACAGTATAAGCCAATGATGATGACAAAAACAATGTGCCAGCCGGGCCTGGCTGTGCTTTGGATCTTTCTAATTATTAGAAAGTAATATTAATTTATTTTATATCTTGAAATAAACAGTATACAGCTAGGATTAAGAGAGAACAGAATGTTCCAGGATCCTGCAATAGTCAAGTCAGAAATAAATATTCACATGATTAATTCTCACTCCGTTCACTGACACAAAATAACATGGGGCTAGATATGTATTTTGTTTACACAATTTGATAGCGATTATTTTATTATCATTTACTATAGTCCTACTAGACACCAGGAAATTACATCTGGCCACAAAAGATCACAGGATCTACTGAATGTGAAGTTGGTGACATACTGACATGTTGAGCCATACAACACAGTACAGTAGATAAAAGCACTAAGCTAAAAGCAAAACAACACCAAAACATTGAAGGGTATCCTAACCGTGACCGCTGAGGAGCAAAGCCAGATATTCCTTGTAGGAGGAGCTGACATAGAGCAGCAGAGCAGGACTCTGACTGGTACTAAAGCCTAGGGAGATGTTCTCTCCCCTCAGTGTCACCTCCGAGTAGATGGAGGAGGGCAGGTTGCTGCTGTTTCTGTTCATTTCATGAGGCTCCTTGAAAGTGTAATTGATAGATGTTTCTGATCTAAAGCTGGCGGACACCTCTGGAAGGCAAGACATAACAGAAAACATTTTAGACGATAATTAACGTTACAGGGACACATCAGACGCTGAGCATACTACCTACCACATTTGGCTCTTTCGTGAGTCGATGTAATCAGTCTATCACACTGTGGCACACCCTATGGTAGCACATGCCACAAGGTGGCATATCCTAGCATACTGTATGCCACCCTGTGTCACTCAGGTAAGGAGGGAGACTGCTCAGAGGCAGCAGGGAGTCTAAATAAATAGATGGATTTGCTATGACATTGAGTTCAGCCCAAATTTATATTGAGAATTGAGGATTTTGCAAACAAGAGCTTTTGGATGTTGACCTGTTAAGTACCATACAAAAAAAAGTTAATTAAGAGTTCTTTATGTCAAATTACTAATTTTGTAGTGCAGGAAAATGCAGTGTACATGTAACACTTTATTTATTTATTTAGTATTCTTAAAACACCTTTTCCTCTTTACACATTTTCTCAGCCCAAAATACATTCATGGATACATGGTTTTCATGGAGGGTCAAATTCATGGGCCATTCAGATTGAATACAACCCCTTCCCACTGACTCATGTTCTGACAGCAAAAAGGAACTGCCATTAATTATAGAACACACATAATGTGTACAGTCCTGTTTCACTGCACATCAAACAAGAGTTTAAAAATACACTCTGCAATGCATCAAGCACTGTACATTCCTGTGCTTTTTTCTGCAAACTGTTAATAAAGTATTCAATCAATTAATCAATCTCTACAATTTAGCCAAAATGGTCCCCCAATAATCCAATATCAAAATTGCTCTCCTATGCAGTAGCTTTTTATACATTAACTTTTTCTTTAATCAGTATTGTCACTGCCATTTTATAAAGTCTATAAGACCCAGAATGCTGAAAGTGTGTCTGCACCTCTATAACAGAAGTCTACGGAGCCCCTAAGGGGACGTACATAGGTAGATTATTTAAGAGATGGTGGTTTATGTTTTCTGGTATGGAAAAACATTTTAGATGTTGGCAGAAAAAAAACAAGGCTATAACATTTTTCTTTTAGGAGATGGAAATGTTTTGAAAGGGGAAAGATATTTTTTTTGGAGGGGATGACAATTTTCGAGGGGGTGACAAAAATAAATCAAGGCTGTGACTTTTTTTTTTAGGAGATGAAAATGTTTTTAAAGTGGAAAGATATTTTTTTTGGAGGGGATGACAATTTTTTTTTAGGAGATGAAAATGTTTTTAAAGGGGAAAGATATATTTTTTTGAGGGGATGACAAATTTTTTTTAGGAGATGAAAATGTTTTTAAAGGGGAAATATATATATTTTGGAGGGGATGACATTTTTTTTTTTGTTAAAGTTTTTTTTTTTTTTCACTCCCAAGTTTTCTTTTCAAACTTTGAAAAAAAAAAAAATTTGAAAAAAAAAAAAAC
>NC_139701.1:34063219-34148219 GCF_964188405.1 Protomyctophum parallelum
TGGCCTCCCAAAGAAATCAACTGACAAGCTACAACTTGTCCAAAATGCTGCAGCCAGAGTTCTAACAAAAATGTTAATGTGAGACCATATCACTCCAGTTTTAGCCTCCTTACACTGGTCACCTACTGACCTATACCGACAAGCTCAGTACAGGTATTTGTCACTATTCTGTGGGTTGATGACGGCTACCGTTTTGATCGCGATGGAGGTTGCTTGAATTACAGGAGCTGTTGTGTGCGCTGGCTGGATGACTGAAAGGGTGGAAGGCAATGTTCTCACTTTAACATTCTTGGCAAACCCATAGTGCTTTCAGAGCTGTATTCTGGCATCCTACAGTCTTTTGTTCACGCGTGACAATTCTTATTGTCCCCAAAGTTTATAGACTTAACAGCATGTCGTTAAAACGGTCGCACGGTAGCTTTTCAAAGTATCAAGTCCTTGAACTCTGTAATACAGTTTTTCTCACTTATGCAAGCAATTACATTTATCAGAGCTAGCCGAAATACCAAGATCCGAAAATATATTAGCTATAGTGACTAATTTGCATTGTGGAAGAAGTTCTCAGTTATGTTACTACTGTAAAATTAGCATTACCACAATACAGCAATAAAAGTACTTTTAAAAGCTTGTATTCAAAACTTTACTTGAACTAGAGGTTAGCCCATAGAGAACATCTTGAGTTAGCCCATATAAGAAAATGTCTGTTTCTGTCTGCCTTCCCGTGTCCCTTGTATGTCCATATATGGAGATGTCTGTATCTCTCTTTCCTTCCCCCTTATGCCCATATTATATGGAGATCTCTGTGGTCATCAGTATATGCACATATTGGAATTCCCTTTTATGGGCTTATTGGTTGGATCTGCGGTTCTGGACAATTGGATAACTGAACACGTTATTTGGGATGACACCGCAGTTCCAGGAAAACCTCGCCCCCCCCCCCCCCGCTGCTCAGAACACACAAGGACATCCCAGCAAAGGCTTATTTTTTTGGCTTTTTTGCGTGTGGATGTAGGACTATTTCAATAGCTTGGCAGACCTACTGTACAAACTCACAACACAGCGGTTTCTTCTGAGAGGGTGGGCTCCAAGGAGTGAGGGGCGCTCTTATCATACAGACTCATACATCATCTCATTCCGGCCAATCACAATGGATATGAAGAATCAACTGACTGTGAGAAGACGCTAATGTTACTGTTGCCGAATTAGTTTTTTTTTTTTCTAGAAAGACTGTATAAAATATGAGTGACTGTCGTAAACGAATCGATACAGACATCTCCCCGACAATATCGCTGAGACATTTATGTTTGGACCACAATTCTTATGATTTTAAGACCCAATGTTATTCTCCGTAGAGAAAAACTTCCTCGAACCCCTTGGAATCAGGGATGAACGTCAGGACTTCGCGCTCTACTGGATGATTTGTACGATACTGAAGCAGTGGATAACACAACAAAGCTCAACAGACATAAAGAAGGGGGTAAAGGAGGCAGGGTTGGATGCAGAAGGCAGGGATAAAATCCTGAGAGTGCTATGGGAGAATTCCCACCATAATAAATGGCCAGGTAGCGGCATAGCAGGTGGAAATATTAATGTGCAGAATTTAAATGCACGTACATGTTTTGTATGGATAAATGTGTTCAAATGTTTTATTTATTTAAGTTATTTGAAATACTGTTAGTCAGGGGATATTGATAAAATCTGGGAATACATTTCTTACCAAGAATTTTCTTCACCAATGTGTTTGTAAGGGTGTCTACTATCCCACATTGGTTTCTATTTAACCACCCTAGGGGCACTTTTGACAACTGCTGAGGGTACCATTAACAACGAATATAAGGCAAAATTTTCTAAATTTCATTATACTTTAAGTAGCATGTGACGTGTCAAACTAGGGGGTTTTCATGATTCTGAACCCATTCCAAACATTAGTTTTGCATGAAAAACACTCCTTGGGCTAAATTGGTCCATAGTCACTTGCCCCAATGTGCCCAAATGTGTTATTTGTGATAACAGGGGAAGCGCTGTTTTCACGAATATTTGACGATGGGATTCTCAGATTGCATTTGTGATGACGGCTATGGCCGTTTTTTAGCCCAAGGTTTTTTTGTGCAAAATTATTGCTTGGAATGGATTCAGAATCATGAAAACCCACTAGTTTGACACATCACATGCTACTTAAAGCATAATGAAATTTAGAACATTTTGCCTAATTTTGGTTGTTGATGGTACCCCAACTTTCAGCAGCTGTCAAAAAGTCCCTAGGGTGGTTGAATAGAAACCATAGTGGGATATGTTAGTAGACACCTTTACAAACACATTGGTGAAGAAGATTCTTGGTAAGAAATATATTCCCAGATTTGACATTATTCTGATAATATTCCCTGACTATGTAAGTAATCTTTGTAATCAAATGGATTCAGTGTCCTATAAATCAAACCAAAATTCACCAAAGAGTTCACCAGGAGTTTAAATATGTCAATTTCCGGTTTACATTTTGAAATGTGTCAACCCCTCCAATATTGTCCAAATCTGCCAAGCAGTTGCTGAAATATTGTCCATATAGGGGATTATGCTAATTAAATCGTATTATGCTAATTATGAAAATTGCCCAACATATGCAAGTTAGCATCCGGCAGTTTCTAAATGCTGGGGACCCATACTCAACATAAAACTAATAGTCTTCACCACCTGATCAAAGAGCATGTTTGCCTGTCGTATTTGGCTTAATTTGAAACTCCAGCCAAAGTGGTCACACACACATGTTGATCAGATTATGCACCTCTGTTCCCTCTCCCACCATACTCCTTACACCAGACAGCAAGGTCATCAATATCTATCTTTTTTCCCTCTCTCTTGACACTCCCTACACCAGAATAGGTGTCACATGTCTGACATCACAGTACTAACGCTGTGACGTCAGACATCTGTGATTGGTTGTGATGCGTAATCTATGACACGCCTCGGTGGCCAGACAGGGTACTTAAAGTGGACACTGAGGTAGGGGTTATCAGCAGTTGGATCGAGTCCCCATAGTGATTGTATCCGTGGAGACAGTTATTTACCAACGGCCGTAGCAACTCTGTAGCAACAAGCATCAACAAGCAGCGAGCGACTGGAAGTAAGCGAGCAAGTCAGAGAGGGATAAAAGAAAAAGATATGCACAATTTCCATTCTCATTACAAGGCCCTGGCAATGCAGAGCTCAGAGGGAGGTTCGAACTACATGTCCAGCTCGAGCATGCACATGTCCACGTCCGCTCAGGCCGCTTTGATACCAGTGCAGCAGCAGCATAGGTATCAACCCATTGACCAGTACCCATATGAAGGCGGAGAAGAGATTTTCACTAGTACAACCTTTCCACACATCTACCAGCTGTGTGGTCAGGGTGGTGGTGGCTACATTGACTCGCAGACCAGGTCTCAAGTCACCAACAACGTGGAAGTCGAAAACTTCCAAAGATCCTCCGTGATTGCATCTCACAAAAGCACCCAGGACAACATCCATCTGAACTGGTTAAAGGATAACTTGGAGGTAGCCAGGGAGGGGTGTGTGTGCAGATGCTCCTTGTATGGCAACTACCTGCGCCACTGTCAGGGGCAGAAGCTGGAGCCAGTCAATAAACCGTCCTTGGGCAAGCACATTCACTCCGTCTTCCCGGACCTGAAGAAGCGACGTCTTGGCACAAGAGGAAACTCCAGATACCACTACTATGGCATTCGGGTGAAGCCCAACTCGCTGCTCAGCAAGCTGCAGGAGGACCAGGAGTACATGCTCACAGGGAAGCAGCCTATCCACCAGGAGCAGAGTGTGATGGACTGCATGTCGGATCAGTCAGATGGCTCTCAACGCCCCATCAACACCCCAGAGCAGTTAGAAGCATCTCAGAGTCTGCAGCACCTGCAGCAGTACATGAACATTTCTCGTGAGCTACCACAGTTTCCCACCCTTGACCACCTTTGCAGCCAGCTGCTTCCCAAGAAAGACGTAAATGAGCTGCAGACACTCTACAGGAAGAACTGTGAGGCTATTCTGGATGTGGTGAAGAATCTCCAGTTCCACCGCTTCGAAAAGCTGTGGCAGAGCTTCTGGTGTTCAACAGTGCCATCTAGTGACAGAGCCACTGTCAACCCCAACAGCAATGGTGCCATGGGGGGCATGATTCCCAAAGACAACCTGGTGGCTCTATGTAAATATGAACATGTCAGAATGTGGATGAGGAGCTGCGACAGCATCCTTTATGAAGCTATGGTGGAGATCCTCATCCCTAATGTGCTGTGCAAAGTTAACAGTAATCTAATTCGGGACATCCGCAAGTTTGCCAAGAGCGTGGAAGGCTGGACGACCACACCCATGAGAGACTTTCCTCAAGAGGTGGTCTGCAGCAAGGTAGAGGTAGTCAGGGCCTTTTCCCAGATGCTACATCGCTACACCACTTTGAACCACGTGGCCCAGCAAGCCCGCTTCCAGCTCCAGAATGCCTCCACAATGAACAAGCTGCTCGATGACCTCAACAAGGTCGACTTCACTAGCATCCAGAAACAGGCGTCGTGGGTGTGTCAGTGTGACGAGGGCGATGTCCGGAACTTGGAGCAGAACCTCAAAGCGGCACTGCGGCAGCAGAGCTCCGGGGACCAGTGGGCTACCTGGCTAGATGTTGTGGTCTCCCAGGTCCTTAAGCCTGACCAGGACAACAAAAAATGTGTCGAGGACGCACGCCAGTTCCTCCTTAAATGGTCCTTCTACAGCTCCATGGTAATCAGGGACGTCACTCTGCGCACCTCCCCCACTTCCGGCACCTGCCACCTCATCCGTATGCTCTACGATGAATACATGCTCTACCTAGTGGAGCGCTGGGTGGCCAAGGACACCAAGCAAATGGTCATTGCTGTCATTGGGGAGTTCAATAAGCTTAGCTGCACCGGGACAGATTACACAAGTGAG
Organism: Protomyctophum parallelum; assembly: GCF_964188405.1. Taxonomy (NCBI): domain Eukaryota; kingdom Metazoa; phylum Chordata; class Actinopteri; order Myctophiformes; family Myctophidae; genus Protomyctophum; species Protomyctophum parallelum. The sequence goes on from NC_139701.1 coordinate 34,068,161, forward strand.
TGACCTTGGCAGCAATGCCGATGTGTCCCAAGGGTCTGTTAAGAGGAAGAGGATGGAGATCCGAGCACAGTGCAGCAGCTGTTTCATCTAGTAGCCTAACTAGCGCAGCCCAGAAACTATCCCTGCAGAAATAGGGTCTCTAGTGCAGGGGTGCCCAAACCGAGACCAAATGAGAATGTGACATTTTGTGTCTCCCTGGGACCTGAATATACGGAGACCTAATCACTTATTATGTCCGATCATTTATGTCCTTAAAAATGTTTTTTTTTTCATCCCATACCGGCTGGCCGGCCGTCGGTCAATGTTGCCATGCTCATGCCACCATGACTCAGCCATTATAATAATAATAATAAACTTTATTTATATAGCACCTTTCATACATAAATGCAGCTCAAAGTGCTTTACAGAGCAGAAAAGATAATAAAAACAAAACAAAACAGCATTAAAACAGGCAAGCAGTTAAAACAATAGGACAATGGTACAAAGATAAGAACAGATAAAATAAGGCAACGACATTAAAAACAAGCAGAATAAAATAAATAAAATAAATAAATAAAGATCACTTAAAAGCAATGTTGTAGAGGTGGGTCTTAAGCTGAGCTTTAAAAATGTCTACAGAGGCTGCCTGACGAAGGTACAGTGGGAGCTTGTTCCATGCCGACGGCCCGTAGAAGCAAAAAGCTGCTTCCCCGTATTTTTTAGTTGCCATTTTTTTAGGCAAAGCGAGCAGGCCAGCAGTGGAAGACCTTAGGGGCCGATTTGGGACATATTTAGGGAGGCAGTCATGTAGGTAGGAAGGTGCGAGACCATTGAGAGCTTTATAGACAAGTAAAATAAATTTAAAATCAATCCTAAAAACAACAGGAAGCCAGTGCAGTGATGCCAAAACTGGAGTAATATGTTCTCTCATCTTAGTTCTAGTTACAACTCTAGCTGCTGCATTTTGGACAAGTTGTAGTCTGTCAGTTGTTTTCTTAGGCAGTCATGACAAGAGCGCATTGCAGTAGTCAAGCCGAGAAAAAACAAAGGCGTGGATTAGCGTTTTTGCATCGTCCAAGGACAAATAGGCTCTGATTCGTGCAATATTTAAGGTGAAAAAAGGCAATCTTGGTAACATGATTAATGTGTGAATTAAAATTAAATTCAGAATCAATAATAACCCCCAGGTTCTTTACTGTACTGTTACTTTCTACAGTCAGGTTGCCAAGTCTGCTTATTATTGATTATTTCTGCTCGCTAGAACCGATTATGAGAACTTCTGTCTTATCCTCATTTAGCTTGAGAAAGTTCTCACTCATCCAACATTTGATGCTAGACAGACAGGTCAACAGCGGGTCTAAAGCACAGGGATCATCTGGGGCCACAGAAAGATATAGTTGGGTATCATCAGCATAGAAATGATCATATAAGGAGTTTCCAATGCAGCTCTGCCCAAATATGTAGTGTGTTGTGTAACCATGGCAGGTGCATACAACTTATGGGCATATACTTATGACATCTCCATATATGGGCATATCAATCGGATAGATGTGAAGGCTGAAATCCTTTAGGACTTTTTTCACTCACTTCACACGCGTGTGATTATTATATTTATTTTATGTTTTCTTCACAGCCATGCACATTAAAACTGCACTGCCAAATTAAAGTTTGACCCTTCGGAAATTGTTATCTTAGAAGTCATCATGCAAGGTGATTAGGTATCATGAGTCTTTTGATTGATTGATTGATTGAAATATTTATTAACAGTTTGTAGAATTTACAGTACATTTTAAGCACAAACTCAATACAAAGACTGTCAACTGTGAGTGGACGACCCAATTAAGCATTACACTTGTTTACAACAGGGTCCACATTGTTCAATTCATCAAAACATTTAAAGACATACAGACATTTAGAGACATACAAATAGACATTTCTATGTAGCTAAAGTACAGAACAGGAATTCATCATATGGGAAGCAAAAAAGGGAAAAGATACAATATACAGTGAGGGAAAATGGGGGGGGGGGGGGGGGGATTCAGATTTTACAGAGGCCAGTTTCTAATTGCAGCCATCCGTAGGTGCCCTTTGAGAGCGGTTTTGAAGGAGTCAAGGGATTCACATGTCTTAATGACTGTTGGTAGGGCGTTCCACATTTTGGTGGCATAGGAGCGAAAATAATTTAGTCCCTTGTTTGTGCCGAATCTGGGTTGTACATGGTTTGTTGCACTCCCTCTGGTGTTGTGGTTGTGGACTTCGTTTACATTAAGGAAGTATTTAGACAGGTACATGGGTATCTTGGTGGTGTATCGAATCTTGTGGACCAGACCCATTGCAAGATGCTGTACTCTGTCATCGACCCTAAGCCATCCCAGCCTGTGAAAGTGGGCAGGGGTGAGGTGGGTTCGGGGGGTGAGGCCAAGTAGGAGCCTGACTAGTTTGTTTTGGGAGGTCTGGAGCCTTGTTTTAAGGGCCTTTGAGGTGCTGTGGTACCAAGAGGTGGATGCATAGTCAAAGAAACCTTGTACGAGGGCTCCTGTTAAGGTGTTTTTGCTGACCAGTGAGGAGATCCTGTAAAGGAATCTTGTTCTTTGATTGACTTTTTTGATTACGTTGGTGGCCATTTTATCACCGGAAAGATTGGCCTCCAGGATGGAACCTAGGTAGGTAATTTCATCTTTTCGTGTGATAATATTGTCACCCACTCTAACCAAGAAGCCATCTGCCTTGCTGAGTTTACTATTTGATCCGAAGAGGATGGATTCAGTTTTTCCCAGGTGTAAAGATAGTTTGTTATCAGCGAGCCAGGTGCAGATTCTACCGAGTTCAGAGCTGAGGGTCTTTTCAACCTGCAGTTTGTTCCTGTCCGAGACCAGCAGTGCTGAGTCATCTCCCCTCATTGTGCTGTATCGCCCTCCAGGAACTCTCGGGAACTTCCTGGAAGAACTAGACTCTCTGATCAGCTCGTTTCCGGAAGATGGCACCCCTCTGATTCTACTGGGGGACTTCAACCTTCCTACCGCAGAGAAATATCTTCCCGTTACATCCCTTCTGGCCTCATTTGACCTCTCCCTATCTCCCTCCCCTCCCACTCACAAGGCTGGTAATGTTTTGGACCTTGTGTTCTCCAGAGCCTGCTCTCCCTCCACACTCTCTGTTACCCCCTCAACTAGGTCTGACCACCACTTCATAACCTTCTCCCTCTCTCTCTCCACCCTCCCGCCTAAACCTATTAACCCTCCGAACGTCACCTCCCGATGCAATCTCAAGTCCCTAAACCCCTCCTCCCTCTCATCCTCTATTCTCTCCTCTCTACCCTCCCTGGAGTCCTTCCTCTCCCTCTCACCTGACACTGCAACCTCATCCTTTCTCTCCTCTATCTCATCTGCATTCGACCAACACTGCCCGCTCTCATCCAGGCCAGCTCGCTCATGTCCACCGGCTCCCTGGCTATCTGAAACTCTCAGATCTGAACGAACACCTCTAAGGGCAGCCGAAAGAAAGTGGCACAAGACGAAGCTACAAGATGACCTTTCACACTTTCACTCACTCCTCTCTGCCTTTGCCCACTCACTAACCACTGCTAAAACCTCTTTCTACCACACCAAGATCCAATCCTGTACCTCTAACCCAAGGAAGCTCTTCTCCACTTTCACCTCCCTCCTTAAACCCCCTCCCCCCACTCAACCTTCATCCCTCACTGCTGATGTTTTTGTCAACTACTTCGAGAAGAAGGTTGATGATATCAGCAGCTCCTTTCCTCCCCTCCCACATAAAGTAGCATCCGACTCAACCAACACTAACCCCAACATACCATGCATGTCCTCCTTCTCTCCTCTTTCCCCAGACGAGGTTCTACAACTAGTGACATCCTCTAGACCCACCACCTGCCCTCTTGACCCTGTCCCGTCTCCAATCTTCCAAACCATCGCACCTGATCTGCTCCCCTGTAATTGTATTGTATGTAGTCATAGCACGCCATAGTACACATATATAGCATAGTAGTAAAGATGTATAGTTTATATGTATAGTGTATGTATAGTTTCACTATATAAATATTCCACTGTTACTTTCTTAGCTTACGCATGTTTCATGATAAATGCTTTTTAAGTGATGTATTCCCATGCTTTGTTCTTGCTTAAATGTAAGTCGCTCTGGATTAAGAGCGTCTGCTAAATGCCTAAATTGTAAATTGTAAATTGTCATCTGCGAACAGGAACAAGTTGCAGTCACAAGCTGAAGTCATGTCGTTAACATAAATTAGGAACAGTAAAGGCCCTAGTATGCTTCCTTGTGGGACGCCACAGCTCACTGGGAGGGGAGGGGACAGTGTTCCGTTCACCTCCACCATCTGTTCTCTCCCCTCCAGGTAGGATTGCATCCAGCTCACTGATGTGCTATCAAAACCAATAGCTTTAAGCTTGTTAACCAGTATGGAGTGGTTCACGGTGTCAAAAGCCTTTTGGAGGTCCAGCATGACCATGCCGCAGTATTTTCCAGCATCCACCTCGTGTTTGATGTGATCGCTCAAATAGAGGAGGCATGTGTCAGTGGAGTGGGATGTTCTGAAACCAGATTGGAACTCGTACAGCAATTTATTAGAGGCAAGATACTTTTCAACCTGTCCCTGTTTGATGGAGAGGTTAACTATGTGGGTGATGACTGGAGCTATGGAAAAGGCTGAGTCTCTGAGAAATTTGGAGGGAATATTGTAATGGCCAGTGGCCTTGTGGGGTTGGAGGGCACTCAGTTTTTTAAGTACCTCCTCGGTTGTTACCATTGTCATTTTAAAATCATCTTTACAAACACCAAGGTTTTTGTAGAAGGCTTTGATGTGCTCTACACCAAAACGCCCAGAGTGGGAGGGCAGTTTGCTAACCAGCTTTGTTGCAATGTTTGTAAAGAAGATGTTCAAGTGGTTGGCTACATCGAGTTTGTCAGTGATGAGGGTGTTATTCGATTTGATGTTTATGTTAGTAAACCTGGTTTTTAGTTTCCGACCACAGCCTAGTTGATTGTTTAGTAACTTCCATAGCTCCCGAGGATTGTTTTTGATTTCCTCGGCTTTATCATTGATAAAGTTACATTTGGCTGATTTGGTCATGGCAATTACACTGTTTCTTAGCTTGTTACACTGGGCTTTTAGGTTGCACAGTTTGGTTTGGAGATCACTGTCGAAGCGCTTGCACTTGGCTAGTTTGGACTTGCATTTAAGAAGTTCAGAGCATTTGTTGTCTCTGGCTTTCATTGCAGTCAGTATGTCCGAATTCATCCATGGCTCCGAGCGGGTTTTGACCCTGACGGTTCTCAAAGGAGCCATGATTTTTAGTACTGATGTAAATTTGGTTTTAAAGCCAAGCCATGCTTCTTCGACTAGTGAGCTCCTGAGCACATCGGACCAATCCAGATTCTCCAGTTCAAGGTTAAAGGCCTCACTAGAGTAGGTTTTGAGGTCCCTAGATATGACTGTTTTGTGACAGTCAAACTTTAGTTTTTGTATTTTGCGGGTACAGAAAATCATAAAATGATCACTGAGCCCACATACAATAACCCCTTTCTTTGGCCCAGGACATGTGCAGAGAGATCGCAGAACAATAGTTCTGACCAAGGGAGTAAAACCCCAGGATGGGAATAGCTGTCAGAGAATAATAAAACAGAACTGTGATGGTTTCAGCCATGTTAAGCAGCAGCATTCATACAGAACATATTTTCTGAAGCCCATTATTCACATTAGACAACATAATAGAACATTGTTAGTCTAAACTTATCAATATGACTATAACAACAATGGTTGATTCATTAAGTATTAACACATAAACTGCCAGGTATTAATTAATGAATGCTTCCAAAACCGCCAGTCTACCAGAACCCAAAACACGATCGTCGTTTATTTCAAAAGATTTTGTGGCCGCGATCGTTCTTTGGTTGCCGTTGAATAAAGCTTGTTTTGACCAGGGACGCAGTCTAGGAAAGCAATCCGAGATACATGCATGTATTTGGATCTGATAACGTAGAGGCGTACGGCAGGTGAAGATTTCACTTCCGGTTAATTTCCTGGTGTATCTGTTGCTTAGCAACCTGCAGCCATGCAAGAGCAAAGAGCACAATCTCATAAACCACGGAAAAGACCACATGACATACCTTTACGTCATCAGTGCTTAACCGCTGTATTCGACTTGGCGTAAATTTACGTCAACGGCAGTGTATTTACTATCTTTTATAATATTGTATAACTAATAATGTTAGGGACACCCATATATAAGTGGCAGATATTCTATGCTTTCCGTCACCTGGTGAAATGTACTCACAATGCACTCAACAAAATTCTCGGGTATGGACTAGTAATAACAAATAATAAATCTAGTTGCAAGAAGCTATAAGACGGGGTCAAGCCCGACAGCACTTAATTGCCCAAACTGCGAATAATGGCGGAACCTGTATGAAAACAATATAAGGTGTCTTCGTCCCTTTGGGCTTGGACCCTAACTATAGCTAATCTTCAAGCTCACAACACAATGTGATGTGTTGTGAGCTTGTAGATTGGTCCTCAAATTCTTGGTCCATATTTGGAACTTCTATAGAGATCGGATCGCTGAAGGCATCAGTATATGCCCATATGCTCATACAGTAAATGAGGAAAAACACAGGTTACATAATATGGACATGTGATGTAATATCATGTCACACATCAAGAAAGATGTATGTATATATAATGGCATCTCGACCTAATATCTTGCAGTTTGGCACCAGCATCAACGGTTTTATCTGAATATAACCAGCTAATAGTCTAAAGAACAGCTTCCTCAGATATAATGGATGGTGTTGTAGAGACTCGCTATGGTGGCTATGAGGGGCCAGATTCCATGTATGTGAAGTTGACCTCTTCAGATGGCCATGACTTTGTTGTGAAAAAGGATCACGCCTACATCTCTGCCACCATCAAAGCCATGCTGAGTGGGCCAGGTGAGGTTGCAGATGATGAAGTCAATGAAGTGAACCTGAAGGAGATCCCCTCTCATATCCTGTCTCAAGTCTGCAAGTTCTTCTACTACAAGAAGCGTTACTCCAACCAGGTTGGCGATGCTCCAGAAGCTCCAGAATTTGAGATTAAGAAGGAAGTCGCACTGGACCTGCTCATGGCTTCAAATTTCTTGGATTGTTAAAAAGAAGAGAGAGAATGAAACTAAATGTCATTCTCCATCAGGTAACTGTTGGAGCCTGAAATTTGAAACATGATGTCAGGCGCCATCAGTTACCCCAGCCAGAAGGTGACGAATGTTGTTACCCCAGAACTCCAACGGAAAGATGTTAGTTCATAAAAGATCATGGAGGAGGAACAGGGGAGCTATCGGAGCAGAAGAGACTGAAGGCTTTTGGGGAAGACATCTAGATAACAAAAGAGGCAAAAGATGGTGGATGTGAGGGGGGACATCCTGGGCAACCAACCCCTGTCCTGAAACAAAGGCAATCAGTGACCTGGAAGCCCGGGCCACCAGGTACTGTACATAATAGCGGAGAGGAGAGGGAAACAAATGGAGGCGACAGAGTCCAGGAAACCCACCACCCCTCAACTGTTTGGGAAACATCCCTCAGAGAGTGGACAAGGCAGAGCTCAAGGTTCTTCGAGCCATTTCAGTACATGAGCTCATTATCAAGAATGGTGGGATGCCACATTTTTTTTTAAGATCGCCATTTAGTCATTATGCCAAATCGTCCCCATGTACTTATTTTCAGAATAGTCCATGGCACATGGGGCAATTGATAAAAGATAAAATAAAAAAGTAACAACAAAAACAAATAATTGATTCTACAAAAAGGGGAAAAAACAACTACAGTCTACACTATAGACAGTCTACAGTGTAGACTCGTCTTAATAAAAATAAAAAAAATAATAATAATAATGGTAATAATAATAATAACAACAATAATAATAACAATTATAAATAACTAATATTTTTTGTAATGTTCTAAACATTTTAGGACATAATTGTTGCCAAATAATGCCCATGTATGGTGCTATGGCTGAGCATTGATTAACAGGTGTGCCATGCTCAAACTGTGAGACAGAACTGGTGCCGAAATGAGTGAAATGGAGAGAGGGGGAGACAGAGAGAGGAACGGAGAAACTCTGTCACATACTTTGGGTATGTCATATCCCTGAACGGGTAATGGATTATCAGTCACAATACAAAAATGATTTATCTTAAAGCCTGAAAACCACACAGTGATTTTCAGACTTTGGTAGACATTAATTTCAGTAATTATATATAGCATATATATTTTGATTAATTCAACAAAGATCTGTTAAAATATTCATTTTAATGAATATAATTGTGGAAACCACATACTGTTTTTTTAAATGGTCTGTACAGGGGGGAAAGATTAAAAGGTAATCCTATGTTTTCGGTAGTGACAAATTTTGGGAGAGTAAATATATTTAAAAAAATCACACCCGTGTGAAGTGAGGGGCGCTAATAAAGTCTAACTCATGTTGATTAGGTGATGTAATAGTGAACCATTAAACCTATATATATATATATATATATATATATATATATAATATATATATACATAAGGGGCTAGCGGCAAGCGCCCCTCAAAAATATGAAAATACAATACACCTTTATGTGTCCCTTAGATCTGGTGCAACATGAATATGGTAAAAGTTTTTCTGAAATAGCATATGTCACAGAATTTCCAACTCTGAATTCGAACCAATTCGGTAGAATGGCATTATGTTTTTGGCCCTTTTATGCCCATATGTGGAGTTCTTTGTCAGGCATGCCCAAATATGGAGTCTATGCAGATGTCAGAACATCATTGTGATGTCAGAACAATCATTGTGATGTCAGAACAGGCCAGCTCCATATATGGAGATATAGGGGTGATCCCTGAGGGCTTTTGTGCCGGTTCTGGACAACCGGCTATGGGCTATCTGACGGACTCGACACTGGGCACTGCACTCCCGGTGGGGGTGTGGAACGCGTGTCGAATTTGAAGTCGGTGTGGTGAACCGTGGATTACAGACATACGTGATACATTGGTCATAAGGGGGCCGGCTTAACGGTCCAGGCATCTTGGCTGGTAATCCAGCATGACAGTGCGTTGCGGGTTCGAGTCCCGATCCCAACAAACTTTGCTGTGTGTCTTCCCCCCATCTCTCTCCCTGTTTCCTGTCTACCTAATGTGATCTATCAATAAAGGCAAAAAAGCCCCAAAAATATCTTTAAAAAAAGCAGAGGCCAGCTCCATATATGGAGATCTAGGGGTGATCAGAACATCAGTGTGATGTCAGAACAGGCCAGCTCCAAAAATAAATTGTAAGGGAGTGGGCAAGGCAATTTAATCAGAATTGTTATAATGATGATAAATGATACTATATACTGATGCCTAACTTCTAATGAAAATATCAATGAAAAAAAAGAGAACAGGCCAGCTCCATATTTGGAGATCTGGGGTGGATCTGGATTTGGGCCCTGTCCCGGAGCCTGGGCAGAGGCTTATGTGCTGGTTCTGGACAACCGTGGGTCGACACCGGGGACTGCACTCCCTGTGGTGGTGTGGTGTGTGTCAAATTTGAAGTTGGTGGGGCGAACGGTTCTCTGGATTGCAGACATGTATACAGAGATAGATACCGGTAGTTAGATTAGATAAATATATGAACTAATAGTGAAGTGAGGGACGCTCTTATCATCGTACATCATCATGACGTAAAATAAACACGATGTCTATTTGCTCAGACACTGACGTAAAATTGTCCATTCATTGTCAATGGGAATTTAATGTTTGTGTAGGACAAAGTTTGTGCACACAAGGAAAAATACTGTGGGTGCTCAAACTCAAATCCCCGAACGGGTATGGACTATAGTTAACTTAAATTAAAGTTAATAGCACATCTTACATTTCATTCTGTATCACATACATGCTCCCTCTCATGCCAAATTGTAGGAAATAAAGTAACTTAATTGAACAGTAGTACAATAGTACTACAGTAGTTCATAAATACACCAAGGCTTACTATTTTAAATGTGAATTTACTCCTTTATGAATCTTAAAAATCACACCCGTGTGACGTGAGGGGCGCTAATATATTAAAGTCTAACTCATGTTGATTAGGTGATGTAATGGTGATGTAAAACAAACGGTGCCAACACAAACATTAAACGCCATTAACAATAATGAGACAATATGACGTAATGAGGCACATTTTCCATTTTCACATTTGATTTTCCCTTCATTGTCAATGGCGTTTACAAAACAAACATTAAACCTGTAACCTGTAAAGACAAACATTAAACCTGTATATGCTTTGTGTTGCCACAAATCTCCGTCATATTTGGCAGACATTTGACCTAATTTCTCCTTTCATTCATTGTCAATGGCAAATATGAGACATGTGGAGACAAAAGCTATATAAAGGAGGGGCTAGTGCCCCTCAAAAAAAGGCAGCAGTGTACTTTGCAGTATAATTATTGGAATAGCTATCTGCCCAATCGTACGTTTATTTACGCAGGTTTAGAAGTTATGCCTAATTGCGCACATTGTTGCACTTTACAAGGCTATCTTGATGGAGGAAAATCACTGCTGCCAGGATCACTGGAGTCTCCTTTAATATCAATATACTTCAGTTCACTATACCAGCTCTCTGAAGATGCCAATAACCTCCACTGTAACGGTGTGTGCCGTTTAGTTTGTCGTTTACGAATTGGACGTTTTATGTAATGAGATTAATTTGCATTGAAATGGGCAAAGCTTGTGCCACATAATTTATGTGCAAAGCTTCCGGTCTTACTTAAGGTTTAGAGGTTTGAGGTTTAGGTTAGGTTTAACAGAGCACCTAAATACCCTGAGGGTAATATTAAACATGACACTGGCACATACACAAACCGTGTCATTACATCTATGCCATTCAGAGAGGCCTATAGAGCGCCGCAGTCCCTCCCCCTTTCAGAACAACGAACGGCCCAGGAAATGAAATGCAATGCATTCTGACCATAGGATTTTCTTTAAGTATTTATTTAAAGACGGTTACGCCGCGGACAAAGCCAACTCGGATCGTGACAAATCATGACAATGAACACAATATTTTGGGCCGATCAAATCATTAGAAAGAAGAAAATAAAGGCAGGAGACAACACTATTTGTTTCATTTTTCTTCTTATAAATTATTTGATCGGCCCAAAACATTGTGTTCATTGTCATGATTTGTCACGATCCGAGTTGGCTTTGTCCGCGGCGTAACCGTCTTTAAATAAATACTTAAAGAAAATCCTATGGTCAGAATGCATTGCATTTCATTTCCTGGGCCGTTCGTTGTTCTGAAAGGGGGAGGGACTGCGCCGCTCTATTGGCTAACACATTCAACTAATAAATATTCACCTCAATTCCTCTGCCCAATCCCATCATTGTTTGCTTATTGGCTGATTCTTCCTCCAAAATGTGCTTCCTATATGAACTGACATCCATAATATTTGCAGACAGATACAGGCTCATGGATTTTCTGTTGTCACTGCTGCTTTTCTATTAGATTAGGTTCTCAACATGTGGGCTCTGAGGATATTGCAAGTGTTCCCCCAAATAATTGTCAAAATACTAAGATGTTATTGATATAACATTAATATTAAAAATCACTTATCATCGTACATCATCATGCATCATCTCATAAATAACTGAATTTATGTTATTGGTTAGCCGATTTGCTCGTCTACTTATGATGTAAAGTTTCCCTTCATTGTCAGTCAATGGGATTTAATGTTTGTGTTGCCACAAATGTACGTCATATTTGGCGGACATTTGACCAAATTTCTCCTTTCATTGTCAATACCAAATATTGTGTGGGGACAAAAGCTGTATATAGGAAGGGCTAGCGCCCCTCAAAAATTTACTGTATTGTAGCCTACTGTACAGTAGTTGAGAATGCACTCAATTACAGTACAGGTGAAAATGTCTGTCAACAAAGTATCCAACAGGATATGCTTTTCCTCTTCTGAATAATTAGTAGGCCTATCAATAATAATAGTGAAAATAGCAAATCAGCTATTGCCACTATTTGAAATGGGGCTTAATTCATAATGTACATTTTCCCTGCCTAGAAATGTCAAAAGTGATTGATTAAATGATTGATTGAATACTTTATTGGCAGAAATGTAATCAGTACAGGGTACAGTCAAACACACGTCCAAAGGGATCACCGAAAAAGTCTTTGTGGTCTTCTGGGTATATTCAATTCATAACGTGACATGAAAAATAACAACAAAATTCAAATCATCATAAAAGGTAAAAAAAAAAAAAAACTATACTATACTAATAACTACTATAATAAAAATATGTACAAGTTGGGGAACATCATTTCCTCTCCCTTTGGCATGCTAAAAGGTGATTTTCAGGCCTGTTTTAAAAGACGCCAGGGACTGTCCATGACTGTTGGTCTGGGACATAGTACCATGAAGGTTATACGGGCAGGAAAGAACACCAGACCCTCCAGTCAACACAGGAGCAGACTGTGCTCAGGCAAGCACAGAGAATAATAATCGGACTCATCTCATATGTATTCTCCATGTCGAGAATGAGCTCGTAGCGTGCTTCCTGACGATACAGAGTACCCCAATGTAAACTCAACCGTTTACTTTTTTTTTTTTTTACCTCAATGAAACATTTAAATAATGTTGCTTGAGGCTACAATTAAGTTTTGTGCGATATAGCTCCCTGGTGTTCTTAGCGTTCTTATCACAAGTGGTTGTGTAAAATGCGCAAGAAGTGAATTATGTGTAATGTGTAGTGTGGTTGTGATTTGCTACACTATGTGCTGCTTTGTTTTTTATGTTGTTTTATTACTCTATTACTCTATGGGGGCAGCTACACAATAAAATCATTATGGTACTTTAACTCTGAAGAGTATGGCCTGTAAGGGTCCATTTGGTTATATTTGTACACAGTGTTGTCAAAATATTACACTAATATACTACTTATTACTTTTAAAAAAAGGAATAAAGGTACACTACTTATTACTCCCTGAGAAAAGTAACTAGTTACTTATTACTTATTACTTTTTTCTCTCGCCTCCAGTAATTGCATAGTGTGTCCCCAAAAGTCTTACTTTGCATTTTCAACATTAGCAGTCCCCCCTCCCCTATTCTGCAGTGTTTATTTAACTCTAAAAAGTGTACTGTATAGTGTATACATGATGATGGGTCCATTTGTACACTCATTTGAATTAAATTAACACTATAAGACTTTTACTGTGTATGAATTAATTAATTACAGTCTAAAGTGTTTGATATTTGAAGTAGATTCTTTCGATGTGGAATATAGCTTCTTCCCTATGCACAACTTGTAGCGGACAATAATGTTCTTCTCATCTCGATCGCGGACATACTAAAAAAAATGCGAATACTTCCAAGTATTGAATGTTATAACGCTTTGTTGTGCCGGTGTTTCTGTCTCCTCCACGCTTAGTTTGTTTACGTCTCTTCTCTCTAACAGTGCAGTCTAACGAGTTACACACAGTCACACACTAGTTTAAGGTTGTTCCGTGTTCCGAACCGTTTAAGGCCCTCCCCTCTGCATCCGATACTTCACACATACAGTACGTACCGACGTTTCGGTATCCGCTCTAGAGTCTAGATCTAGAGCGGATCAGCAGCCTGCAAAGCAACTTGACCCCTATCCAGTCTACCATTATAAATAAACACTCAAACCCACAGTTCCACCAAGGCTCGTGAAAATAGTAATAATATTACTTTTGGAAAAAAGTAAATGTAATATTACTCAAAATGTGAAAGTAACTAGTTAAGTTACATATTACTGGAAAAAAGTAATAATATTACTGAAAGTAGTATATTACTTAAGTTACTTGACAACACTGTTTGTACACACTTCAAAGACTCTGAACAATCTGCATATTGTAGATTGGGAAGCAGAGAGTTTGCATTTTTCTCATACAAGAGAAAGAGGCTGCAATCGAAAAAGTTTACACTACACTGCAGCTTACTTTCAGAGGAAGAGGAGAGATGATAACAAAATATCCTCTGTTCCCTTATCACGAAGATTTTTATCAAGACAGAAGGGCTATGGGGTGTACAGTGCGTATATATGCAATGCATGCATGTGTGAGACCACTGCTATTCCAATTGCAGAAAATCTGAGGGAGAATCTGAAAACACACACACACACACACACACACACACACACACACACACACACACACACACACACACACACACACACACACACACACACACACACACACACACACACACACACACACACACACACACACACACACACACACACACACACACACACACACACACACACACACACACACACACACACACAAAATGTTTCCCACCTATGAATAATTGGCTGTTGAGTTGCAGATGGATGTGTCCGTCTGTGGGAGCCTCCTGCGTGGCAACGGGGTGAGCATCGATGCGGAGCGACGCCTCCTTGACGTTGCGCTCGGCTCGCACGCTGTGCCACCTGTTGTCGTTTAGCGGCGCGCTGGCTACCACGCGCACCGCCAGCGGCCCGTTCCCCACATCAAAGGAGAAGAGCACCTCTGTGGAGGCTTGACGATGGAGGACAAGGGGAATGTAACAGAGAGGTGCATAGGGAGGGGGAGAGAGGTGTACGCGTGTGCGACGGGTACAGAAGTACGGGTTTGGATGGGGAAGAGGGGAATTGGAGGGAACACACAGACAGAATTTAAAGAGTAATGGGGGGAAGTCGGGTTGAAGTGATGGTGGGGCGGGGGGGATGGGGTGATGTGAGGACAAAAGGAAGAGAGTCACACATCATTGCTGTGTGGACCATTTTAATTGCGGTGTGATTGTCTCGGCAGAGTTGGTTTGACTCTGCGCCGTCAAATAATGACTGACTGATGAGCAAACGTACTCTGACATGGTGAGATAATTGTGTCCCCTGAGGAGAGAGACACTGACTACACTTCATTGGTTAAACTCATGGCTGGATGGCTCAGCTCACAGCGGCAGACTGAGATTGACGTGCTGGAACAACATCACAGACCTCACGTCTTTTCCCGTTTGGACTCCCTGATAAGGACTCACCTGACTGGAGAATGGAGATCGACAGCTCTTTAAACTCAATACCAAAAGTGAAATTGCCTTAAAACATAACGATAATGATAAGGATAATGACGGAAGAGGTAGCGTTGAGGTATACTCATGGCCAACTTGGTTAAAGTGACATTGTGCATACATTTCTGTAAAATATCTGTGGCCACAACTGCTAAAGAACAATTACAGGGTTATACAGGATTTATCTCTGATCAATGAGTGCCGTATGATACATTTAGAATATTTAATTACATTTTCACTGCTGAACCCGACTTTCCCGTACTAATTGATAAAGACCTATGTCCCTGCCGAACCACACTTTCCTGACTTTTGTTTTATTCACCAATTTTGATAACTTTTGAGACATACAAGGTTTTCCGCACAAACATTGTAATGGGATACATCACACGTTTGGATCACATGACCCGAACAAAACTGATGCTTGCTTCTGCTGGGAAATCAGCATCGGCGGCTATCGACGGCTCCTGAGGGATATTACCCGACACTAGGAAAAGCGACCACGTTATTTTAACCTACCTACCTGCACGAGGTGTGATTCTTAAAAGGTTAGTGAAAAACTGCGGCAGTGAAGTTATTTTCACGATCGCACTAAATGTGTTAACACTTCGAACGCCAAGACGGCATAGGCATTACATGATGTCAGAGAAAAGGCATTCAGGTGAAGGCTCAACGGAGCAAACATTAAAGACGAGGTCCATAGCCTCCGCTTCAGCAAGGAGTTCAACAGCTAGCGCAGCCGCCACTAAGGCTCGTGCCAAGCTTGAGGCAGCACGGGCCAGGACCGAATTCATTAAGAAGCAAGCGAATCTCATGATCGAAAAGGCTCGGATGGAAGCGGATATTGCACCTTTTCAACAAGGCGATGTGGCTGCAGCCATTGCAGAAACAGAAGTGCTAGAGGTAGCAGCAAAAAGTGAATATGCTTCGCTGGAAGAAGCAGGAAAAAGCTAATATGAAGAGAAGCATTCAGTACAAGCTGTCTGAGCGTGTTGTCTCTGAACGCGTTAACAATTGTGTTCAACAACAGGCCCAGCTAGAAGTAATAACCCCTGTAGGTGTCGAGCCTTATGGACCACCGTTGGAGCCCATCATTCATGATCTCTGCAACCTGCAACGCCAACAAGGCAGCATCGCTCTGCAGCTCGAGCTGCACAATACGGGAAGCTCGATAACAATGGCAACGATGGTGCAGCTCAGCCATCACAGAGGCCAAAACCAGAGAGACAAACGCCAGTGAGTCATTGCAACATCCAAACGCTGCCATTCTCTCCCACACCTATTCAGTCTTCACCACAGCCACCGAGTGGAGACTCTGGTATGAGTGACATCGCTAGATACTTAGCACGACGTGAGCTTGTCAACTCAGGACTCTTCAGGTTTGATGATCATCCGGAGAGCTATTGGACATGGAAGTCATCTTTCTTGAATGCCACAGAGGGTTTGCACCTATTGGCTAGTGAGCATGAGCTAGATGTGATGTCAAAGTGGTTGGGAGAACAGTCTGCACATCATGTGAGGCGGATTCGAGCCGTGCATTTAGGCAATCCTGCTACAGGCTTAAGGAAGGCTTGGGAGCACCTGGAAGACTGCTATGGCGCCCCAGAGGTTGTTGAAAGGTCTCTATTTGACAGACTCGACAGCTTTCCGAGGATCAATATCAAGGAACCCTCAAAACTTCGGGAGCTAGGAGATCTTCTACAGGAGATGGAGTCTGAGAAATGTGAAGGTTACTTACCTGGGCTCAACTATCTTGACACCCCCCATGGTGTTGCACCTATCGTAGACAAGTTACCTTACAGTCTTCAAGAGAAGTGGATGGGTCAAGGTTCCCAATACAAAACTGTTCATCGTGTTACCTTTCCGCCATTCTCTTACTTCTGTGACTTCATCTGCAGAGAGGCTCGAGCACGCAATGATCCGAGTTTTGCTCTCTCCCCAGGAGTGTGCCAAAACCTGAGCAGCCAGCCAAGAGTCAAGTGAAAAGCTCAGTCTATGCCCATAAGGCCGAGGTCTCGTCAGATACTGTGAGTCAGACGCAGTCAGATGACGAGAGCAATTCAAGATGTCAATTGGATGTCAACAAGCAATGCCCAATTCATAAGAAGCCCCATCCTCTCAAGCACTGCAAGGGGTTTAGGAACAAGCCTCTAGAGGAGCGTAAGATGTTCTTAAGGGAAAACGGCATATGCTTCAGATGCTGTGCTACAACCACTCATCTGGCCAGAAACTGTAGGGCAGCTATCAAATGTTTTGAATGTAAAAGTGACACTCACGTTACAGCTTTGCATCATGGACCACCCCCTACAACCTCAACCGAGCATAGCGGGGAGAGAGAAGCTGTAACACTGCAACCAGATGTCACTTCAAAGTGTACTAAGGTCTGTGGAGATGGTAGGAATACAAGATCATGCTCCAAGATCTGCCTTGCCAAGGTTTATCCAGAGTCAGCCACACAAAGCAATCAAGCTCTATGTAATCCTGGATGAGCAAAGAAACCAATCACTTGCCAGAACCGAGTTCTTCGACCTGCTGAACATCAAGGGAGAAAACTCAGCTTACACCCTTCGCACCTGTAAAGGTGTATCAGAGACCACAGGGAGAAGGACCACAGGTTTCATTGTGGAGTCCTTAGATGGAGTGACAAAGGTGAAAATGCCAACTCTGATCGAGTGCAACAATATGCCAGATGTCAGGGCAGAAATACCAACTCCAGAGGCAGCGCAGTGGCATACACACCTAAGGCCCATTGCTCATTGCATTCCTCCTCTGGACCCTAAAGCTCCAATTCTTCTACTCCTGGGTCGCGACATACTCGGAATGGAACAGGCAACACACCCTACGCACAGAGACTGGGTTGTGGTCGGAAATGTCTGCCTAGAATCAGAGCACAAGTCTTCAGCTGTAAGTACCGCACCCATGTACTCGACAACGGACGTCCTTCTCTTCTTGCTGCACGTCCCAACCAGATCTGTGTCAAGGAGAAGTTCAGCATCAAGCCTCCGCCTGACGCTTCGCTAGCATGCGACACCTCCATCTACGACAGCAGACATGCGATCTTTGAAAAGTCAGTGAAAGATGACAAAGTTGGATTGTCTATTGAAGATAGACCCTTTTTGGACATCATGCATAGAGAGATGTTCATGGATGACAGCAACAGTTTGCAGCTTATCAATTCCTATCTCAACTGTCACAGATTCACCTTTCTCGTTGACACCAACCATGCTCCTCACTCAAAAGGTCTGCACCCTCCGTGCCCCTCCAGGCGACTTCAAGGAATTGGACCTACACAGGCAGCAATGGCGGCAGGTGAAGCATCTTGACGACACCTTCTGGAGCAGATGGAAGCGTAAATACCTGGCAACGCTTCAGAGCAAATGGCAAGAGGAATGTCATAACCTGAAGGAGGGAGATGTTGTCCTTAAAGACACCCAGGCCAAGCGCATGGCCCATGGTCCTTGTGACCAAGGCACTGGCTGGCAGTGACGGACGAGTCAGAAAGGTCGAGCTCAGGGTTACAATAAATGGGACAATCAGGACATTCTTCAGACCTGTTTCAGAGACAGTTTTTTCAGAGACTAATATGTTGTAGTCTTTACACTGTGTGAAGGTTTTTTGCGATTTCTGTTGTATAGTGGTATCTGATTAATACCAAGCGGGGAGTGTCATGGCACACATTATGTGGCCTTCTAAAACTACTCTTTTGCACCTCCTAGAGGCGATTTCTGTAACAGAGCCAGTAATTAGTGTTTAGTAATTTCAAATGTGTTAGCTCAGCTCAATTGTTTCCAGCACACCTGAAACCCTAATTTGTTTGTAGGCTCATGCAGTTTCAGTTTGTTCATGTGAGACACAGAGGCAGAGCTCCTCTCCTGATTTTCATCTGTTGTGCCTTGGAAAAGCCTTTGCTTTTTTACTATTCTGTCTCAGATAGATGCGTGTCCCTTCTACATCCCTTTACAGATAGCGAAAACCAGAGTCGAAAACCAGGGTAGCATTCCAAACTTTACTATCCTCTTCTCATCATCCAATAATCGTTAATTTGTAAAACTGAAATAAACATGACAATGTCTTTATCAGAAAACATACTTCAACACAAATGTATAATCAATTATAGCATACCTCTGTGCATGTTGACAAAAAGCTACTGTAGTCTAGCATAATGACAAAAGCTACATTCAGCTTAGCTTAGTATTTCTTACATGAAATTTACGAGAAATTTAAACTCAAAACCACACATGAATTGCATTTCTGTATTGTGTACAAGTGTGCATTTAAATAATAATGTAATTCATGTGGTTTTGAGTTTAAAATACATTTCATGATGCTGTAAAAAATACTAAGCTAAGCTGAATGTAGCTTTTGTCATTATGCTAGACTACAGTAGCTTTTTGTCAACATGCACAGAGGTTATTGTATGCTATAATTGATTATACATTTGTGTTGAAGTATGTTTTCTGATCAAGACATTATTTCAGTTTTACAAATTAACGATTATTGGATGATGAGAAGAGGACAGTAAAGTTTGGAATGCTACCCTGGTTTTCGACTCTGATTCCATGATCATGTTCGCTATCTGTAAAGAGATGTAGAAGGGACACGCATCTATCTGAGACAGAATACCCTGCATTGGCCAAAAGGGATCTCAGAAGTGTACATAACAATATAGATTGTCATCAAGCATTCCAATCAACATGAAAATGCCTTTGCCATAGTCTGCTTTGGGAGTTTCATTATTTTAAATATAAAATGAACATCTGAATAAAGCTTATTTTAGTTGCATCATTTTGTCACAATTGTTTATGTCTATGCTGGCTCCAGACAATGACAGGCCATTAGTCAGTGCTGTTCTACCTCCTTATATTATACCGTATCTGTCTGCAAAAGACATCCTCCAACCTGCTGTTCATCTGTTGTCAGGCCAGACAGATGGCTGCATAAAGGTCTAATGACCAAGTCAGAACAACAGGCCAGTCGGAAAAGTGTTCATGTTTGCAACTTTGCATGACAGGACTCTATGAAATTGTGACAGAATGGCCTCCGCGCCGCCCATTCTGTCACAAAACAATTCTATGGCATTGTACGATGATTTAACCAACCACTTTGTTGTACGACTGTGTGGGAGAATATAACCCATTACATGCTCATAACAAATCGCAATGTGATGTGTTGTGAGCTTATGTACTGTGGTTAGAGACATATCAGGTTGACAGTAGGTAAGTTATTGTGATAAATGTCAGAAGGACTCAGGGAGACAGGGAGTGAGTGAGTGAGTGAGTGAGTGAGTGAGTGAGTGAGTGAGTGAGTGAGTGAGTGAGTGAGTGAGTGAGTGAGTGAGTGAGTGAGTGAGTGAGTGAGTGAGTGAGTGAGTGAGTGAGTGTGTGTGTGTGTGTGTGTGTGTGTGTGTGTGTGTGTGTGTGTGTGTGTGTGTGTGTGTGTGTGTGTGTGTGTGTGTGTGTGTGTGTGTGTGTGTGTGTGTGTGTGTGTGTGTGTGTGTGTGTGTGTGTGTGTGTGTGTGTGTGTGTGTGTGTGTGTGTGTGTGTGTGTGTGTGCACACTTGCATGTTTGAAACAAGACGGAGACAACGGTAGCCCACAGGACATTATTAATTTAACACCAAACTGCTCAGCTACAGTAGTAACATGCACTTTGTGTCAAAGCATTCTTGAGCACTGAACACCTATCTGCTCCCGATGAACAGGTTGCTGTCTCGGCTGCCTCTGTGTGTGGATGTGTGAATGGGTGAGTGAAAAGCGATATAGGTGTTAATAAAAAGGTGTTGTATAAAAATAAAGACCATCCACTCTGAAGGACAGGAAAGTGGAGTGTTTAAGTAGCAACTTTGTGTGCATGTGTGTGTGTGTGTGTGTGTGTGTGTGTGTGAGAGAAATATCGAGAGAGACAGAGCGATTGACAGTTGAAGAAGAGAGCTACATTAGCATGATGTGAAAAATCTGTATGACTTTTAGGTTTAGACGAGAAAGGAAAAGGGATCTGGACAGAATCCATCAACTGCAGCCGAGTTTGAATTCATGTAATCTAGATTTGACTTACAGTTGAGTTCAATCCGGATGAAGTCCTTGATACCCAGATTTTCCAGGAACACGCCAGAGGAGGCGGTGGTTTTAAACAAGAAGGAGATATCGGCACTCAGCTCTCCATGAAATGTGGGGAAGTGGAGGTATGAGGTCTCCTTGTCGAAGAACGCCGCATTCCAAAAGTTATCTGGAAAACAAATGAAACCTCATTATAGCGTGCAGCCTTTTAATGAAAATTACATGGCAAACAAATGAGCCAACTGTTCAGCTAATTAGCAAACAACAAAGGCATAATTCAAGCTATAACCCTAACCCAGTTAGGGTGATTCATCTCTACAGGATGAATCACCCTAACTGGGAGAACATAGCTCTACAGTGTAGAGCATGTATTTATTTACCTAGATAACCAAGGGCTGCAATTATGAATACATGAAAGGATAAAAAATAAAAAAATAAAAATGTATACATGTATGTATTCTATTAGACTACTATCGGGAAAAAGAACAAAAAGGGGGACTAATGTTTTTACAGATGCAGTAATGGTAATTACTAATTAGCCTGTATGTGGTTGTAACCTCACAACTTCATTAACCAGCAGAGTGACAGTATGTCGGGTGAAAACTTTGAATGTGGAAAAGACTTGTCTTTATTGTAGTCCAGACATCATTGCATTAATCTGTCTATTGGATGAGTGAGACAACGAACATAAAACTTGCAGGCCCTTGAATCTTTCATGTGACACCATCCTACACCACATTACCTTTCTTAATAGAAACCCTGAAATCATTCATACCCCTTCATGGCAACTTTGACAGTATTTAAGAAAGGTAGTGCACTGAGTGGAATACATGTCATAGCTGTATATTCATGACATTTGAATCCCAGTCGTTCTTAATGCTTAACCACATGAACCCTAGCATACCTTTTCTTGGTATGTCATAATAGCCAAACATTCAATGAAATGTGCAAATCTACAAGCTCACAAAGACAGGGCCAAGTACAGATCCTTGGGAATATAGGGTTTAAGAAGTGGTTAATTTCTACTCATGATGTACAGTATGTACAATGTCATACGATCAGAACATTTCAGAAATGTGCAAAAATCAATCATTGAAGGGTGCCACCTAGATTATTACAGATTAGAGAACTATAAGCATTACATAAGCATACAAAATGCTCTTTTGTATCGTTTAAGCAATGAATTTAAGCAAGAGGGAATGCCAGAATGTGAAATACACCAGCGCAAATATAACATGGTATACAATTTACAATTTAGGCATTTAGCAGACGCTCTTAATCCAGAGCGACTTACATTAAGCAAGAACAAAAAAGCATGGGAATACATCACATAAAAACATTTATCAAGAAACATGCGTAAGCTAAGAAAGTAACAGTGGAATATCTATATCATATATGTCAAACTCAAGGCCCGGGGGCCAAATCAGGCCCGTGAATGAATTATCTTTGGCCCGCGGGATGATATTTAATTAGTATTAGAACTGGCCCTCTGGTATATTGCACGGACCACCATAATACTACTAGTCCTGCTTTGTGAGGATCATAGAACAGGAAACTGAGCTTAATAATACATTTTCAGTTTGAAATGCATTTACTTTTATGCTATTTGCCTGGGACGTCCTCCTGACCGCGGTGCCCGTGTGTTGAAACACAGTCCGGCCCTTGACTTCTACCAATTTCTTTATTTTGGCCCACCGTGTATTTGAGTTTGACATCCCTGATCTATATAATGAAGCTATACATATAAACTATACATCTATACTACTATGCTATACATAATTATGTGCTATGACTACATACAATGCAATTATAGTGCTGTCTACATAACATGCTATAAGTCTGTAACAAATGCTATCTAAGTCTACAGAAATGCTATCTAAGGGGGTAGGGTAAGTGCTATAGGCCATGATGTAGTCTGAAAAGGTGGGTTTTCAGACTACGGCGGAGGATTGGGAGTGATGCTGCAGTTCTGACTGCAATGGGAAGTGCATTCCACCGTTTTAGAGCCAGAAGGGAGAAGAGTTTACGTGTGGAGCGTTGTCCCGGCGTTTTTAGTGAGGGTACTTCCAGCTTCCCTGCGTTGGCTGATCTGAGTGCGCGGGAGGGTTTGTAGGGTTCGATCATACTTGCAAGATATGGGGGAGCCATACCTTTGGTTGCTTTGAATGCCAGCATCAGAGTTTTGTATTCTGTGCGGGCAGCGACCGGGAGCCAGAGAATTTTGGCTGGTTGAAGACCAAGCGAGCTGCGGCATTTTGGATCAGCTGGAGAGGCTTAAGTGCACATGCTGGTAGGCCATAGCATGACCTCCAAGGGTGTATACCACATATTAATTATTAATGTTTATGAGTATAAAGTAAAGAAAAACAGCTAGCAGTGACTGTTTCTATTTTCTGTTTCAAATGTTATTTCAAATTCAAAAGCAGGCCATCTTCGTGTGTAGCCTGTACACAGTTTTAAATAAAGAAGTAAATTAATTACAAGAAAATCCGTTCTCCTGCGATTCTCTGTGAGAGGTGGCGACTTTTGTGTCTGTCTCAAACTCGCTTCAAGAGAATTGCCAGCCTACTATTACTATAAAGTACAATGTCTATCTAAAATGCACCATGTCTCTGTACATCTGTCTGTACATACGTACACTGTATGTGTGTACGGCTGTAATGCACGTAACTCGAGAACCATTCACACTTCAAATTCGACACACACGTTCCACACCCGCACAGGGAGTGCAGTGCCCGGTGTTGAATACCCCTGCCCATGCTCCATATATGGAGCTGGCCTGTTCTGACATCATGACACTCCATATTTGGGCATGCCTGACACAGAATATATAGGAATAAAGGGACACAGAGAGACAGATAAAGAAATCTCCATATATGGGCATTAAAGGGACACAGACAGATGGGTGAAACGGGTACTTTGACACGGGTATTGCATAGCCGGGTGGGGCATGGATCTCCAACTTCCATCTTTACAGACTCTGTGTTCTACAGCCGGGCACCGGTCTAGTCAGTATCACGTTTATATACAGGCCAAACTGAATTAGGACTTACTGTCCCCATGGCAGCGGAGAGATCCCACACTGTAGGCAGCCTCTGACTGTGGTCTGTAGATGTCCCCCAGCACCAGGGACCACACAGGGAGACTCTCCTTATGGGTCAGCAAACCCCTGTCATTAGTCCTGAAGGAAGGGATGGGAACGATGACTTTAGAATGACATTTTAACGTAACTGATTGCGATGATTATAGTACTGCTACAGTTCTACCCACTAATGTAAGCCTGTTGTTGCCCACCTAAAAAAAGAACTTCCAGGACTGTATACTATATATGGTTCATATACAGTATACAGTACAGTAGCACCGTCTGATTAAATGTTGATGGGCAGCAGAAGCTCTAGAGTGTAGAAACAGCACAGCTTGGACAGGGAGATGACAGCAGGGAAGGGGTTTGTCTGTAGTGTCAGCACTGAAATTGGCTACAGCCCAGTGAATGTGTCTAATGTACTGTATGCCTACATATTGTAGCATGCATCCCAGGGGTGTGCCAATGCAGCGGTTCTGAAACATTTCATGTCAAGGACAAATTGATATGAATTTGGCCGCGGACTGTTGATTTTGTGCCCATAAGAGGACATTAGCCACCACCACTGGGGGGTTGCGGGACCCTCCACTTCAAAAAACACAGTGCTAATGGACAGAGAAGGACTTCCCATGCAGCATGCCTTGGTGCACACACAAACATTGTTTCTGTGTTATCATTAATTATGTTATTAATTATTTGTTACATGCAGGGATGCCTAGATTCAGATCATTTGATTTTGAGTATCTGCCGATACCAACTTTTCCATATATATATAATTATATAGAACACATATACCATATCACAATAGTACAATATCCAAATTCCGATCCGTTTCCGATCATTTGAAAACGATGTGATGGGCTCCGATTTCCGATCAAACATTGGAACTATCCCATTGAGATAGAATGAGCACGTCCGCAGCCATTGTTACAATGGGAGTCAACGCTATAGTGTCGACACTCTCATACTATTCCACTCAGGTTTTAGATTACCACCTAAAACAACGGTAGTGGCATATAATGCTGAAGATGCTAACCTCTCCCCCTGCCTGGTACGATGGCACCAGTGACCAGAGTGCCGCGAGGTCACTGACAAGAGCAGCTAGAAAACGGTGACAACATCACAACATACCCTGTCAGACGATCTACCCGGAGGAATCGCTAACTATGTGGTGCCACACTCATGGCCGCACTGAAGAAGACAACCAAGAGGATGCCAGGAATCACCATAACAGCCAGAAGAAAGGAGAGTCCAAGAAGATGTAGTCCTGCAGGCTTCTATCAGGGAATTCTACATTCTAGTAGACAGTTTGGCACTGTGAGGTAAATGCAGTCCAAGCTGACATCCCCTCCCTCTGAACAAAGGATCGGTCAGATAACTAAAACACTATGTATAAAATGAGACCTGAATGGTGTTCGGTGCCAAGCCCTCATTGACGTGAGAGCTTCTCTCTCCCTGATCCGGTCAGGGAAACAGGTCAACACCCATGACTCCCTGAACTCAGGTTGGTCCGATGACAAAACCGATTAGAGTTGTGACGAGGGAGCGGGCCCCGATGAGAGGAAAAATGTCTACCTAATCGATCCTGCAGATAGCTTTGGCCACTAAGAGCTTGCACAATGTTTTCTGGCTGGCTGACACCCAAGATGCGTGCATCATCGGTTTTGGACCAATTTGATTGTTTGGGGAGCCCTCCAGCATCACCAAGGGGGAAGAGATAACTGTGCCAACATTTAGCCTCAGGCACAATGTGCAGTATGTCATCATTCACATCAGCAGATGGAGAGACCACCACTACAGCCTCTTAGAGCACCCCAGTTGTTCCAGTGAAGAAAAGTACAGCAGCAGGGAGTTCTGTGTGGATTATCGGCAGCTGAACGTGGTGAGCCATAAGGAATCACCTGCTGCTCTGCATTTACGATGTGATCAAACACATCATCGGCTCAGTTCGCTGGACCTCTACAGTATCCCCCGAGGCTTGGCCCAAGAGCACTTTTCCCAAGAAGTGGCAGTTTAAAATCATGCACTTTTGTCTCTGCAAAACCCCCATCATCTTCGAACGGCTGATATATTATGTTGTTGTGACGGACGCAACGAGAGAGAGAGAGAGAGAGAGAGAGAGAGAGAGAGAGAGACTCCACGTGCCATATTACGCACAAGCCGTAGCGTGAGAACGAGAGAGAGGGAGACTCCACATGCAATTAGGTGACAGATCCGTCTTGAATACATGACTATAGAGACAGAATCTGAGGACAGAATCTGGAGGAGTAATATCAATGTGTTTTTCAAAAGTCTGCCTCCTGGTGGCACTATAACAGGCCGTTGTGGAAAATTTGGGGCAGAGGTTCATCGTTGGCATCCAGGGAGTGTGCGTGCAAAATTTGGTGCCGACCGGGTTAACGGTGCCGGAGATTAGCTGGTATCAGACGGACGGACGGACACACACACACGGACTCACACACACACACACACACGGGTGGCGGTGGCTCAGGGGTAGAGTGGCTGGATGGTAACCGCAAGGTTGCCAGTTCGATCCCGGCTCCCCCAGAGTTACTGTCGAAGTGTCCTTGAGCAAGACACTGAACCCCTAATTGCTCCTGATGTGCTGGTTGGTGCCTAGCATGGTTTCCTGCCGCCATCGGTGTATGAATGTGTGTGTGAATGTGTGAATGTAATGCACAATCTATGTAAAGCACCTTGGATAAAGGCACTATATAAATGCACCATTTACCATTTAGTGCAAAACATACTCTCTCCCCATGCCTTCTCCCCATGAGACAACAAACAGGGTACATAAAAATAAAAATCTGTACTTTATGCTCCACAGGGAGGTTGAAAATAAACAGTCGTTGCAAAGTACAATTACTATACTACACGATAATAAGGATCCATACCAGTGCTCGTGGTCAGCATCACAGTTGCAGTAGTGTTTGTCGTCCAGACAGTTGTGTTGCAGGGCACATGCACACTGCTGGCTGCCTGGTAACGCCCCGGCCCAATACTTCTGGACCTGCCCTCCATCTGGACCTCCCACCCACCAGCTCAACGGAGAGCCCTCTGGGGCGCGCACACACACACACACACACACACACACACACACACACACACACACACACACACACACACACACACACACACACACACACACACACACACACACACACACACACACACACACACACACACACACACACACACACACACACACACACACACACACACACACACACACACACAATTAGCAAAGGTTGTAGAGATTCAACTACATCACATGCAGCAAGGTTACTGCTAAATTATATCAAATTGTGAGGGGCTGAGGGGAATGATTGAAGGTTGCTACATTCCAGCTTGTTGGCTCAATTTACAGCTCAACAAACTGTCTCCTGGCGAGCTCGTTAGCTCAGACTTCTCAAGAACTATACCTGCCTAGCTACCCTACAGCTATGGAAGAAAGAACTATACCTGCCCAGCTACCCTACACAGATATGGAATAAATAACTATACCTACACAGCTACCCTACGGCTATGGAAGAAAGAACTATACCTACACAGCTACGGCTATGGAAGAAAGAACTATACCTACAAAGCTTTGATTGATTGATTGAAATATTTATTAACAGTTTGTAGAATTTACAGTACATTTTAAGCACAAACTCAATACAAAGACTGTCAACTGTGAGTGGACGACCCAATTAAGCATTACACTTGTTTACAACAGGGTCCACATTGTTCAATTCATCAAAACATTTAAAGACATACAAACATTTAGAGACATACAAATAGACATTTCTATGTAGCTAAAGAACAGAACAGGAATTCATCATATGGGAAGCAAAAAAGGGAAAAGATACAATATACAGTTCAAGGTTCAAGGTTCAAGGTTCAAGGTGTTTTATTGTCACATAGATGTACAGGTACAGCATTGTGAAAAACTTTCGTTGGGTGATGCTCCACAATACACATAGTTAAAAATAAAATAACAATACTAAGTATAAAATTCTAAAAGTTTTAAAAGTTTTAAAGGACTCAGGTCAGTATACAAGGCCGTAATACCACGGAATGTTCAATGTTCATTTAGGCTTGTTGAGCAGTCTCACAGCCTGAGGGATAAAGCTGTTCTTCAGTCTGTTTGTGTTGGCTTTGATACTCTGGTACCTCTTCCCCGAGGGCAGCAGCCTGAAAAAAACTGTATGGGGGTGCGTGGGGTCCTTAATGATCCTCAGGGACTTCCTGAGGCATCGCTGAGTGTACAGTTCCTCCATGCTGGGCAGCCGACACCCAGTGATACGCTCAGCTGAGCGCACCACCCTTCTGAGGGCCTTGTGGTCCCCGTCTGTGCAGCTCCCATACCAGCTGGTGAAGCTGCTTGTCAGAAGGCTCTCGATCGTCCCTCGGTAGAAGTTCCTTATGATGTTAGGGCTCAGGCCGAACTTCTTCAGGCGTCTGAGGCCATATAAGCGTTGTTGCGCTTTTGCAACAACCGCAGTTGTGTGTACCTCCCATTTCAGCTTTTCCTGGATGTTCACCCCCAAGTACTTGAAAGTTTCCACCCTCTCCACGACAGCGCCGTTGATCGTGACAGGAGGATGTGGGTCCCTCCCCCGCCTGTAGTCCACGATGACCTCCTTGGTCTTAGAGACATTCATCAGGAGATGATTCTCCGCACACCACCGCTCTAAGTTGGTCACTTCCTCCCTGTATGCTGCCTCGTCGTCTCCGGTGATCAGCCCCACCACCACCGTGTCATCAGCAAACTTCACGATGGTGTTTGTGGGGTGTGAGGCCACACAGTCATGTGTGTAGAGGGAGTACAGGAGTGGGCTGAGAACACAGCCCTGTGGTGCTCCTGTACTGAGGGTCAATGGGGAGGAGGTGCGGTCGCCCACTCTCACCACCTGGGGGCGGCCCGTCAGGAAGTCCAGGATCCAGTCGCACAGAGCTGCGTGCAGACCCAGATCCTGGAGCTTAATGACGAGCCTAGATGGAATTATGGTGTTGAACGCCGAGCTGTAGTCCACGAAAAGCAGTCTTGCGTAGGTGTTCTTCCCCTCCAGGTGGGAGAGGGCAGTGTGGAGGACATGCGATATGGCGTCCTCCGTACTCCTGTTGGCACGGTACGCGAACTGCAAGGGGTCCAGGGTGGGGGGGAGCATAGGACATATTTTTGCCTTAACCAGTTGCTCAAGGCACTTACTGGCTATGGGTGTGAGGGCTATGGGGCGCCAGTCATTAAGACTGGTCACTTTCTGCTGTTTGGGGATGGGAATGATGGTGCTGGACTTGAAGCAGGTGGGAACAGTTCTGAGGGAGAGAGACTCGTTAAATATCCCTGCAAACACCCCTGCCAGCTGGTGGGCACAGGCTCTCAGGACACGTCCCGGGATGCCGTCTGGACCGGCTGCCTTCCGTGGATTAATCCGACTGAAGGAGCGGCGGACGTCGGCCTCACTGATGGTAAAGGGACAGTCAGAGGGGGGTTGCGGGGGGGTCTGCTCTCCCACAGAGGTGGAGGTGAGGGAGGGAGCAGTCGTGCTGGCAGAGGGTTCAAACCTGGCATAGAATGTGTTAAGTTCATCTGGGAGGGTAGGTGTTATTAGTGGGGTTTGGTTTGTTTTCCCCCTGTAATCGCTTATAGCCTGGAGTCCACACCATAGGTGCCTCGGGTTGTTGGTATCGAGCTTGGACTCCATTTTTTTGCTATATTCCCTCTTTGCCAGTTTGATGGTTGCCCTAAGTGAGTAATTTGCCCTTTTATACTCCTCTTGAGAACCAGACCGATGAGCTGTAAGCCGAGTATGGAGAGCTGTCCGTACTTCAGCATTCAGCCATGGTTTCTGATTGGGCATGATTTTTATTTTTCTCAAGGGGACAACATCCTCTGTGCACTTTTTGATGTAGCTGGTGACAGTGTCTGTGTAATCGTTCAGATTTCCTGCAGCCTTGAACGCATCCCAGTCTGTGTGATCAAAACAATCCTGAAGGATACCTTCTGATTGGTCTGACCAGCGGTGTACCGTCCTATAGACCGGGGCTTCCCGTTTCAGTCTCTGCCTATAGGCGGGGAGGAGCAGGATGGAGCAGTGGTCGGATTTGCCAAAAGCTGGACGGGGGAGGGCTCTGTAACCATTGCGGAAGGGAGAGTAGCAGTGATCCAGCGTGTTTGCCCCTCGGGTTCCGAAGTGAATATGCTGCTGAAGTTTGGGCATAATCTTTTTAAGATTTGCCTGGTTAAAATCACCAGCCACGACAAGTGCTGTATCTGGTTGCTTTGTCTCCTGCCTGCTGATCGCGTCGTGGAGTTCCTCAAGCGCTGTGTTTGTGTTGGCGTGTGGCGGGATGTAAACAGCGGCGATGGTGACCGAAGTAAATTCCCTTGGGAGCCAAACAGGACGACACTGCAGCATGATGTACTCGAGGTCGCGGGTACAGGCTTTTTCAATCGTAACGATGTTCCCCTGGTCACACCAGGCCCGGTTGACCAAGAGACAGACACCTCCTCCCGTCTTCTTCCCGGAGAGAACCGGGTCTCGATCCGCTCGGTGGACAGAAAAGCCCGGGATATCAATGGCATGCTCCGGCACTTCAGCTGACAGCCAGGTTTCCGTAAGGCAAATAACGTTACAGTTCTTGATGTCAGGCTGGAAGTATATCCGCGCGCGTAGGTCATGCAGTTTGTTTTCCAGAGATTGCACGTTAGCCAGTAACATGCTAGGAAGTGGAGCGCGGTGTGCACGCCGTCTCAACCGAACCAGGACGCCGGCTCTCCTGCCTCTTTTCCTCCGCTGTAGCTCGGGGAACAAGGCGATGGGATCCGGGTATCTGCTGCGGTGAGTGTGGCTCTCTACTTTGATGGTATGTAGCATGTTCCTGCTGTAGGTGATTCTCGTCATTGTATAGCTGTCAGGTCCCCTAAACTATGTTAAACTGATATTGTAAGACATCAGTAAATAAGGGTCCTATCATCAAAACTAGATATTGCTTAATATCTGTTTTGTTGCTATGTTTGTGGAGCTCCCAACACGTCGCCCTCACCCTCCTCACGGCGCCAGGTTGCCAGGTTATTACGAAGCAGTGAGGGAAAATGGGGGGGGGGGGGGGGTGGGGGGGATTCAGATTTTACAGAGGCCAGTTTCGAATTGCAGCCATCCGTAGGTGCCCTTTGAGAGCGGTTTTGAAGGAGTCAAGGGATTCACATGTCTTAATGACTGTTGGTAGGGCGTTCCACATTTTGGTGGCATAGGAGCGAAAATAATTTAGTCCCTTGTTTGTGCCGAATCTGGGTTGTACATGGTTTGTTGCACTCCCTCTGGTGTTGTGGGTGTGGACTTCGTTTACATTAAGGAAGTATTTAGACAGGTACATGGGTATCTTGGTGGTGTATCGAATCTTGTGGACCAGACCCATTGCAAGATGCTGTACTCTGTTGTCGACCCTAAGCCATCCCAGCCTGTCAAAGTGGGCAGGGGTGAGGTGGGTTCGGGGGGTGAGGCCAAGTAGGAGCCTGACCAGTTTGTTTTGGGAGGTCTGGAGCCTTGTTTTAAGGGCCTTTGAGGTGCTGTGGTACCAAGAGGTGGATGCATAGTCAAAGAAACCTTGTACGAGGGCTCCTGTTAAGGTCTTCAAGGTGTTTTTGCTGACCAGTGAGGAGATCCTGTAAAGGAATCTTGTTCTTTGATTGACTTTTTTGATTACGTTGGTGGCCATTTTATCACCGGAAAGATTGGCCTCCAGGATGGAACCTAGGTAGGTAATTTGATCTTTTTGTGTGATAATACGAAGACTATACCTGCACAGCTACCCTACACAGATATGGAAGAAAGAACTATACCTGCCCAGCTACCCTACACAGCTATGGAAGAAAGAACTATACCTGCCCAGCTACCCTACACAGCTATGGAAGAAAGAACTATACCTGCACAGCTACCCTACACAGCTATGGAAGAAAGAACTATACCTGCCCAGCTACCCTACACAGATATGGAAGAAAGAACTATACCTGCACAGCTAACCTACACAGCTATGGAAGAAAGAACTATACCTGCACAGCTACCCTAAAACTATGGAAGAAAGAACTATACCTGCACAGCTACCCTACAACTATGGAAGAAAGAACTATACCTGCACAGCTACCCTACAACTATGGAAGAATTAACTATACCTGCACAGCTACCCTACGGCTATGGAAGAATTAACTATACCTGCACAGCTACCCTACAACTATGGAAGAAATAACTATACCTGCACAGCTACCCTACAACTATGGAAGAAAGAACTATACCTGCACAGCTACCCTACACAGCTATGGAAGAAAGAACTATACCTGCACAGCTACCCTACAGCTATGGAAGAAAGAACTATACCTGCACAGCTACCCTACACAGCTATGGAAGAAAGAACTATACCTGCACAGCTACCCTACAGCTATGGAAGAATTAACTATACCTGCACAGCTACCCTACAGCTATGGAAGAAAGAACTATACCTACACAGCTACCCTACACAGATATGGAAGAAAGAACTATACCTGCACAGCTATGGAAGAAAGAACTATACCTGCACAGCTACCCTACAGCTATGGAAGAAAGAACTATACCTGCACAGCTACCCTACAACTATGGAAGAAAGAACTATACCTGCACAGCTACCCTACGGCTATGGAAGAATTAACTATACCTGCACAGCTACCCTACACAGCTATGGAAGAATTAACTATACCTGCACAGCTACCCTACAGCTATGGAAGAAAGAACTATACCTGCACAGCTACCCTACACAGCTATGGAAGAAAGAACTATACCTGCACAGCTACCCTACAGCTATGGAAGAATTAACTATACCTGCACAGCTACCCTACAGCTATGGAAGAAAGAACTATACCTACACAGCTACCCTACACAGATATGGAAGAAAGAACTATACCTGCACAGCTATGGAAGAAAGAACTATACCTGCACAGCTACCCTACAACTATGGAAGAAATAACTATACCTGCACAGCTACCCTACAACTATGGAAGAAAGAACTATACCTGCACAGCTACCCTACACAGCTATGGAAGAAAGAACTATACCTGCACAGCTACCCTACAGCTATGGAAGAAAGAACTATACCTGCACAGCTACCCTACACAGCTATGGAAGAAAGAACTATACCTGCACAGCTACCCTACAGCTATGGAAGAATTAACTATACCTGCACAGCTACCCTACAGCTATGGAAGAAAGAACTATACCTACACAGCTACCCTACACAGATATGGAAGAAAGAACTATACCTGCACAGCTACCCTACACAGCTATGGAAGAAAGAACTATACCTGCACAGCTACCCTACAGCTATGGAAGAAAGAACTATACCTGCACAGCTACCCTACAGCTATGGAAGAATTAACTATACCTGCACAGCTACCCTACAGCTATGGAAGAAAGAACTTTACCTGCACAGCTACCCTACAGCTATGGAAGAAAGAACAAGTAAGACGCGCAAACGCGTGAAGCGAACGCAGCTCGTGTGTGTGTGGTTGTGTGTGTGTGTGTGTGTGTGTGTGTGTGTGTGCTACAGCTGCGCCCTGTGTGTGTGTGTGCTACAGCTGCGCCCTCTGGTGGCGGGCGGGTGGTGTAACAGCGGGACAGACACACAGACAGACACACACACACACACACACACACAGACATTCAGCCCTTGCTGTCATAGTAAGTGGCTCACTGCGTTCGCAACTATACCTGCACAGCTACCCTACGGCTATGGAAGAAAGAACTATACCTGCACAGCTACCCTACGGCTATGGAAGAAATAACTATACCTGCACAGCTACCCTACAGCTATGGAAGAAAGAACTATACCTGCACAGCTACCCTACACAGCTATGGAAGAAAGAACTATACCTGCACAGCTACCCTACACAGCTATGGAAGAAAGAACTATACCTGCACAGCTACCCTACACAGCTATGGAAGAAATAACTATACCTGCACAGCTACCCTACAGCTATGGAAGAAAGAACTATACCTGCACAGCTACCCTACAGCTATGGAAGAAAGAACTATACCTGCACAGCTACCCTACACAGCTATGGAAGAAAGAACTATACCTACACAGCTACCCTACAGCTATGGAAGAAAGAACTATACCTGCACAGCTACCCTACAGCTATGGAAGAAAGAACTATACCTGCACAGCTACCCTACACAGCTATGGAAGAAAGAACTATACCTGCACAGCTACCCTACACAGCTATGGAAGAAAGAACTATACCTGCACAGCTACCCTACACAGCTATGGAAGAAATAACTATACCTGCACAGCTACCCTACAGCTATGGAAGAAAGAACTATACCTGCACAGCTACCCTACAGCTATGGAAGAAAGAACTATACCTACACAGCTACCCTACAGCTATGGAAGAAAGAACTATACCTGCACAGCTACCCTACACAGCTATGGAAGAAATAACTATACCTGCACAGCTACCCTACAGCTATGGAAGAAAGAACTATACCTGCACAGCTACCCTACAGCTATGGAAGAAAGAACTATACCTGCACAGCTACCCTACACAGCTATGGAAGAAAGAACTATACCTACACAGCTACCCTACAGCTATGGAAGAAAGAACTATACCTGCACAGCTACCCTACAGCTATGGAAGAAAGAACTATACCTGCACAGCTACCCTACACAGCTATGGAAGAAAGAACTATACCTGCACAGCTACCCTACACAGCTATGGAAGAAAGAACTATACCTGCACAGCTACCCTACACAGCTATGGAAGAAATAACTATACCTGCACAGCTACCCTACAGCTATGGAAGAAAGAACTATACCTGCACAGCTACCCTACAGCTATGGAAGAAAGAACTATACCTGCACAGCTACCCTACACAGCTATGGAAGAAAGAACTATACCTACACAGCTACCCTACAGCTATGGAAGAAAGAACTATACCTGCACAGCTACCCTACACAGCTATGGAAGAAAGAACTATACCTACACAGCTACCCTACAGCTATGGAAGAAAGAACTATACCTGCACAGCTACCCTACGGCTATGGAAGAAAGAACTATACCTGCACAGCTACCCTACAGCTATGGAAGAAAGAACTATACCTGCACAGCTACCCTACAGCTATGGAAGAAAGAACTATACCTGCACAGCTACCCTACACAGATATGGAAGAAAGAACTATACCTGCACAGCTACCCTACAGCTATGGAAGAAAGAACTATACCTGCACAGCTACCCTACAGCTATGGAAGAAAGAACTATACCTGCACAGCTAACCTACACAGCTATAGAAGAAAGAACTATACATACCTGCACAGCTACCCTACACAGCTATGGAAGAAATATACCTCACCACCACAGAAGGACAGCTGGGAGGCAGAACATTGTTGAGAATTGACTTTTGTGTCAACTAGTAAGCCGGATAGTGGCCTAGTTAGGGTCTGGCCTTGCAGTGAGTAAAGTAGTAGTTCCGTTGGGATCTGGTATTATTTGGAATCAACAAGATTAGTTTTGTTTTTGTTCTCAATATAAAAGGCCCTGGCTATTGTCAGTGGGGGACAGCACTGTCTGACTTGAGTCTCAGCAACCACATCAATCCTTCCACTGACCCCTTCCTTTTTGCCTTTGTTACGTTATTACTGTAGACTGAACAAGATGTTTCCCAGCTGCAGAATTTTAGCTGACAAAGAGACCCACGATAGAAAAAAAGACATGTTTCACAACAATAACAGAGTAAGAAGACCGTATCACAAGATAAGTGACAGCTCATTGGGCAGGTCTGCTGTAGTCAGCACTTAGAACACAGGACTTTCTCTCTCCTTTTCTTCCCCTTCTCCATTTGTTCCTCCCTGTAACTGCATCCATTGCCTGTCTGATGACATCCATCTATGTCCTGGCCGGCCTGTCAGGATTTCAACACAAACCATGCATTGTAGGATGTCTCATTGCGCTTCACTTGACCCGTTTCAGCCCTGAGGATCAGGTTCAGCACTGTAGCCCTGTCTCTGTTGAAATCAGACGAAGAGAAGAAGACTGAGGAGAGAAGCTGGGAGTGACACACTTGGGGTAACGGGGTACACCTGGAGTTAACCACATGAACCCGATTCTGGGCATAGTGGAACATTCATTGCAAATTGACAAATGTTCTAGAACTAAATTGGCTATTTTTGGCAAAGAGATTTGGTGTAGACATGGGAGAAAATGAGGCGGGCAAGTTAAAGTACACACACCTGAGGGACCCCAGCAAATGAAGAATACAGGGTTTAAATGGTTAAACAATAATCAACTGTGTATTGTCTATGGTGTCCTCTTGTAAAGTGCAGTCCATGAGCCGAGGGGCCACAATAGAACCATTTACCCAAACCCTGTTAAACAACCAGGCACGGCTGCTGTGTTTGTTAAGTTGAACAGTTCTGCAAAGAAATAATGTAATTCCTGTTTGGACTGTAAACATACAAGTCTGCATCCTTCCCTCTGGAGACAACAATCAAGAATGGAACAAAGAGTTTCTAAGAGCTAAGTTGGTAGAGTAAAAAACAAACAAACAGACAGTAGAGAGTAGAATATCTTGCTTCATCAATGTGTCTTACCTGGTGTGTTGAGGAGACGGGACTTCCTGCAGTGGTAGGACAGTTCCTGTTCACAGTGCTCTGATTGGCTGATGATGGCTGCAAGCTGCTCCTCCTCAGACGAGTAGTCAAAGTGGACTTCATGCTGATTTCTCCCGGGGAACGCTCGTACTCTCGTCAGCTCTGTGTTGTTATGCTGGATCACCATCCATGTCTTTTCATCTGAGGGGTAATGTCAGACAGAGAGAGAGAGAGAGAGAGAGAGAGAGAGAGAGAGAGAGAGAGAGATTACTGAATGTAAGTGAGAACATGAGAAACAAATGATAATCAGTATTCACATTATGCAAATGTTAATGATGCTAAATGATGTGGGGAAATGCTCCACACGTCCCAAACTCTTCTCCCTTCTGGCTCCAAAACTATGGAATGCACTTCCCATTGCAATCAGAACTACAGACTCACTCCAAATCTTCTGCCGTAGTCTGAAAACCCACCTCTTCAGACTCCATCTTAGCCCGTAGCACTTGCCGTAGCCTCATTGACCTTACAGGCGTATGCAAAGGCTCAGCGTTAGCTCCGTTTGGAATCTCAATATCTACGCTGCTACGCTTTAGCTCCGAGATGAGGTTCCGTGTCAGGATATCCCTGCACAGATTGGAATGGGCTGTAGCTGGGTCGAGCCCATCCACGAACAGTATCAAACAGTACTCTTTTCAAAAAGTAAAGGTATCAGAACGGAGATACAGTTGATAAACTTAAGGCCGGCATGTAACATTTTAAGTCTGGGGTAAAACAAGAGCTTACAAAGCATTTACTTTTGGAAAAAAGTACTGTTTGATACTGTTTTGACACTGTTTATGGACGGGCTCGACCCAGCTAGAGCCCATTTCGACCTGCGCAGGGATATCGTGACACGGAACCTCAGAGTCATCTCAGAGCTAAAGCGTAGATATAGGGGTTCCAAACGGAGCTAGCTCAACGTATGTAGATAGCATTTCATGTAGACATAGCACTCTATAGTATATACGCAAAGTTTCAATATATAGATATTCCACTGTTAGGTTCTTAACTTACGTATGATTCATGATTACCATGTTTTTGTTCTTGCTTACTGTAAATCGCTCTGGATTAAGAGTGTCTGCTAAATTATAAATTGTGGGAAACAAGGGGGAGTCATGTCAGTTCTGACAAATGATCTCAGACTTCTCCTGACAACGAGTCTTTCTTTGGAACAGATTTAATAATAGTCTGGCCCCCAATCAAAGTCACTGAGTTACTGAATGTGACTGTGTGAACATGTAATTGCTACAGGGTGTGTGCGTGCGCATGCGTGCGCACATAAAACGAACACACACACGCACACACACACACACACACACACACACACACACACACACACACACACACACACACACACACACACACACACACACACACACACACACACACACACACACACACACACACACACACACACACACACACACACACACTTACTTGTCATGTTGCAGTAGATAAGCTGGGGTTTGATTGGTCCACTGCCATCCACATCGATGTAGTAATGCCCCGACGTGTTGCCTTTATGTTTATAGGCCTCACATGATGGCTCATATACAGCTGAGGACACAATTTAATCAAGCTCAGGAAAATCAACAGTAACATCGCAGAACCATTGAATGACTAAGTATAAAATAGAGTTGAAGTGGTTAACTCAAAATGGTTAACTCGGAATATATAAATATAACTAAATGGAACAATTTTCCTGTGTTTTATTAAGTATGTCAGTGGTAATGATGTTCAAATGCTATCCTCGGTGGATTATCAGGCTGCAAAAAAATCGATCCATTTCAAGAGAAATTCCTACACTATTGTACATTCCTATTGTACAGTACATTCCAAGACATTCCCTTGGTATGGTGTGTGGGGCGGAACCTCTCTTGTGTTTTATGGATTTGACAAGCACTAAGTTGCCATTAAAGATCTGAGTAATGTCTGATCTCCTTACAGGACTGTGTGGCTTGATTCAATACAAGCACATAGTTCTTTAATTGCACTCACCCATGCTAGCCTGTAGCACTTGCCTTAGCCTGCCGACCTTACAGGCGTATGCAAAGGCTCAACTTATCTAACTCAGATAGCATTTTGATGTAGACATAGCACTATATAGTAATATGCATAGTTTCATTATATAGATATTCCACAGTTAGGTTCTTAGCTTACGTATGTTTCATGATGACTATTTTTTGTATACGTTTTGTATCAAGTTGTGAAACAGGATATATATCATTTTTTTATTTTAGTTAAAATGCTCAAAGCTAGGGTATATTAGCAACATTCAGTTTAGACACATGGACATTTACTCAGTAAATATAAATATCTTTGAACTGAGCCAATTACAGACAACCAGGTCTTAATCTTGGCTCCGGTTGCTTACAGGAGTGGCAGGTGGCTCCTCTGTAGCCACTGTTGGAACAGTTACAGTGGAAAGTGCTCCATGATTGAATACATCTGCTTCCATGCTCACAATGACTGGGCGAGCACCTGAGAGAGAGAGAGGAGAGAGGAGAGAGAGAGAGAGAGAGAGCGAGAGAGCGAGAGACAGAGAGAGGGTAGACAGAGACAGATTGTTGATTTGTTGTTAAAACAAACTTTCTAATGTGTGAAGTGTGCATGTGTGAAGAGGATTCTTCAGGAACGCCTTTGGCAATGCATGAATAAAACAGCTGCAAGTGAACATAACAAGACTTCCATTCTCCTCTTTCAACATTGAAAGAAGCACAGCTGTGTTCTGAAATGTGCACAGAAAGCATGGTTCGAAAATGTTAAATTTCAGTGAACCTTGTAGAACAACCCGTGAGGCTACATTGTGTATATTCATTGCCTCGGGTATGCTGCAACTGAGGGGGGGGGGGGGGGGGGGAATTAGGGGCGGCCCGGGCTGTCAATCTCGCCTCAGGGCCAGTGGAACATTCTAACCACCACTGCTCCCCATCCACTGCAGATGTGCTGGTTATATTAGAAATAATTGATTAAAGTAATGTTTTATTTTTTCAAATGAGTCCTAGGATGTAGTTTTAAAGAGGAAACACTTTACTGAAGATCTGCATGCTATTTATCTGTTGATGGATAGCTTCTATTGTGAAATGCATAATGTGAGAATGCGAGAGTCAGCAGTCCAAAAAACAGCTGAGCTCAGATGCGATCAACATATGCATCCTTCATATTGCTGCTTTCACTGAGAGATGGAGTGGCTCTCAGAAGGATCAGAGGAATATTTGCTGCATCTCTATATATGGACTTTGACTTTGACCATTGCTTGAACTATATTGTCTGCTTGAGATGGCAATCCCATCTGCTGTTGTCATCATTTTACTGTAAATCACTGTGGATAACAGTTTCAGGTTCAAATTTAAATGTTTGATTTCTAAGGAAAAGAACAAGGCCCAAGGCCTTGTTAATACTGAAACCAGATATAATCAGTAAGGGAAGTTTATGCATGTACTATGTGTACTATGTAAACTCTTCATTTCCATATTCCAGCCATTCAGTTGCAAAAATAATTTGGGGACCCCCCAAAATAATTTGGCGACCCCCCGAGGGGTCACGACCCACGGGTTGAGAACCCCTGCTATAGAATGATACAAACATAGTGTTATTATGTTGTAGCCTGTATCAGAGTGCTTGTTCCACTATACATCTCTAGGGTACCTGGCTTACAGTACGAGGCAGGAGAGAGTTGCAAGCTTAACTCTTAACTAACACAGTCCACTGTAAATCTCTCATGTGGGCCAAGCTTAACTAACAGGTTGCTGACTCGCGGTGTGGATCATAGCGCTTATATCCAATCTCTCCAGGTTTTATTGTTGCCTCTGGCTAAACTGACAGCATATGCCATTGCTTGTGGGCTAAACCAGAATT
This sequence comes from Protomyctophum parallelum, assembly GCF_964188405.1. NCBI lineage: Eukaryota > Metazoa > Chordata > Actinopteri > Myctophiformes > Myctophidae > Protomyctophum > Protomyctophum parallelum. The sequence goes on from NC_139701.1 coordinate 34,108,868, forward strand.
GGGAAAGCTACACTATATACTGCAAAGCCCTCTGAAACCTTTACATTCAGCACGAGATAAAGAGAGAGAGAGAGAGAGAGAGAGAGAGAGGTACAAGGTGAAAGGTGAAAGATAAATACAAGGCGACAAAGAAAGACAATAGAGGTGGCGACAGAATGGGGGTAAAGGTATGTATTTTTATCCTTCCTTTATGTCTGCACCCGCTCCTAGACACGCACATGTGAGCACACCCACAAAAGGACAGAAAGCATTTCAAATAACAATGGCACCATGAAGGACAACCTGTGCGTGCATGTGTTCATTAAATTAAAACGTATCAGACTGACCCGAGATTGAAAAAAAACCTTGGATAATCTTCCTCTCTCTCTCCAATTGTATGTGTGCATGTGACTGTTATGGTGTATTCCATGGTGTATTTTTAAGTTGCATGATGAAGGTCTGTCTGAAAGGTCCTTTCCTACTAATAACAGAGCCAAGCTGCATTAGTCTCACTTCAAAACACACACTATTCACAGACACACTGTAAAATCCTCCAGGTGAATATAACTCCGACAGTGGGTTAGGGTTTTTCTTTTTACATTGTCAGAGTTAAATGAACACAGGATTTTACAGGCAGACAGAAAATAATGCATGGCTCCGCACGCATCTCTCTCTCTCACACACACACACACACACACACACACACACACACACACACACACACACACACACACACACACACACACACACACACACACACACACACACACACACACACACACACACACACACACACACACACACACACACACACACACACACACACACACACAAATGGTTTGATGTCCAAAATGTGCAACAAAATATGGGCTACGTCAGGTCGACACATACGTCACACACACACAATACTTTCTGAATACAGAATACAGTCAGCCATGATATCCGAGAAGGGATTTCAGCACCTGGACAGCAACTAACCCATGCCATCAGCCTGAGAAAAGATTTCAGAACCTTGGACAGCAACCATTCATTCTGACCAGACAGAATAAATCCTGTGTTGATATATCTCAGAGACTTTACAAATATCATCCCCTGGGACCTTGTCAGGATTGGGGTGTTATTGTGATCATGTTTTATTTCTCCACCCCTCAACACCCCCCACCCCCGCCCACATACACACAAAGAAAAAGCCAATTGGCTTTATGTCTTCATGCGTGTTGGAGGCTGAAAGTGATCCACTGTCAAGTGGATGCAAGCTAAAGCTTGCATGGAATGCTGGTGGCAACTGAGCAGCCGATATTCACTGGAAAGCCTTTGACTCACATTAGCTCTGCTGTCCACAAGGCAGCCACCCACCGGTGGGATTCATGATCTCAAGTGTGCCTCTTATTAGCAGGCTTTTCACAGTACAGCACAGCACACATCTTCCATTCCGTGTGGCAAGGCAGAGATGTATACTGTAGCCTCAGCACAGAGAGATACCATCTGTTGAACCTGTTATCTATACATAATACTGAAACTACACCGCACAAAACGTATAAATTGGCCATTTGGTTACATTTATAAACTCTTAGTTACAAATGGATAAAATAACAATCAAAATTATTTAATTTGTAAGTCCTATCACATGTGCAAATATTTATATTGAGTGATCAATTTAAGGAAAAAGGGCAGAGGAATACAGATGTACAGAAATAAAGACATAATAGAAACCTAATAGAGTTTAGGACTGAAACATGCAACTACAAATAATAAAAACTGCTAAATAAACTGCTTTATCAGCTTTGATCCAGCCTGGTTCCCAGAGAAAACGTTATTTGTTTTTTTCTGCAAAGCACAAAAAGCACTGGACTTTTTTTTTTTCGTTGACATGCAACGTACCGAACCATAAACATAAATGTTGACATGCAACCTGTCAGTGGTTTGCAGAAATGTCCAACAGTAACATTTCTAATATTATATTACAATAACAATATTACAACTAGAAATATTGTTCCTGAAGAAACAATGTGGGGTCGCTGCAAGATTGTACTACAAATGCAGTCAATGTCCCCAAAGAAATTGTACTGTGTTGTTTAATTTAATTTAATTGTTTGACACAAAATTTTGACTTGAAATTGGGGGGGTTTGACACCTCCTGGCTGCATGGCCAGGAGGTGTCCCTTTTGTCTCCACCAGGCCGAAGGCATGGGGGGAGAGTATGTTTTGCACTCCGTCCGTCCGTCCGTCCGTGTGTCCGTCCGTCCGTGTGTCCGTGAGCAGCTAATCTCCGGCACCGTTAACCCGGTCGATGCCAAATTTTGCACACACTCTCCCTGGATGCCAACGATGAACCTCTGCCCCAAAATTTCCAGAACGGCCTGTTATAGCGCCACCAGGAGGCCGCTTTGTGCAAAACAAGTTTTTGCACAGTACACCTACAGATTTTGTCGCGCAAATTGGTACACAGTCTCTCTAGTTCACATCTGGCTTTTAGAGCGCCACCAGGAGGCCGACTTTTGTAAAACACATTTTTGGATATTACTCCTCCGGATTTTGTCCAAAAATCCCGCAAATCGTTACACAGTATCTCCATAGTCATGTGCTCAAGACGGATGTGTCTGATATTTCATATTCCATCCTAATTGGCTAACATTGGCTTTCAAATTTTGCAGGATTGGCCTGTTTTGAACAAAAAGCCTCAAATCATGAACGCAGCGTGCAATTTTTTTTTTTTTAAGATATTTCTTTGCGGCTTACGCCTTTTATTGATTTTTGAAGGGACAGACAGTAGGCTGACAGGAAACGGGAGAGAGATGGGGGGATGACATGCAGTAAAGGCCGTGTCGGGTCCGGGAGTCGAACCCGCGGCACACTGCGACTGGATTACCAGTCCGGTGCCCAGACCGTTACGCTACGGCCTGGGCCCGCAGCGTGCAATTTGACGTTAAATCTTTCACGCACTTTCCTACTAGGCTGAGGAATATAGCCCACCCATTTCACATTGGCCTGTTATAGCGCCACCAACAGGTGGATTGTGCATGCGTGCGATCAACACGGATCTGCACCATTTCCCATATTCCATCCTGATTGGCAAAGATTGGAACAAACAAACAAAAAACATGTTTATATTACTCCTAAACATTCCTATCCTCCTGGTGGAGACCTGTGCCCAGAAGGGCACTTTTTCTAGTTTGAAACTCTGGAAGTTCGATTACTGCAATGCACTTTTTCTGGCCTGCCAACTGACTACAACTTGTCCAAAATGCAGCACTCTTGCTTTTTGTTGAGTTTTAAAAACCTCTGTGTTCTTATTAATGTACTCACTGTTCTGCCTGATTTGCTTCCACTTTGCTATTGTTTTATTGTCTTAATGTTACTCTGTGTTTTAATACCATTTTAAGCTTTTGTTTTTCTCTTCTCTGTAAAGCACTTTGCCCTGCATTTTATGTCATGAAAGGTGCTATATAAATAAAGTTTATCATTACTATTATTATTATTATTACTAGTAAGACACCCTGAAGGCGAGAAGATCACGCTGAAACAACAGGTCTGGGGGCAGTGTCTTGCGTGTACAGGGTTTGATGAGGTCTGGCCATATATGGAGCGTATCTTGAGTGTACAAGGTTTGATGAGGTCAGATCGACATACTGTATGGAATGTCAGAACAGGACAGCTTCATATATGGAGATATAAGGGTGGCAGCGGTGTGTGTCTTGATTGTACAGGGTTAGATGAGGTCAGATGAGGTCAGATCAACATATGGAATTCATTCTGTATTGGCCGTATATGGAGCATGTCACGAGGTGTGACGGACTGACTGACAGGTTTTGTAGGTTTTCATAGTAAACTGCGACCTGCAGTCACAACAAAACGTGTGTTCAGGTGTGGGTTAACTTCTGACTGACCTGTCAATGATGCCACACATGTCAATCTGCAGATGGCTGTAATTTCCCAGTAGCCTTTGCTGCACCAGGATAAGATCCACAGGTCTGCCATTCAGAGTCAGGAACCGCATGCAGCCCTGGAAGACGTTAAAAGGGTTCCTACACTCTGGACTGCTGTTCTCAGCAGGACACCCTAAATAAGAAAAATGTATGACAGTGAACCAATAAAACGGCATAGAGGATAACAACTGTCTGCAGCTGGACAACAGTTAGTGAGTAACGGCGTATACTGCAATTATGCCGTTAGTTCTGTTAAACATTCTATCCATACCAATGTGATCTCAGGGTGAAATCACTGTAAAGGTTATTTGATACTGTATGTATAATGGCATAACTAATGGCCATGTTCCACTATTGAGCTACTGTACAGTATGTCGTGCTAAATCAAATTATGATATATAAATATGATTTTGTGGTGAAAATGATCCTTTAAGATGATCAAACAACTCCATAATGATACATAGTTAGCCTACATACACATTTTGAGGTAGGCATTTCAACTTCAATTCGATAAAAGTTCATGTGATAGAACACTATTGAATACTACTCTGGATACCTACCTGTTACTGCAGTGGTGGTCGATATGATTGGCTACTGTTGTCATGAAATCGATATTTCATAACTACAATTACGCAGATTTTGTTTTGTTATATATGCAGTAGCTAGCATACAGTTGTAGGTTCCAGTGTAAACCATTGGAATTTAAAACAGGGGTCAACAGCGCTTGGGTTTATTCATACCGTGTCACGTCAATAAGCGCTGCTTCATAAATTTACTTTCCACATTGATGGTATCACATTACCCTCGCCCTGATCTGGGCTGCAGCACAGAAAATGTTATTCTTATGCTCATTGCGTGTTACATATTTAACAGATTGAGGGTGTGACAGAGGCTCAGCCAGCCAGTGTTTTTGCCTAGAATATGTTATTCAACCTGCAGACGCTTGTATTTTGGGTATGTCATTACGACACGGCCTCGACATGGTCGAGGCAGATGGCCGCCCACCTAGAGCCTGGTGGGTCTGCCCGAAGTTTCTTCCGTAAAAAACCGCAAAACTGAGGTTATCTACAGTATCTATTAATGCACCGAAAAATGTCAGTCCTTCTGTCTGTCAGTCAGTCATTCTGTCTGTAGCCCCTAAAATAATTAGATACAATAAGATTGTTTATATAATAATATTATTTTTATTTATATAAATATTTTGGGAAATCTCTATATGGGCAAAATGAATGGGCTTTGGATCGGTGGAACCACAAATTGGCTCCCACTGCTTTGCCCTATAGGGCTTCAAGCGCAGCTGTTATAAATTAGTTCTATTATTCATTCAGGCATGCTGAAAGGTCATCTGTGGTGTTGCCATGTGGTTACCTTTTAAGAGAATGTGCTTGTGTCCACATGTGATGTGGGCGAGTACATGCATATCGACACTGTATGTAGAAGATTAATTAAGTTTTAATTTCAAGACTTGATATTAATTAGGCCACAGATCCCCCACTATGGACCCCACTCTAAAAAGTGTTAATTGAACTCTGAGAGTGTAAAAATTACAACAATATGGAGCCGTAATGGTCCTTTGTTTTCATTTGTACACTCGCTGCATTACAGACCAATAAGCGTCCATTTGGTTTCTACTGTAACTATCAATCATTTAGATGGGTGCCCCTGCAGGTCTCTGGGCCCCAAGTTAAGAAGCAGTGTCTTATGTAAAGTAATCAAACAAGATATCAATGTTATTGACAATACCAGAATAGCTCGGGTGATAACTGAGCATCTCCATGGCTTTTATGTCATCAGAAATGGGCACATCAGCACTTATTCACAGCAATTGAAATTAATGAAAAATTCCTGTGGGGTTTATTTTTATGGCTCAATATGAGTTTCTCCAACACAGCATGAACAATATTACAGTAATTACTCGTAATTTTACAAAATGGGTAGTACTTAAAGTCAGTGCAGCCCATTCAGGCTCATTCTGAGATCTACTGTAGATAGTGACTTGACTATTGGATTTGATAAGCAAAGTGCATGTGTGCATGTTATCATGCTCATATAAGGCGCATGTCTCCAGTCACATCTAGTAATAATTTAAGTGTACTATTTGAAGTAACATTAGAGACTGAAAGTAACAGTAACTATCACTTTCATGATACAGTAAAGCCCAAAGATAAATTACAGTTATAACATTATGCAGTGTAAGTTTAGTGTTTAATTGAGAGTTATATTGACACTGAGGATTTTACTGTGTAATTTTAATTGGATAACTGGACTCCCTCAAAAAAACGATGAACCACCTCCAACTCGTTCAAAGTACTGTATAGGCCTACTGCAGCTACGGTTCTTACAAGAACCAGAACATATGTGACCAGCCCTGTTCTTGCCTCACTGCACTGGCTACCCGTGGCGTTCAGAATGGATTTTGACATTTTAAATCATAGAACGGCTTTCACCTGCTTACATCTCTGACCTTCTGACCCGTAAGAGGTCCCTGCAATTTTAGATCTGCTGACAAGCTATTACTCTCGGGCCCCAGGACTAGGTTTGTAACAGAGGGGCAGAATGGCATTTTGCCGGAAGGGCTCCACACTTGTGGAATAATCTTTGTTGTCTACTTTTAAAACATCTTTTAAAAACGACTTTTTCTAAAACTTTAACGAGAAGAATGGACATTGGACAGCTAGACTTTGATGTGCCCCCCCCCCCCCCCCCCCCTCTCTCTCTAGGTTGTTATTTTTATTTATTTCATTGGTTGGTGCTTATTTCTGTGAGTGCGAACTGAAGAACTGAAGCACTTTCTAAATCTAATTTTGAAAAGTGTTACAGTTTTATCATTATTTGTTTCTTACCGCCAAAGAACAAGGAACTTCCTGTGTTAAAAGCAATAAGTAGGCTGGTGTGAGATGTTGGACCTTCTGTTTTATCCACAGCGGCAGTCAGATGACCTCGTCTCCAGCTCAGCTCTACAGAATGCCACTGTCCGTCATTCAGCCCCTTACCTGACACACACACACACACACACACACACACACACACACACACACACACACACACGATTGAACCTTCTGCGTCCATGGTCATCACACTGACGTTAGCTCCCAACAGCTCTCTCCGTCAGTCTTGTGATCCTGTTCACGGTTTGATTAATCTTAAGACTGACCTGTGCTGAGCTCCACAAGGGCCCTGTCGCTGTCAGCCTTGTGGATCTGAACACGGAGGCTGGCCTCGTCCAGGTACAGCCAGACCACGGCCTTCAACTGCGGGAGGTCATAAGTCAGCAGCAGCCCGGCATTGTTCCACGTACGGAACTGGAGGCCCACTGTCATGACCGCCGGCGCTGCCAACGCCGGCGCTCCCGGCAGCTGTAGGAAGCTGTGGGAGCCTGTGAATGTCACGGCCACCGAAATTGGCTCAACACAAGAAAAGGTCACGTTGCCCTGAGGGAGTGAAACACAGAAGAGGGAGGTAAAAGAGGTGGGGACGCTAGAGGAGGGACAGGAAAACTGATTATGAAAGAGATAACAAAACATGAATATTAATTAGTCGCAGTTGTGACCCGATGTCACTAGGGGTCTCATCAGCAAGTCTGATGGGACGGGATACGGATAATTGTAACACCCATATTTAGAATCAGCATGAGCGAAGCAACATCAATGTCCTACAACATAGCTTAGGGGTCAGTGCCTGTGTTAGGTAAGAGAGTATATATATAAGAGCGAGAGAGAGAGAGAGAGAGAGTTCAGTCTACATAAACAAGGGCCAGCTATCACAGTATACCGCATGTGTTGAGGTCAAGATTTCCATTGGGTATAAGATGAAAAAATTGGCGCCAGCCCTTGCAACCGCTCTCCCTGTTTCATATCTCCTACTGTAATAGTTTGCTAGCTAGTGCAAAATCAGATCAGGCAGAAAATAGAATAATAATAAGTGTCAAATTACAATACTTCCATTGCCCCTGTAATATTTCTGAGAGCGGTCATTGTGAGAATCAAAAAAGGATCCAACATGCACCTGTGACTGAGCTGTCCAAACCATCATGAGCTAAAAGACTGTATTGCATAATTCATCAACGTATGAGAAAAAGAAAGAAATCGTGTCAACTTTTAATTCACCTTCTTCCACTCCTGTCTTTCAAGCAACTTGAAAGAGACTTTCTTAATGAGCCGCCTTGAATCTGCATGACAGATATCAGTAAATTACCAACTGGAGAATGTGTTTTATACTCCTTAAAGTAGATCAAGTCATAAGAGATTGCATTGTTTGTGACAAATACTTTACAAGATGTCTTCCACTGAACTGAAAATACATTTCAAAAAACAGATGGAAATAATAAAATCCCATAATAACGACACACTAAAACTGAGGATGCCAAGTAGAAATATTGTATCCATTATGGCTGAATCCATTATAGAATAATAAACTGACTACTGCCAGTGTGCATGCCGCCCTCACCTATTTGCTTAATGTCTCATAAGAGCACTCTGCAAAGTACCACAATGCAACAAATAACCAGAATGGATTATTATGTAATATTTCTTCTGGAATAGGTTTTAGTTATGGTCCATACCATCGTTCAGACGTGGCACTGATTTCTAATTCATGTAGGTAAAGTATTTGGAGTCTGGAATATTTATGACACTAACTTAAATACATATTAGCATACAGTATATATGCTGTCTGACAGCAGAATAAAAAAATATCCTGAGCCATATTACTAAAATTGCAAAAATTCAAATCGGTACACAATTAAGATCGGTTATTCTCCCATTAGCCACAGTAACTGGTAGCTTTAATATTCCAGAGGATGAAAGACATAACTTGGGGGAGATGTATTTTATGTTTTACTATCCTTTTTACAGTGATCTGATAAGCTCTTAAATAAGCTGATTATGGTCTGGACATGTTTCACCCAGTAGATGACATTTAATGAAGGTATCTACAGTATATCTATAAATTACCGAAACCTGTGCGTGTGCAATGTCTCTCCTGGGCATAACTCAGATACCATCTGACCGATTGTCTTCAAACTTGCCGTGTGTGTCGCCAATGACCCGGGGATGGTTTATGCCCAGTGTGTGTCGCCAATGACCCGGGGATGCTTTATGCCCAGTGTGTGTCGCCAATGACCCGGGGATGCTTTATGCCCAGTGTGTGTCGCCAATGACCCGGGGATGGTTTATGCCCAGTGTGTGTCGCCAATGACCCGGGGATGCTTTATGCCCAGTGTGTGTCGCCAATGACCCGGGGATGCTTTATGCCCAGTGTGTGTCGCCAATGACCCGGGGATGCTTTATGCCCAGTGTGTGTCGCCAATGACCCGGGGATGCTTTATGCCCAGTGTGTGTCGCCAATGACCCGGGGATGCTTTATGCCCAGTGTGTGTCGCCAATGACCCGGGGATGCTTTATGCCCAGTGTGTGTCGCCAATGACCCGGGGATGCTTTATGCACACAATGTCTGCAGGGTCTGTCTGTCTCCCATGCATGACACCAGGGATCACTGTATCTGTCTGTATGTGTCATTGATCGAAGTACAATGGGTATAACATGCTCTTAACAATATGAACATACTGTACTTGTGTTTTTGATCACAAACAAGAATAATGCCTACGTGGGCTGGGCGTCTAATGAAACAGGACATTTAAGTAAATGAAAATCTATCAATCATTTACATTAGTTCCACTACAGGGTGGAGTTTGTGCTGAGAAGTCTTATAGTTAATTGGCAAGATATTAACATCAAGTCCTTGTGTGGGCTATTTACATGACTGACATAAACCTGATGTGGCTCTAATGTTATTCTAGTGCCTTTCCCATGAGGCTAGTTAAAATATACCTTCTAGATATGTATACAGTACTGCACAATAATATGGCTAGTACTGTATGCATGTACATAATATCATGTAAATAGATTTAATGTGAACAGCTTTACAAGCACACACACACACACACACACACACACACACACACACACACACACACACACACACACACACACACACACACACACACACACACACACACACACACACACACACAGTCACACACAGTCACACACACACACACACACACACGCCCTGTGCATGTAAACCTAACCAACACACACAAAACACACGCTCTCTCTCTCTGTATTTTAATTCTAATTAGGGGAATAATATTTTATCTCTGAATTAAATCGGTTTCTTTCCACTCTGTTCCTGTATACTAATGAATGAACATTTATAAATATTTGCAGATCTAGTTCTCCACAATGTCATCTTAGGGAACACATTATGTTAATAGCTATGGACTAAGCATTTTGACACGTATAACAATCCTTTATACAACTTTGGTCTGTGTCTGTCTGTCTGTCTGTATACAACACGAGGGAATACCTCAAATGCATATAATATTAGAACCTGTCATCAGTCTAAACAGTAGAATAAAAAAATCACACTCGTGTGAAGTGAGGTGCGCTCTTATCATCATACATCATCATACATTCCATGCTCAACCAATCAAATCATCACAAATATCATTTTGGCCAATCATTTTTACCGTCTTCACTTTCCTGCCCTCACTTGTATCTTCTTTGCTCAGCCAATCAAATCATCGCTATGGGGTGATCAGCCAATCTTCAGCCAATGTTTGTGTTCACACAAAGCTGGGCATAGCCCCTCAAAAATAATAATCAGTAAATTGAAACTATACGGATGCCAGGTCTGCAAATGACCTGGCATCACATGACAATATATTATATAATTATAATTATATAGGTACTGTACCAAACTATAAACTTACCACTGCAGTGACTTGTTGGTCATTCTGTTTGGCCAGCTCAACCATGTTAACGCCATTGTAGAGCAGGTTTTCCATGCAGCCATAGAAGTTTATCTTGGAGCTGTCGGGCGTTTGGTGACTACGGCCCTGGGCTGCCCCCACAGTCAGCTGCTTGGGGAAAACAACAATTATCACCGTTGAGCAGAAATCTTGTATTTCCATATTTTATATATTTATGTTTTCATATTACTCTATTGTATACTTCGTAGTATGACAGTGCTGCGCAAATGTGAGTCTAGACGATCTACAAGCTCACAACGCTATCTTTGAAAAATTTTGAACATTTTGAAATGTTTTCACCTATAACGTCCAAATGCCCAAAACACGGACGCCAGGTTCAAACTGCGGTTAAATCTGTCTGTGGGTTTTATAATCATTTAACCTTTAGGACTGAGACCAGATTCTACAAAATGTCATCGTCATTAACATTATAAATACACACACACACACAATAATATCACTTACACTATACCGTTAATTATAAAGTAATATCAAGAGCTAAAAAATAACTACATTGGATTCATTAGAACACAGGTTCTCTTTTTCCATTTGCTGAAAGTAACTGTTTTAGACTGAAATGAACGCTGGATATATCGTGAGTTTTACAGGCATCCCAAAGAGCCGATTTAGACTTTGTGATACGCGGTCCGACCCACCTGGTTCACGTGCCAGTGACTGAACACAGCTGGCACCGGGACCCTGCGTGTGCTTTGATCCACTGTGAAGCTCAGGTGAGAGTTCAGCTGCTGCACTGCCACATGATGCCAGTGCTGGTCGTCCAGCAAGCTGCCCAGGGAAACAGGGGGCAGGCTGGCAGCGGACAAATTGCTACCTGAAACAAAGCAGAAAGTGGACAGGGGAGAACGTGGAGGAAGGGGATGAAGGAGGAAGAATAGAAGTTGAAGGGTGAAGTGAGGACGAGAAAGGAGAAAACACAGTCAGTGCTCTTCTACCCGTGCAGGAGTAATGTGTTATCCCTCTGTGGGTCATAGGGTTTCATCGACCCCGTCAGGAGGAATTGTTGTGGTCGTTACTTGGTCTTCTGGCTCCAAAACTGTGCAATGCACTTCCCATTGCAGTCAGAACTGCAGCATCACTCCCAATCTTCCGCCGTAGTCTGAAAACCCAGCTTTTCAGACTCCATCATGGCCCATAGCACTTACCCCACCCCCTTAGATAGCATTTCTGTAGACTTAGATAGCATTTGATACAGACTAATAGCATGTTATGTAGACAGTACCATAATTGCATTGTATGTAGTCATAGCACGTCATAGTACATATGTATAGCATAGTAGTATATATGTATAGTTTATATGTATAGTTTCATTATATAGATATTCCACTGTTACTTTCTTAGCTTACGCATGTTTCATGATAAATGTTTTTATGTGATGTATTCCCATGCTTTTTTGATCTTGCTTAATGTAAGTCGCTATGGATTAAGAGCGTCTGCTAAATGCCTAAATTGTAAATTGGTCTGTTGAAATGAAGACAAATGGATATCCGAGTCTGCACATGACAATCTTTTAAAACAGGTTTGCAGCGTGGCATGCACACCCAGGGGTGAATGTGGTTAATTTGGCTTAGTTTAAACAGTCTTTTCCTTAAATAAGTTATTCAAAGTTCGGACGGTAAATTTACCAAAACGGTAATAGATGGAAGTGTGACAGCTTCTGCAGAATATATTCACCTTCCAAAAAATCACCCTCTATCATCTCACCAGTTGACCATGACCACTGCACCCCTTATGGTTTTGGGAGAAAGGGCCTACATGAGCAGCCATAGACCCAGTCATTGAATATGAATGAGATATTCTTTGCAGGGAGACAATTAATCAAGGGAGGGAGGGGGGAGAGAGAGAGAGAGAGAGAGAGAGAGAGAGAGAGAGAGCGAGAGAGAGACCCGAGACCTTTAACAAAGCCTTTATTTCATCTTTTGTGTACACTCAAAATATTCTTCAGGACATTTCTAAAAATGACATGCTTTGGGTACAATAATATATATATATATATTTTTTTTTTTTTTTTTTTTTGCTGCTTACGCCTTTTTATTGGTTTTTTTGAAGGGACAGACAGTAGACTGACAGGAAACGGGAGAGAGATGGGGGAAGACATGCAGTAAAGGCTCGGGAGTCGAACCCGTGGCACACTGCGACTGGATTACCAGTCGGGTGCCCAGACGGTTACGCTACCGCCTGGGCTATCTTTTCTTTTCTAAAGAGATAAAACCAGTGACTCTTGCTCAATGCTACACAATGCCCCCACATCTCAACAAACTGCTCTAGACAGAAAATCAGAGAGCGAGTGAGTGAGTGAGTGTGAGAGAGAGAGAAGGGACAAAATGATTTGTTTCAGCCAATTCACTATTCGATCACACTGTAGATGAATGGAAATGACAGGTAGGTATCAATAGGAAGGACCTGTGTTTAAACACAGCAATAAGCTCATGTTAAGATGCTTGAAGGAGGTGCTAACCATATGGCACCTCTTGTTGTGACCATCCAAATCCACCCTTTAAAATACCTGGAAACAAATAATGACTGCATGTGTAACCCAAGCCTGCATTTTCACCTACTTAGGCCTACAGTCATAGGCGGAGCTTGAACTTGACGCCTGGGGGTGCGACTGCTTGGCCAACGACGTGCACGCGCAGTTTTTTTGACCTTTATTTAATTATTTTAGCGTTTTTACAATGCCCTAACCCCTAAAAATGTGTTATTTAGGTAGTACAGCAGCTCACACACATACACACATCCACTACAGCCATACAGCGAGTCATCATATCATGATAAGAGAGATGATTATACAAACTACAGTCAGAAGCCAGAAGTTACGTAAAAATATATATATATATATATATATATATATATATATATATATATATATATATTTATTTATTTTTTGCCAGGGGGTGCACCCCCTGAACCTGACATAGTTTTGGAAGATTACATTAAATATAATTGTATAGTATAACATTTTGGTCCATATTATCCATCCAAAACCTGAAAGAGAGCCACAAACAATGCTGCCCACATAACTGTTCAGCTCTGCTAAAGAAGCTACTCCCTGTGGGTGCAGTGGCTTACTGCTCCTTTTATCCGAGTTGAAGGGATTTCCATCAGATGCTATAGTTAGAGTTGTAGAGCCTGTGCTGTACAATGGTTTCATTGTTCTAACATTCCACACGGTTTCCCAAGACAATCAGCTAATCATATTCCACCTGCCACACATCCGGCAGTATAACTCCTGCTATGGGCCTTCACTCAGCTAGACTCAGCCATCGTATTTCTCACAAAGGCGATGATGACATGCCTTATCAGTAGACAGCTTGTCGCAGCCGCTTCAGCATTTAATTCTTAGACAGCACTACTGCTTGAAATACACCTGGGACGAGATTAATATACAATCTCATTCTATCGCCGCCTTGCACATTGATTGAAAACATCTTGAAACAAGGAGGAAGGGATCGAGCACAAACTGCTAGCTAGAATGGCATTGATGTCTCTTTTTTTCCCCCCGTGTCCTTTTCCATTTGTGTGCCGCAAAACAAGGTAGTCAACTAACTGTTCACTAGAAGCCAGCTATTGTCACTGTATGGCTGCAATACAAGGGCTCAGTTCCAGTATAATGTACATTATGGTTCCAGATCCAGACACATTATGTAGCTTTGTCTGGCTTCTCTGACAATGCTGAGGCTCAGGTTGGGTCTAATAAAGAGGCTGGCAGTGCCCGTCTGGCACGAAATTCGGCAATATGGTAGAGGGATATGGGAAACGGTCAAAAAGAGTCACTCGTCAAAGGACCTCTGACCTTTAGATCTCCAAATTATATGATTGCATGAATTATATGATCCACTCTATCCACTCCTGGCATTTTCGTAGCCTGGTTAACCACTCCCCCTTGAAAACGCATTTCCATTAATTTGTGCGGAATAATCTGGACCTGCTAATACATGGTTGGTAGCATTGACAGACATCCCCTTCAGCCAATCAGCGTAACAAAAAAAGGGACGTCATCTCCACTCTCCAACCAGAGAACGACTTTATGGCTTGAACCCCATCTTCTGGCTGCTTGCAGATATATTTATTATTATTATTATTCAGTCATTATTGAGCTAATTATTGATTATTGATCGTTTGAGATTCAGTGGAATGTTGTATCCCATGCATTAGTATTGTTTTAATGAAAACATTTTACCACTGTATTTTGGATTTAAAGTAGCTGTCTCAAGGTTCACGGCTTAAGGCGCGAACCATTTTGGTTCCGTTCGTACAACCTTCAGAGTGGATTTCCTGTGTACACAATCACATACTGTGCAAATTTGCAATACAATAAAGTACCAGCATTGACAGTTATTGTGGGAAAAGGGACAACGTTGCTGTCTTTGCAGTCATCCCAGGAATCCACAGCTTGTGATGACATGAAGTAGCGATTGGAGTTGACACTGAACAGGTAATTATAACAGGCCCTGGTGTGAGTGTTGATCCCATGCCCGGCGCCACGGGGGTGCCTGAGGGGGCATAGCACCCTCAGTTGCAAAATGTGCACCCTCAGTTTATGTTCTATGTAAAGTTATGAAAATATCAAAAATAACAAATATATTCAGAATATTATAATTGTCATAGAGATAACAATAACAGTATCAAAACACGCAGTTTTACCCAGTAATATTATATAGCCACAGCCAGCCTATCAATTGCTCGTTGTCGTTGCAGCGCAGCTCCAGTCTAATTCCACAATTTACAATCACCTGCCTGCGCAGGCAGTAGCCTGTTATTCAGCAGTCAGCAGTGGCACCGTGACCACGGACAGTTTAGTGATTTGAATTTTGACCCTATAGTTTCACCTCGTCCTGACTCCTGTTGTGTTTTGTTGTGGAAAGTAAAAGCGTGCAAAACAAATTAAAACAAAGTGATTCAAAGACCGAAGATCTGCCCTCTCCTGGCTCTAGCTGTGGAAGAACTCCACCTCGGTAAGCCTAAGCTTGCCACCACACCACACACCCGCCACCGGTTGATTTGGGGACAGAGAAGCCATGGAGCTACAATCCTACCCAACTCGAATATTTTTCAATAAAACAGCTAATTTAGCCTTTTGCTTTCCATGTCGGACATTTCCTAATTATTGGTAGGCTGCAATCTACTGACTGGTTCAGTTGGAATTTAGCTGGCATATTTTGTTCTGCTGGTTTTATTTGTCATGTCTGTCTGAAACAGGCTATTTTAGGCTATGCTATAGGCTTAATTCTTTTTCACTATTCTATTTTTTGTATCATTGTTGTAGCAGTATAGCAACAGAATGGTGAACTTGGTGAAGGAATGGCTGTCTTTTTGTCTCTCTCTCTCTCTCTCTCTCCACTAGCTGCTGAGCTGCGCGAGTCAGCGTGACCCACCAGAGACTATAGCCTAGTATCTCATCTTATTTATTTTTGTTTTTCCACCATGGCCACATTGACAGATGTATCATTTTGAACTTATTGGTTTAGAAAATGTTGCCCTGGGTCCTGGCTCACTGGCTGGGCTGCAGTTCAGGCGATCCGTTTATTACAGTGCCGGCCCTTACAATTTGGTGCCCTAGGCAGGATTTTTGGTGCCCAATTTGGTGCCTAGGCATACTTTATAACAGATTGCATGTAGTAGCATGCATGTAGGCTACACTTAATTCAATAAATGCTGCTGCGGCTGCAGTAGAAACAGACGGAAACTCAGGTTTTTGATTGATTGATTGAATACTGTATCAATAGTTTGCAGATTGTAGCTATACCACACTTAAATTAAATAAATGCTGCCTATTTAACAGCAGTAAATATTTCAGCATTCAGCTATTCATTGTTAAATCATTCAACATGGCAACAGGCTGATACAAGTTTTACTAAATGTGCAGTGCAGGGCTGCGGTCACAGACAAGCCATTCTTATAGACCGATTCCGTAGCGGGTCTCATGGTCGCAGCCTACGTATTTCCTGTAGGCGGACTCGACGTAGCTGCGGGGGTAAAACCCTCACCAGGCGCACCTCTTCCACTACAGTGAACGGCAGAGTGACTGATGTTAGTTTGCCTCAAACTTTACTCCTTTACCTGCTTTTTTACTAACACTAACATTACAAAGATGCCCAGAACATCGAGATGAACCTGTGTAGTTTATGGCTGCTCCAACAGTAGTGGCAACATAAAAATAAAATAAAAACGGAATGTCTAATATCCACCGCGGTGGCGGAGACCAGAGCCATTGAGCAATGGTTGAGACAAAGCAGTGAAAGATACATAACGCCAGTCTTACCCAATATCAAATATTTCTGTTCTATTAACACAAGGCTGCTGTACTTTATACCTCATACTTTAAATGCTTAGTATGAGGTATAAAATACAGCAGCCTTGTGTTCATAAAACAGAAAGATTGGGTATTGGGTAAGACTGAAATTATGTATCTTGCAGGATTCTTCACTGCTTTGTCTCAACCAATACTCAATGGCTCTGGTCTCAGCCATCGCGGTGAATATTAGACATTCCGTTTTATTTTATTTGTTATGTTGCCACTACTGTTGGAGCAGCCATAAACTACACAGGTTCATCTCGATGTTCTGGGCATCTTTGTAATGTTAGTGTTAGTAAAAAAGCAGGTAAAGGAGTAAAGTTTGAGGCAAACTAACATCAGTCACTCTGCCGTTCACTGTAGTGGAAGAGGTGCGCCTGGTGAGGGTTTTACCCCCGCAGCTACGTCGAGTCCGCCTACAGGAAATACGTAGGCTGCGACCATGAAACCGGTACGGAATCGGTCTATTCTGTAACAACCGTCCTACACTTCTCCAAACCCCTACAGTCCACAGCGCCCTCTGGAGGCACTTGTACAGTTATCACCCCATTTGATTTAACAACGCTATAGCTGTATGTTGAAATAAAATAACACTATTTCCTGTGCACCCTAAGAATTTTCATCTGCACCCTTAGTCATTTCATCCTGCAGCCGGCCCTGGTTGATCCCAGAGCTGAGAATGCTGGATCTGCACAGTAAAATCATGTTGGGTTCATCCAACTCTGAGGATTAACCTGTAAGGGTCCATTCAGACTGATGATTTTACTGAGTGTGTATAATAATAACTGAAACCACCAATAAGTTATTTTTTTTGTATATCCTTGGTAAGGGGAATAAATGTTGCACTCCCTGAGAGAGGCGCACACAGCATTTGGGGGTCATACATATGGAGAAACACTGTTCTAGACTGTTCACCGCTTAAGCACTGTGCCGTAAATAATTCACTGACTGATACCCAGCAAGGACAAAAATCATCATATCTATCATCGTTATAATCGTATTTTATCTTGATGGAAGAAACCAGAAAGTCCCAGGACCCAGTCCTCAAGCAAGTGAAGGAGAACAAGATTCTGGCCTTGATTCTGGCCATGCAAAATTCTGGACACTTAATATAAGATTCTATGTAAATCTATGGCTACAGCACTAATACTAGTACAAACACGCACATGCAGCTTGGTAGAATACACTCTGCTTTTAATCCAATTTGGAGGTTCGTTTCAAATGTTTCTGCATGCTAAACCCGTTCTGTCTCTTTCTGATACCATCTTAATGTCATCTACTGCTTAACACACAGACAGAATAAACTGGCGCAGGGCACACCCCAGTACACCCCGTTATATGTATTCAGTGTTAAAACCATTCGAGTGACAGTAAAGAATTGGACTGAATTATGAGCCAGTGGGCTAAATTATAGTCAACTGACAGTTTGATGAATGCAAAACGCAGAGGCAACGGAATGTATTTTGTAGACATAAATCTTAATAAACCAGACTATTCATTCCAACTGTTTGAATGCCTCATGGAGACCCATAACTGCAGGCTTCTTCCTAAGACAACAGTGTTGTTTTGTCTATGTCCACTGCCTCATATGCGTGTGCGTGTGCGTGTGTGCGCGCATGCGTGTCCGTGCGTGCACGCACAAGCTATGTGTTTTACCAAAGTCAAGAGTTAGCACTCATTTACCCAGCTCAACATCAGCATTGTTCTCCTCATTGCCCCAGGACATGCATTACAGTTAAAGATAGAACAGGGATAAGCAGGATGAGGGAGCTCAGTATGAAAACCACTCTTGAGATAAGATTCAGTTCTCTACTTTTGCACGGTTCTTTGTTCAACTCTGCACCGGTCTGGTCTGTCCTCTTCTTTTTTGTTCCAAACATTAGCTCAGTTCAGTTTAATTCCGTTCTGTTGTGTTCTGTTTGAATTTCAATGTAATTGTCTCAATGAGTCCCTACCCCTCCCTCTCCACCTGTACTGTGGCGCATCATTGCTGCCGAGAATCACTCAGTGTGTGTTTTGTTGAGTCCCAAGTGCTTTGGGTATCAGGTATTCAATTTGATATCACAAAAAAACCACACACACACACACACACACACACACACACACACACAGTTCAGACAGTTCAGACAGGTCTGATTTTTCTTCTAAGGGGGGAAAGTAAAATACTATTACAGATAGGCCTACTTGTTTTTGTCATATAGATACTGCATAAAGCACAAGAGAAGCCCATACTATGTCATGAAAACCATAAAAATCTGTGTGTGTATATATGTTGTGTTTCACTCCATTCCATTCGTGCCCTGTCTGACTGCACGAGAATACTCAGGGTTTATACTGAAAGCTATTGATCTAAATTACACAGTCTATGGACGGCAAAGCTCTCTGAGAGTGAGATGGAGAGGAGCAAGACAAAGAGCATGCAACTGAAAAGCAAATAATCACCATCAAGAGAGAGAGAGAGAGAGAATACAGAAGTGGCATGAAAGTAAAGAAAACCACACATGGAGGTAGCAGACAGTCTGGTGGTTTGCTGTTGTTTGTTATAGCAGAGCAGGCAGTGCTCCTCCTCGTCTGCTCATCTCTTCAGTTCTATCGTAATAATGGATTACTTTATTCCCATCTCTTTCTCAGCCCTCAGTTTAGACAGATGTCTTCGTTTGTGTCTGGTGCTGGCTCATGTCTCCAGCACAATATTATTGTACAATTACAGATAAGAGTAATGTTACTGTTTGGGTGCTGAGGCTCTGACCTTTATAGCCCTGCCTGTTGTTTGCTTTAAATGGTGGCCCTCAATGCGTGAAATGTGATGGATGGACTGAGGACGGCCACAGAAGCAAGGTGGAGACAGAAAGCATCTGGGAATGGAAGGGCGGCTGCTCAGGTGACGAGGGAAGGATGGAAAGAGGAGGAAGAAGAAGAAACAAGACAGGAGGGAGACGGGGAGAACAATGGAAGGATGGAACAATAGATTGAGTCAGACAGAGTATTGTTGATGAGGAGGTGAGCCACGTGGAGTTGGTACAACAGCCTCAGGTTTAACCCTGTCTATGACACATGCAGTGACGTATCTCTGGCTTGGGACAATTCTCGAGCGTCCCAGTCCGTACGTGTGGGTCCACGCATGATTTTTTGCGGTTCTAGAGCAATTTGGTCCGTTTTTTTTATCATTTAATTAGTGGGAACACTAGTGCTGTAACTGAGAATAGTATAGGTTCAAAGTATGGGTGACAACAACAACGTCAGCAATAAGCTCATCCATGGCTTGATAAGAACATACTGGAAAATACATAGCTCAGCTGTGGGTGCACCACACCACAGCTGTTGTACTACACAGTAGAACATTATACTTTCTTTAAAGATCTTACTTGATTCGGCCCAACCATAGCCTCGGAAACCCAGACATTTTTATTTCCAGGGAGAAATAGTCTGACCATAATGTGTGCACTAGGCTACAGTACAAACCCAAGAATTGTATTTTCGCCTCTCTTTTTTCCACCACAACAAACAGAACCCACAGCGAGGGTGGGGTGGGTGGGGGAGGTGTGGGGGGGCGGCCGTTCTCATAGGCTTCGTACACACATATCGGACGAACATGGTCTGTGCTGTCCGTGTTTCATGGCCGCCTCAATGCTTTTCCAATGGAAGTCACGTGGTTTGACCAAACAGTTGTGTGTGATGGAGGGAGGGGGGAGCAATCAAACACAAGTGTTTGGTCAAACCAAACTTTATGGCCCTCATTTATCAACCGTGCGTACGCCAAAATATGGGCGCACGCCGAAATTACCGACATTTTCGGCATTTAACATTTCCGGCAAAGCTTGAAATTGAACTTGACAACGTTCAAAACCCACGTCTGGTCGAGAGCTGTCGTAGCTTTGTCCTCACCTGTTTTTCTGTCGTAGAACAGCGGAGCAGCATTGTTTGACCAGCTGAGAGGCTGTCACATGCATCTAAACATATGTTTTCACTCCTAAAATGTATAAAACTAATAATAGCCTACATGTGAAGAAAATATATTTTGTAAAGGCATGTCATATGAAATTGGTAGGATATTACCAAGTGTGCAAGCTTATTAAAATCGCGCAATTAAAAACAATGCTTTAAGCCATTTAAATAGCGTTTTGCATGAGCGCATACCGGTAGCCCCCGACCCCCCCCCCCCCCTCCTAACTTCATTCCATGACTGGATCGAGAGGCATTTGCATGCGCTGCAGCTTTAGATTTTCTTTTCGCAGATAAGTAAGCCTGGGACCGAGGCTATGCAGCTATAGTCAAGTCTACCAACCAACTGCAATCTACAGCCATGTCTTTCTCGCGTTAAGTCTCGTCCTTTTAATTAAGGATAAACCTGACGCACTCGAATGCCACTAAATGTGACATGCCGACAGTGCCTACTAGGCAGCAAAGTGGGGACCGCATCTCTTTTTTTCCCCCGTCATATGGAAAATCACGGGGTGCCAACTTAACTCACAGACCTCCACCACTACAGCCTACCACCAGTACCACATAAGGTTTAGGCTGCGAGGCATGCAGCCTAATATACAGTAATGTCATAAACGTGCATGCAGGTCACGACAGTGACAGAGACAGACAGAACAGGAGCGGAGGAGGAGATGCAGAGTTGCAAAACAGCATTTGTCAAGGGCTGAAACTCATTCCAATGACGTGAGCAATGTTATTTAATTAATGCTTCACATAATCACAGGTTCAGGTTTTCGTTCACTAATCTTGTTGTATATTAAATGAATGAAGACTTTAATAATTTAGGCTACAACAGTAGCCTACAACTAACAACACACAGCAGGCGCGTAGCGTGGATCAAATGATTGACAAATTAGCATGGGGGGGGGCGCATCCCCGGCCGTTAGGTGTGAAGTGTGAACGGTTTGGGGGACCATTTAAAACAAAGGCATACTGTGGTTTACTAACCAGAAAGGCAAGCGAGGTGAAAGGAGAAACAGACAGGGTAGGCCTTTCTTTAATTCATGCATGATGCAGGTGTTCGTTCTTTATATATATTTAAGATACAATAACACACCAGTTGGGCTTGCAAGTTGCGTGTGCGTGCGTGCGCCTGTGTGTGTGTGTATGAGAGGGGGGTGAGGCGGGCAGCAAGGGGAAACTTTTTTATTTGCTTTTTCCATTGTGTAACTAGGTTACCATGCGCTGTTTGGTCGTATTGCAAAATGTTCATGTCGCAAAAACGAGGGCAAGGCTAGGGCGTGCCAGATAGATTTCAGCCGTCACATTTATTAACGTCGGAACGAAATTAAGGAAGGATCAGCTGTTTGCGATCACTTTATAAATGCCGTGGCGACGTGGGTGTACTACGAAACCTGCACTCGAATCTGTGGCAGATTTTACACTCGATTGATAAATGAGGGCCTATGTGTGTACGAAGCCATAGAGTTTAAGCCGGTTGCAGAGCGTGCGTGAAACTTCAGCAAGCCGGCTCCACTGTGGAGCACTGTGGAGGCCGCAGGGTCCTAGTATAACGGTTGCAACAATAACAATTGAGAACCAATTATAGCAAAATGAGGGAGGTGGTGGGTCAGTTCAGAATAAGAATAACTAAAAGAATCAGTAAATAAGTTTAACTGTAATTTATTAAATCAAAAGCACAATAATTTAATAAAGTTTAATAACAAAACGTTCACTTAATGAAATCAAAATAAAATAAAACTGCCTCAAAAGGGTTTACTGGCACTGTCCGAAACTAAACTTAAATGTCCAAAAATAAATCCAAATGGAAACCAGTCAATGCTGTGTGTAGTGGTAAGTCTCCTCTTACCACCCTTACACTGATCCGCAAAGTCCGTCCTTAATCAAAATCCAAACTCCAGGGAAATAATCAAAAAATGGAAAGAAAGTTCTCCTCCTCCATTGGTATAAATCCAAACGATCCAACGAACGACTATAGCAAGACTTGGGATAAATCCTCTTGCTTCTCAGTATAGCCTGTCTGTCTCACTCTCCCTGGAGTCAAAACTCTCCAGGTGGCCCAAACATTGTGATTGCCCATCACTCCATCAGCCAGGTGAGCTGTGGTCGGGGTCTCTCAATCACTGCTTGTTGCCATAGCAACACATATATCTCACTGGCATCTTGTGGCATATAGTCCAGCGGATAAATAGGAAAATCTCATAGAGCAGCGGATTGGTAGAAAATAATAAAATACATGAAAAAAAATACATAGAAACAATGTGACTCTGGGCACAGAGGTTACACTAGTGCCTGTCTTTTTTTGACGCTCAGAGGACTGGGGCTGCCTCATTTGAGGCTTTTAATATATAACACAAGTACATGTTTTGGTAACAAGTGATATAACTTAAAATGTATAGAATAATTACAAACTTTTGCCTCAATAACACAAAATACAAGTTTTGTATTTAAAACTAAACAGCTTCTTTGTATGCCATCTTGGTACAACAAACTGCATCCTAGAGATGTTTTTAGTTCTTAGTTCTATGTATTTGTTTTTTATTTAATAAATGTTCTTATATTATAAGGAATAAAAATGAGAACCTGTTTATTGATTATTCAATTAATCTACTGTACATAAGCAAGTCGGTTATTGGTTCAAAATATTGGTTTCAATACATTTTCATGTAATTTCCCAGCCCTAGTTATTAGTTAACACTATGGATATTTAGTGTGTGTCTACTGTGAGTGTGTTGTAGCTTACCTTGCCAGAGGTGGAGCAGCAAGTTCCCCTCCTTCAACTCCAGAACGAGACTGTGTCCTTGCTGTCCCTCTGCAACCAGCAGTGTACCCGTGTTTCTCAATGTCTTAAACTTCAGGGAAATGAGCTCCATGGTGGACAGGCTGGGACTGTAGTGCAAGCTGCTGACACCATCGAAGCTCACCACGTCCGAGGCTACGAATCAAACACAGGGTGGAGGACAGGACTGTCATTTATAACCACAACACAAAAGCACCTATACTATAAGCGACAACCTCAATTCCCTCTAGAGCAGTGGTGCTCAACCTTTTCAGGCTGCGACCCCCCAAAATAATCATATGAGAACTGGGAACCCCCCAAAATAATCACACAAGGTGGTTTGGACCCACAGGTTGAGAACCACTGCTCTAGAGTCTAGAACAGTGGTTCCTGAGTCTCCTGACCCGTTTGACCACGGCAGCCAATTGGCCACCTGCGTTTTCAAAGCAGGTTCATAATAATCAGCCAATCGTTTGAGTTGACACTTAGATCGATTGAACACATTTTTTAAACAATAGAATAAAAAAAAGATCTATACTCACTCTAGACTCAATAATAAATACATTTGTATGTTTTGAATGTCATTATGAATGTCATAATGACATTATGTCATTACTGTACGTCACTTATTTATGTATGGCATTTAATGTGGTCAAATCTGGCACCTCCTGAATGTTTGAGCACATATCAGCTGGGCTGCAAACGCAGAAGGTGTGTCCATGTCTTTCCTATAAGAACCTGCATGGTCTGTGCTCCATCATGCTGCCCAGAATCTCCTCCCTCCTGGCGCCCACGCTGTGGAATGACCTCTCCCTCTCACTCAGGACTGCACACCCCAGTTTCCGCTGCAGTCACCTCGTCAATACCTCACTCCTCATTCCTTGTATCTCTTCTCGTCATCTATTTTGATAGATGCTATGGTATACAGTACTATGCAGATACATGTTGGTTACTTGTTCACATTATTATAATAAGGGCATATGGTCCCTTATTGTATTTGTCTGTCTTCTTTTTCTTCTTCCGCCAAAGAATGCAGTTCTGGCTTAACCATGCAGTGCAACACGCAGTCCGTTTTTGCGAAACTTGGCAATATGGTAGAGGGCTATGCCAAATGGTGAGGATGCGAAGCCCACGACCATTGGTCAAAGGGTGTATAGCAGTGGTTCCCCAAGTGGGGTCCAGGGACCCCAGGGGTCCTTGAGGGAGTTCCAGGGGGTCAGCTAAATTATAGTTTTGAACCAAATGGACCCTTATGGGTCGGTAACTCACAGAGTGTACAAATGGAACCAAATGGACCTGTTGCACTCTCAGAGTTAAATTAACATTGATTTTACAATATAAATTAGGGGTCCCAGAGATAGAAATGCCATTAAATGGGGGTCCGTAGACTAATACATGTCAAACTGGGGGTCCTTGAAATTAAACATGTTGAGAATCACTGCATATCACTGCACATAACTCATGCCTCGTTTGGCCAAAAGCCATGGAACTTGTTTACACATGTGCCTTGACTCATGCATAACACATCTGTCTGTAAGAGGGGCCAAGGAATGCATCAATAAGACTATACGTTTTTTTTGTTTGGGGTACGAACAGCTGCAATACCACTGGGTGACCTAAAGTGGCATTGTTGAGCAGCCTAAAAGGGCCATTCACACTGAGCACTAACTAAGCCAGCGAGTGGTTTTGTTGAGCAGCCTGCACTGCTCAGTTCACACAGCTATGAATTTTCTTATTGCTTGGCCCTGTGTTATCGCTGCTTGCAGCTATATTTTAGATTAGTTTTTTGTTTGACCAGAAATGCTAAGAATGGCCCAGGCCGTAGCGTAACGGTCTGGGCACCGGACTGGTGATCCAGTCGCGGTGTGCCGCGGGTTCGACTCCCGGACCCGACACGGCCTTTACCGCATGTCATCCCCCCATCTCTCTCCCGTTTCCTGTCAGCCTACTTTCTATCCCTTAAAAAATCAATAAAGGCGTAAGCCGCAAAAAAATATCTTAAAAAAAGAAAAAAAAAAATGCTAAGAATGTTATTGTTTGATAACGGGTTTGATGTCTACTGTAGTTTCTTTGAAGCACTGAATTGTTATTCGTTTCACTCAGTAAATAGTGTTTAGCTTGATTATGATCCAAGGACCTAAGCGTGTTAATCTGTACTAAAATTTCCATAACATGTGCATGAAGAAATTCTAATTTAGATGCAAACAGCTGATCCAATCGCTTTCTTGTTATGACTTCAGAAAAAATAATTGTGTGAACAGCATCTGCTTTTCTTAATAGAAAATCAGTTCAGCCATAATTGATTTTATTAATCAAAATGTTGCACAAAATAATTCAGATAATAATCCAACATTGTGAGGCTTTTCAACATTCAAATTCAAATTATGAATGAATAGCCAATGGGTGCATTAGTATTTCCCTTACAACAGCAATGTCACATAAACGTGAATAATCTTAACTTAACTTTAAAATACGTCATATCTGGATGGCCTAGCAATGCGTTGTAAATTTAAGCTAAACCATATAATTGGCACGGGCTATTATGTAACAAAAGTGAAACTGAATAATAACTATTTTATATGTATCCTTTTTTTTAAATATATGAGCCAATGGCTATGACTCTAATTTGCCAGACTGCAATACTTTTCTAAATTTACATGACATTCATGTCTTCTGCTTTGTCTTGTCTCAAATACATATTATTATTTATTAATGATAAGGTACTGTACAAGTCCTCTACTCCAGCAGAACGTTTCTGTTCGTCTTATATTAATTGGCTTAATGGAGCATTTAAGGGATTGGCTGGCAGGCGGGCAGGCGGACCAAGTCGTCGGGTTGGACCGCATGTTGTCACACTCATGTCATTATGACATAACCATATAAGGACTTCCCAATGCAGTTACACCCAAATATGGAGTGTGTTGTCTAACCTCAATGTGTCGTCATGGTATCAGCAAACCAATCAGTCAGCTTCATGTATGGGCACAAAAGGGGGCATGCCCATATATGGGCATGTACTGATGACATCAGCAATCTCTATATATGGGCATAAAAGGGACAAGGACTGACAGATACAGAGATCCTGTTGTCCAGAGCCACAGATCCGAACACTATGCCCATAATATACAGTATGGTCATGTGCATATGGCACAGACAGACTTCAAACTTGGCGAACGCAGTGGCAAGGACTTGAGGGATTGCGGTGCCCGCCGTCGAGATGTTCGGATGTCCACATGGACACAGGTGCCTTTAGTTGGTCTTAATTAGAATGTAAGAAATAATGCAAATTACAATACAAGGCCA
This sequence comes from Protomyctophum parallelum, assembly GCF_964188405.1. NCBI lineage: Eukaryota > Metazoa > Chordata > Actinopteri > Myctophiformes > Myctophidae > Protomyctophum > Protomyctophum parallelum. Next base: position 34,135,921 of record NC_139701.1, read on the forward strand.
ATATCTGAAAGATTCGGCACAATATCAAAGAGTAAAAACAAAAGTTGGTATTGGAGTCAGCCAACAGATAAGAAAATCCGAACACATCTATTCATATCATAATTTAGAGCGGCTCCTTGAAAAGGGGGCAACAAGCAAGAAAACAGCTGGAAAAACTAGAAACTCAATTCATCAACACCGCCATTAGACTCATGATAAACAACAAATAATAATGTTATTCTTTTGTACCAGAAGGAGAGAAATCCAGTCGTCTACAGAATGGACATTTATGGATGAAAGTAGAAATTCAAGCAAACACGGCATGTATGGACAATGATGAAGTGCATCCTCACTTTCAGCTGTTATGACGGGGATAATGAGCACAAGACTAAACAAATTACATTGCACCATATGTTATTTAGCTAAGGCACCGCAATAATAGGTTAATTTCACAAATAGCATTTGCAGTCTGATTTTAACGACACTTCTAATATAGCTCATCTGGTGTGTAATGACTAATAGCTGAGACAATGGATGTTTTGCCAGCGTTCTCACTGTCATTACAAGTGCTCCCAGCCGTCATCTCAAAGCAGACAGGACACCTTCATGGTAGACTGGTCCTCAATGTGGCGTGCGGGGAACCCCAGGGGTCTTTGAGAGGTGTTCCAAGGGCGTCTCCATGTAGCTAAATGACTGATACTTACTGTAGGAACCAAATGGATTTACGGGTCTCTGAGAGTGTACAGATGGACCCAAGGACTTTACGTTGTAGCTTGGGGTCACAGACATAGAAGTTTGATTAAATGGGGTTCCGTGGCCTAAACACATTTTGGGGTTCCTTGAAATGAAAGAGAATCACTACGCTAAATAATGGAAAGGATTGGAGTGGACTTACTGTAAGGACAACCGTATGTCTCCAGCCTCAGTCCGATGCGTCCGTTGGGGTTCCAGTCCAGAGGGATGAGGCGGAGGTAGCGAGCTATCACTGGCTGCTGGAGCTTGTGCTGCACCACGCTGTCTGCATTGCTGTTCCCTGGGAAGGCCTGGACAGACACACAGACACATGTTAGCACCACGCTGTCTGCATTGCTGTTCCCTGGGAAGGCCTGGACAGACACACAGACACATGTTAGCACCACACTGTCTGCATTACTGTTCCCTGGGAACGCCTACGAACACACAGACACACGTTAGCTAGCATAGCATTCTTTTCATTAATCCACCCATCCGTCCAAGGTTCAAGGTTAGACTTAATTGTTATATCTTGTGTACAGGTACATAAGAGTAAAATTTATTTTTACCAGTACAAATATATCAGTAAGTAAGTAAGTAAGTAGCCTTGCCGAGCCATGAGGCCCATAGGGCAGGAGCCTATTTCCTGTTTCTGTAGCGTGAGGCAGCTTGATATACAAGTACACCCCCTGGACATGACGCTAGTATGTCGCAGGGACTTACCCCCACCAACCCTTGATGCTGAGTGTCAAGCAGGGAGGCACTGGGTCCCATTTTTAGAGTCTTTGGTATGACCCGGCCGGGGATTGAACCCCAACCTCCCAGTCTCAGGGCAGACACTCTAACCACAAGGCCACCTGTGTACAGGTACAGGTACAGGTACAGGTACATAAGAGTAAAACTTATTTTTACCAGTACAAATCTATCAGTGCTTTGATGTATTTGTTGCAATAGGACACATTTTGTCAGAGCACTAACCTGCAGTAAGGGACATTGATCCTACTCTTTTCTTTTCTTTCTCCTCCTCTGCCACCACTTACACTACGGGTGGGCGACTGTGGCTCAAGAGGTAGAGCAGGTCGTCCAATGATCCATGGGTCGGCGGTTCGAATCCCGGCTCCTCCTGTCTACATGTCGAAGTGTCCTTGGGCAAGACACTGAACCCCAAATTGCTCCCGATGTGCTGGTTGGTACCTTGCATGGCTTCCGCCGCAATCGGTGTATGAATGTGTGTGTGAATGGGTGAATGTAATGCACAATCTATGTAAAGCGCTTTGGATAAAGGCGCTATATAAATGCACCATTTACCATTTACACTACCTTCTATCATCAATTGATCATCCACTTAAAGTTGATACTGACAAAGATTAGAGTTCAAACTGCAGAATAGTTGGACCACCTCTGTTAACTTCTTCAAGGTTCTAGTCCATTTAAACTGAGCTATAGTTACGCTGTACCAGTGCAGTGTGTGTGTGTGTGTGTGTGTGTGTGTGTGTGTGTGTGTGTGTGTGTGTGTGTGTGTGTGTGTGTGTGTGTGTGTGTGTGTGTGTGTGTGTGTGTGTGTGTGTGTGTGTGTGTGTGTGTGTGTGTGTGTGTGTGTGTGCGCGCGCGCGCGCGCGCGTGCGTTCATGCAGCACCATTGATCAATATACCCTCAGTCTTATTCTGCCCCTATCTGAGTCTGTGTTAAAAGACTAATGGCCTTCATTTCCCAATCAGCTGGCTTTAGGAAACCAATTGGATCCTCTGCTTGACAAGCAAATAGCACTCCCACTCCCACACCAACTCTCAAAGGTCACATTTGTGTGGGTGTGCACTGTGCACACTGCACACACAGTACACCCATAATATGGGTGTACCGTGTGTGCACGGCAGAACGGCAGCATGTGCTTGAACATATTATGTTAAAGCACATGCTGCCGTTCTTCCATACTGGACACATTGTGAGACAAAAACATCCTAAAGTATTGGGTTCATGCATTCAACATTGATTATTGTAAGACACTGTACACATACAGTACAATACAGCTATTACAGCAAAAGTATAGACAGTCAAATTCTTGTACTTCAAGCTTTCTCAACAGTGTAGAATAGATAATAAAAAATAATAGTAATCATTATTATTACTAGGCCTACAGTATGTATTATAAGCTATCAAGAATAGAGATGCTCAATAGAAACTAAATATAAGAAATGCATGAATAAAGTATTGCACAATGAACATGTGTGTATGTGTCTATGACTATACGATTGACATTTTGCCATGAGGTCATGCAATGAAAAGTCACATGGCTAGCTTAATTATTCATTAGAGTTAAGGCATGTGGGAAGAAGATATTGAATCCTATGCAGTGGTGGCAGTAAATTGAACATCCTAAGTGGAGTATTATACTGGGCGGAAAGAAATGTGTGATAGCATCTGCCCCTGAGCGTGCTGCTGAATATAGTCCTGCTGCTCTGGTAGCATTTGCCAGATGGTAGCAGAGTAATAGGTCCATTGCTGAGGTGAATAGGAGGAAGAAAGGATGTAGTGGCACCGCTTTGGCGACAGTGTCCACATGCTTACACGGTACACCTAGAACTCACCTAACCCCGGCACATTATGCTTTAGGGTGGGATGGCTTATACTATATATACCTGTCAGACTACTACAATAGCGTAATAAAATGGGGCGACTGTGGCTCAGGAGGTAGAGCAGGTCGTCCAATGATCCATGGGTCGGTGGTTCGAATCCCGGCTCCTCCTGTCTACATGCCAAAGACTCGAAGTGTCCTTGGGCAAGACACAGAACCCCAAATTGATCCTGATGTGCTGGTTGGTATCATTGTATGGCTTCCGCCGCAATCGGTGTATGAATGGGTGAATGTAATGCACAATCTACTGTATGTAAAGCGCCTTGGATAAAGGCGCTATATAAATTTACCATTTACTATTTATAAAAGACACACACACACAGAGGAGTCCCACTTATCACATGCCCTGAACCCAGTTTTGGCAACAACAAAAAAGGGGTCAAAGTTGTTCTGCTTATATGCTGCCAGAATATGGAATGCCCAACAGAAAAAAGGGTCACTCTTTACCCTCCTTCAAAACGAATCTAAAAGAGCACCGTTGTCATACCTATTGGCCGTTGTCCAATAGGTATGTTAGCAACGGTTACTAAGTGAGGAGACCGAGACTTCTACGATCATTTCAGTAGCAAGAGCTTCAAAATGTCTTCTAAATCTAGTCAACCAGTCCTGCAGTGACATGAATGGGATAAATGGGCATGACATTATTTCAATTAACTCTAAGAGTTAACAAAGAAATACGAGGAAATGTTAGAGGGAGATCGAAACAGTATCCAACTCAATCAACTTACGACCGTCCGACAGGAGTTTTAATGTAGGCTACTGCCTAGTGCCTACTGCACAGTAAGACTACGGTGATTAGTATTATTGCCATCACCTGGGTGGCTCAGTCGGGTAACTTTCCCGACGTTAAACTGTGTATGTGTTCAACAACATGTGTTCAACAACATGCAAAATAACACTGACTGCTTGCCATCCTTAGCAACGGTTGCTAAACTATTTGGATTAGCATTGGACAATCACTTTTGGGGTGGGGTTTAGTGAAGGGTTAATTGAAACTGGCCCCTGTAAAAAGTAAAAATCCCCTGAAATGATCCCCCCCCCCCCTCCCAACTGTTTACTGTACATATCTTTCTTTCTTATTACTACTCGTATATATGTTTTTTCATATTATTGTATCGTTTGTCTTTTGTATTAATCTGTGTTTCGGGTTGGATCAATGGAACGAATGTACAGTAGTTACTTTACATTCCTATTTATTGGTATTACAAAAAAAAATTTTTAAGAAAAAATATATTTTTTACTTTTTTATATGAATTATATGATAATTCATTATTATCATTATCATTCAAATCACGGCCTGCCACTGGGCCCCAGCCCAGAGGTTGAGAGTCGTCGCTGTAGTCTATACAATCATCTCCTCAGTTTAGCTGAAGTTGAGATGGAAGTTGTTATCCTGACAGCATGATGTCAGGGCTCTCACTTGCTCCCCGTAGTGTAGGGAGTCTCAACATTGTCTGTAAACAGGCCACTGTCGGTGCAGTGGTGTCATCAGCAAACATGATGATGGTTTTCCATCTGTGTGGAGCCCCACAGATGTGATTGAACAGCGAGACCAGGAGGGGGCTGAGTATACAGCCCTGAGGCTCTCAGTGCTAACAGTCAGGGTAGAGATGCTATAGCGCTTAACCTGTTAAAAATCTTAGGGTTTAGAACAGTGGTTTGGAACAGTGGTTCTCAAAAATTGCAGACAAGCTCATGGCGCGTCACTCTGTGTCACGCTGTGAGTTTGTACATCTGCTATTGACCTTATGCACACGGCTATCCTCTTGCCAGCAAGGTGCTAACTAGGTGCAACTTCCCATTGACAACCCATTCATCCAAACAGAAAAGTTTTATCTAATTGTATTAAACAATGTCAAACTCACCAACATTGCAGCTGTACGAAAAGCTTGGATTATCCTTTTCCAATCTGTAAAGTTTTTGTTTCATAAATATCCACCGTAGTTATGAGCTACTGGTACTTCCTATCAAGAAATTCATTGAATGTGATTATCTTTTCAAAGTGTTGGAGTTTGGAAGTGCTCATTGTATATCACTCAACAGCTGTGCATACCACCTGTTTTAAATTTGCACAGAATGCAGGAGGCAGCAGGATAACAGGATGATAGCACTGATAACGAGCGCTTCCAAACTCTGACTGAAAATAAATCACCTGCAAGGTATTTCTTGATAGGTAGTAGCTCATAACATACACATAATTCAAACTTTTCGTACAGCTGCAATGTTGGTGAGTTTGACGTTGTTTAATACAATTAGATAAGACTTCTCTGTTTGGATGAATGGGCTGTCAATGGGAAGTTGCACCTAGTTAGCAACCTGCTGGCAAAATTGCAGCCATGAAAAAAAAATCAATAATTAAAATGTTCTTTTAAACAAATCTTCTCTTCTGGGTGTCTTTGGCTGACACAAAACATATTCAGATCTGGTCTGTGGCCAAATACATATTATTTTGGGGGTCCTTGGCACGAAAAAGTTTGAGAACTACTGATTTAGAAAACATGTGTAACAAAGAGTGGAGCCCACACCTTTGGGGGCCCTGTTTGGTGTTTTTCCCTCAATACCGTCGCTCTCTAAACCAGAGAGGGATGTTTTGGCCTTTGTCACTCTGTTAGCTAGAAGACTAATTCTGACCAACTGGAAATCGCTCACTTCCCCTTCTCACACTCATTGGGTTAGGGACACCTTGTACTGTGTAAAACTGGAGAAGATTAGACACTTCTTGAATGGTTCTTCCGATATGTTTGGGAGGATATGGGGTCCATTCTTTCAATTCATTCAGAATTTGAATCCGTCTCTGCTTGGGGATGAGTGAGGTCTGCTGGACTTTTGTTTTAAAAGTAGCTTATACTGTGATTGTATGGATTGTATTGTATTGGATTATGGATGTATCATGTACCTAATTTTGTTTTTATATAGGATGTTGTGTACTGTTGTTTTGTCTGTTTTTGTCTGCCTTTTATTTTTCAACTTTTACTGATCTTGTATTTAAGGTTTGTTTGTCTTGTTTTCTGTTGTCCTTTTTCTTTGGGGTGAAAATTCAATGTGTTTAATCTTTTATGTCATACTTGTGGGGTTTATTTAAGAGAAGCTGTTAATGTTAATTATTATTTTTCAAACTCAGTATTTCAATAATGCTTCTATGAAAAAAAACAATAAACAAAGTTGTATATTAAAAAAAAGAAAATATGTGTAAGATCGGACTCAGGTCTTAAACGACGCATTGTCGGGCAGAAACCTTGTAACTCCTTATTAATGAATGAATGAATGAATGAATGAATTCATTCATTCATTCATTCATTCATTCATTACTTTGTCAAACTACAGTGTCACACAAAAGCAGCTCCCTGACTTGCAGATTCCTGACTTGCATCGTTCCCATCTAGGCCCGTGGCACCGGTCTTGTTCAGTAAAAGAACAGAGCATATACCTCAGCAACACAGAGTATCGTCCTGAACGTAAGGGCATTCCACCGAAATCCTTAGGCTACAACATACAGTACCTACTAAAGCCTAAACTCAGTAGTAAGCTAAAGCGTCTCGCCCAGTGCTGCATAATTGTGAGCTGAGCATGCAGCAAGCACCATCCTCAGCACACTGAAGGAGTGCGGTGCAGGCTGGGCAACATCCTCAGCACACTGAAGGAGTGCGGTGCAGGCTGGGCAACAGAGCGTTGAGCTAAAAGAAAACAAATGACTTGGTTTGCTGTTGAGCAGCGAGTGGCGTCTCATTTACAGGCGAAGCGCCGTTTGAAATATGACCAGCCTTTGACAAGTCTCCAGTGAAAGGAGAGAGAGAGAGAGAGAGAGAGAGAGAGAGAGAGAAGTGTATCAGACTAAAAAACTAAAGTCAAACATGGAGAAAACTGAGGAGATAAAGAGGAAACTTTAAAAGAGGAAAGACCTTTAAAGGGGGAGAAAGAGGGACAGAAGCAGAGGATAGTTCTGTCAGCGTTCACGGCTATGCTACTTGACAGCGGCTCTATTCAGTCAGCAGAGCCCTGGCAAGGTCCCTTTTTTATTGTTCCATCACTTATTAACCACTTTCCACATAGCATGTCATTATATCTTCTCCTCCATCTTAAAAAATAGCGGGTGCGAGCATGTCCATCGGCAATTTCTTACGATAAATAGGTCTTAAATGGTTAATGAAGTGTGGAAGGCTCCTGGCCGCAACCATCTCCAGGGATAATATAGATACAAATATCTGACATATATGATATATAGAGTATTTATTTACATTACCGTAGATATGGAGTATAAGGAGTCTTAACACATTTGTATGCAGCACTATGCCCAGGAATATCACATTCATAATGCATGTCAGCATTTTCCCCCTCTAATATTCCTATTCCCATGTCAACACTGTTTGTTGTGGTTGTGATTCTGGTGGATTTAGTAGATTCATCCCAAATACGTCTTTGAAATATTAATGCTAATACTAATAGCATTTCTATTTTCTTTTTTTAGACTACATAGTTTGTTTTTTGTTGATACCATTTTGAGTATTACAATTGATCATTCCACAGTTTCCTAATATTTTCTAGAGTAGCCGTAATCTGTCTTTTCTTGGGTTTCTTTTCTTTTTCTTTTTCTTTTTCAGAAGATATTTTGTGGGGGTATTTCTGCCTTTATTGAGTACAGTAGACTGACAGAAAATGGGGAGAGAGAGAGATAGGGAATGACCCGTATCAAAGGTCGTCGGGATCGGGACTCGAACCCGCCACACACTATCAGGCTGGATCAGCAACCTATAGGTGCCCGGCTGCAGCCGTCCGGTCCCATAATCTCATCCCCAAACTCAACCCAATCATTTCATTCTGAACTTGGCACCCTATCCGCAAACATCACACACTCAGGTGTTTTCTTCGATCCGGATATTTCCTTCAACACCCAAATCACCAAAGTAGTCCAGTCATGTTACCATCAAATCAGAAATATCGCTAAAATTAAACCTTTTTTGTCATTTGCAGACCTGGAAACCGTCATACATTCATTCATATCTTCACGACTGGATTACTGTAACTCACTGTACTCTGGTATGAGCAAAAAATATATATCTCGCCTCCAGATGGTGCAGAACTCTGCGGCTCGCCTTCTCACTAACACGAGAAAACGTGAACATATCACACCGATTTTAGCTAGTCTTCACTGGCTCCCTGTAAGCTACAGAATTGATTTTAAGATTTTATTAATTACTTTTAAAGCTCTACATGGCCTAGCTCCCATTTATTTAAGAGATTTGCTGAAACCCCATAACCCTGTGCGCTCCCTTAGGTCATCGGGGAGGGCCCTCCTAGTTCCTCCTGCAACGCGTCTGGTCACTCGGGGTGGCCGGGCCTTTGCGGCTTGGGCACCTTTGCTCTGGAACTCCCTGCCTTTGGCTCTTAGATTAGCAGAATCAGTGCCTTCTTTTAAAACGCTTTTAAAAACACATCTGTATGCCAAGTGTTTTTCCTAATATTGCTTTTTATTGTTTTATTGACCTGTTATTTTCTTCATGCTTTATTATATCTGATGTCCTGATGTTTTGTTGTTTTTATGATTACTGTTTTTATAACCCGTCTGTAAAGCACTTTGTAACTATACGTTTGGAAAGGTGCTATACAAATAAAATTCATTAATTCATTCATAATCTTTCTTTTAAGGGAATTACTTTCCAGTCAGAATTGTGTAGGCCTGGCCTGGTACATACTGTATATACAGTAACTAAGCATTACACTAGACTCACCTCTATGCTGTCTTCCTGTCTGTGCTGTCTCCAGTTGTGTCCCGTGTCGCTAAACATAAGCAGATAGGCCGTCAGCCAATCAGAACTGCCGTAGCGGCCCTGTGTGGCGATGGCAGTGATTTGCGTCCGCCTCCCGAGGTCCGCCTCCAGCCACTGGTACCTGTCTGAGTTCAGAGGAGACCAGCCTCCTGCACCTGCAGAGAGGAGGAACGAGGAGACGACACTGATTAGAATCTGAGAATGTTTTACTTAACTCTTTTTTTGCAAAGTACGTACATATTCGTACCCCGCCGTATACTCCATATATGAAGCGGTTGAGCCCCAAAGCAGCTTTTAACATTAGTCCGGTTGTTATGCAACGCCTCCGTCACCACCAGCTATGGGATCCTTACAACTCCTCCCATTTACCTTGGTTACAAGCAGGATAACTCCATAACTTGGAAACTACGAGCACTGTCCTTGGTGATCGTCATCCATCCAAAGTTCAAATGTCATTTGTGACTTTGTCTTGCATCGCTCCGGACATGTAAACGTTTCTGGCAAGAGGTAAACAGTGTGCGCTAATGCTAATGATAGCCAATGAATGGTTACAGTGATAGGCCCTCATTTTTCAACGCGGCGTACGCCAAAATATGGGTGCACACCGGAATTACAGCAATTGTCGGCATTTATCATTTCCGCAAAACCTTGAACTTGAACGTGCGCCAGGACAAAAGTCGCGTCAGGTCGGGAGCTGTCGTAGGCTTTGTCCTCAGCTGTTTTTCTGTCGTAGAAAAGCGGAGCAGCATTGACTGACCAGCTGACATGCTGTCACAGGCATCTAAACATATGTATTCACTCCTAAAATGTTTATATAAAACTGTATGTATATGGGCTACATGTTAAACAAAGGCAAGCGAGGTGAGAGGAGAAACAGACAAGGTAGGACTACAGCTTTATTTAATTCATGCAGGTGTTCGTTCTTTATTTATTTAAGATACAACACACCAGTTAGGCTTGCAAGTTGCGTGTGCGTGCGTCTGTGTGTGTGTGTGTGTGTATGTACTGTGTGGTCGTATTGCAGTTGTTCATGTCGCAAAAACAAGGGCAAGGCTTGATTTCATAGGGCGTGCCAGATTGATTTCAGCCGTCACATTTATCACTGCTAGGAATGAAATTAAGGAAGGATCAACTGTTTGCGATCACTTTATAAATGATGTGGCGACGTGAGTGTACAACAAAACCGACGCTCGGATTTGGGGCAGATTTTACACTCAATTGATAAATAATAATAATAATAATAGCTCAGATTTATATAGCGCTTTTCTAAATACCCAAAGCGCTTTACAAGGGAACACTAGGAACAGACTTTATTAAGAGAAAAAAAACAAAGTAAAACAAAACAGATACAGGGTTAAAAAGATAAAAGGATAAACGAGACCTCAGCTGGGGAAAGCTGAAGAGGTGGGTTTTGAGTGAGGTTTTGAAAGAGAGGGGGGCCGAAACATAGAAGGCCCTGTCCCCCCAGGTGCGGTACTTGGCCTTGCGGACCTTCAGGAGGTTGGCTTCACTGGACCTGAGGGAGCGGGGGGGGACATATGGTTCAAGAAGATCGGAGAGGTAGGGGGGAGCCAGGTTATTGAGAGCTTTGTAGGTGGTGAGCAGGATTTTGTAGTGAATTCTTTGTTTGACGGGAAGCCAGTGTAGGTCGTGGAGGACGGGTGTGATGTGGTCGCTGGAGCGAGGGCGAAATGAGGGCCATATTGTGCAGGGAGCTACAGCGGGGATGAAACTGATCCTCTTAAAGTGAACGCAGGCGCTGGCACAGCTTAACTACACTTATGCTACCAACTAGCGGCACAGAAACAATTAAGTAAAAGTGTCAATACTGCAATATAAAAAATACTCTGTTACAAGTAAAAGTCCGGAATTCTAAATGTACTTAAAGTACCAAAAGTATTGTGCAGAATGTCGCATTTCAAGTTGTCAAATGTAGAAAAATCCTTAGAAAATAGCAGGTGTATATGAGCTCACAATGCATCACATGAGCTTGTAGATCGTCTATTTTCAAATGGCCGAAATGAGTATAAAAGATCAATATTTAGATCCGAGATGCAGTGGAGCAGTGTTGTTTTTGGCAGGCATTTTTTAGATTTAGTCAGTCTTAGTCTTTTGGAAAAATGCTTTATTAGTCTTAGTCAGTCTTAGTCATTTGGAAAAATGCTTAATTAGTCTTAGTCAGTCTTAGTCATTTCTATCCTTGATAGTTTTAGTCGACGGAAACTCCTAAGGGTTTTAGTCAGTTTTAGTCATTTTAGTAAAAGGTTTTAGTCCAGTTTGTCAAAAAATAAAAAATGTCTTTAAATAAAATGTCTATAGCGTACAGGTATTAATTAGAGCTGGGACTTGATTAAAAAAAATCTAATTAATCAGAGGCTTTGTAGTTAATTAATCTCGATTAATCGCATTTTAATCGCATATCATTATTTGACCCAAGAACTGTGAGAGAGCCATTTTTTTATGTATTTTGGTATACTAGTGAATCAATGAATAGTGAATACATAAGTTTAAGCAATAAAACATTGTTTTTGTAGTAATATCTCAAAATTAATAATTTATATAGAGCTTTTCTGAGTACCCAAAAATGCTTTACAAGGGGGACATGATAAATCAAAAACAACTTTATTAAAGGAAAAACACTAAGTAAATAAAAATAAATAGCTGGGGAAAGTAATATTGAAGCTTTGGATGGTGGGGGCATGCCTCTGAGAGTTTTGGGGAATGCATTCCACAGGGTTGGGGGGGGCTTCAATTGGTGCAGCAAATATGTGACATGACCATAAGAAAACACCTCTGTGTTTCTTCCGTGGACATACAGTAACAGCCATAGTAGATTTTACATTTTATTTGGCCATAACCGTTTAGTTAGAAACCATGTCATCTGGTCGGGTACTTGAACTGCTACTGGGAGTTGGAATAACATTAGCTCTGATCCATAGTGTTAGAAGGAGGAAAGTAGGCTTTCACATCTTTTTTATGTTAAAAACGAGGTGCTGCACAGTGCAGCCTGCACTTCCGCGGGTGTGAGTGAGGGGAAAGGATCAAATTAAGTACCATAGAACTCCTGAGTCCTAACTACGCTATCGACCAGAGCTACTGTTGTTGATTGACGTTAGCTTCCAGGCTAGGCTAGGTGCAACATGTTTCGCATTGAGCCGATACTGGAGGTTTGACGAGGTGCGGTGATATG